>NC_092715.1:122966578-123266578 GCF_047496885.1 Scyliorhinus torazame | reverse complement strand
GACTTTAACCTGGTGTTGTAAAACTTCTTACTGTACTCACCCCAGTCCAATGGCGGCATCTCCACATCATAGAAATCTATCGGTCTCTGCTTTGGACAAACTCAGTGACTCAGTCTCCACAACTCTTGGTTCGAGAATTCCAAAGATTTGCCACCTTCTGGGTGAAGAAGTTCCTTTTCACCTCGACCTTGACTGGCAATCTCTTAGCCTGAGACTGTGCCCCCTGGTTCTATACCACCCTCCCCAACCAGCGAAGAGAAACATCCTTTCTGCGTCCACCCTGTCGAGCCCTGTAAGAATTTTGTACACTTCAATGAGATGACTTCTTATTCTTCTTAACTCTTAAGAACAAAGGGTTATTTTCAATCTTTCCTTATGGGACAATCCTGTCATTCCAGGAATTAGTCTGGCCTAAGTCTCTGATAGGCTAAAGAATAGCATAATCATACATTCAGAAGCTTTGACTTGCTAATCAATACTGAAATCCAGTAACTACACCAACCCGTTTTCTATATTAACTTTACATTTTCATCCTTTCCACACTTTTGGGCATTGTTATGTCAACCCACACCTGCCAGCTGAGGATAGCTTGAATATCTTCTCGGTCTGGAGTGCACCTTCTGGAAAAAGATAAGCAAGACACTATCCCCCTTTACTATGGTATAATGCATTTGAGCTCCAGAAGGATGTGTCCATTATGCTGCGCTTGATTTCCTTAGACTTTTAAAACTAATATAGGAATATGCATTGAATAAATCATCTATCAGATAAGAGTGTTGTCATATGGGGCTAATTGAAATTGTGAAAGCCGTGAAAGTAGTAACTATCTAAATGTAGAATGTGTCTTGGAGAAGTCTGCATAAATCTAAAGACTCATTTTCTGATGGAATAAGGAATAATATAAGTAGGTGATGACTTCATAGATCAAAGAATATACAGTGCAGAAGGAGACTATTTTTGTGGCCCATTGAGTCTGCACCGGCCCTTGGAAAGAGGGCCTATCCCCATAACCCCACCAACCTTTTTGGACACTGAAGGCAATTTTAGAATGGCCAATCCACCTAATCTGCACATGTTGTGAATGTGGGAGGGAACTGGAGCACCCGGAGGAAACCCACGCAGACACGGGGAGAACGTGCAGACTCCACACAGGCAGTGTCCCAAGCCGGGAACCGAACCTGAGACCCTGGAGCTGTGAAGCAACAGTGCTAACCACTGTGCTACCGTGCCGCCCTAGTGCTAGCATTAATTATGTGGACTGTGAAATTATAAAACTGAGTACCCTGCATTCCTTAGAGAGAAACTCATCTCTTAACATGGTTTTTCACACCAAAACCATTCTACACACATTGTCTAATCTTCAGTGCATGTAGATTTTTAAAGTTTGTGACTTAGGATTTCCAGAGTATTACGCGTCGCATACAGTAACTGAATTTGACTCTTGATATGCAAGTTACAATGATGAGCATTTACCTGTTCTCAGCTAATAATTTACCCTGTGTACATCCTATACAAGTTGGAATGTGAAGCTGCTTACTTGACTAATCTTAATTTTTCTGTGTTTTGTTTTGTTTTTTGACGTTTACAGATTGACTATTGCTTTCTTTGCGCTATCTGGCCTGGACATGCTGAGTGCCTTGCATCTGGTGGATAAAGCCAGCATCATTGAATGGATTTATTCGCTCCAGGTTCTTCCCACTGAAGACAGTGAGTGAGTTTTTGTTTTTGATCTTAATTAATGCCTTAAAGATACCATCTTCGAACAGATCCCAAAGTCATTGGTACGATCGAGTGAGGGACCAATTACTTTTCCTTTAAAGTGGCCAAAGTTTGTGATTCAAGACACTTGCTAAGAGAATAAAGTCAAAAGATTACAGTTTTTAACGAGCAGAAATAAGCTTGATTATCATCAGAAAGATATAAAAATTGACTATCTATTTTGAATTCTAACATTTAAGGTTAATATGAGGTACATGTGAATTAACAGGCAAACTGTGGTCTAACATCCCACACTGTACAATAATAAGTAGGTGCAACCAAGACAAGACTCCATTACAACCCTCCCCAATATCTGTAATTGAAACTCGCTCTCCCTCACGATGTATTCCAGTCTTCATCTTTGAAGATGTTGACTGACAATTATCTCAAAGCCTTTCCAACTTGGATGGCCTGAACTGCAGCCCACCTTACAGGCCTTCTCTTAAGAGACTCCGTTACCCTGAATTCATGAGTTTGCATTCCAGCACCAAATCACAAGCACTATTTCAGCTGCGCTGAGTAGAACATGGCTGCTCCAAAGGGGTACCTTTGCCCCACCAGTCTTCTGACTCCATGCTGGAGTTACCAACTTTCTGCTGCCTCCTTCAATTGCCCAGCCTTCTCCCAGGCCCAGCTCGGTTGCCCGGTCTACGCCACTTAAAAGTCTGACAACTGCAGTCCTTTGTCTGCTTTGAACCCCTTTGTTCCCTTCTTAACTGGGACCTCTTCCTGTTCCCTCTGTCCTCTCACTGGAACTTCTTTTAGGACCTGTCCCTAGCCTGGGACTTCTCTTTGGATCACATGATCAGGGTTTGGCACAGTTTCTTTATTTTTTCGGCCGAAAAACTTCAAAACTCTGGATTGCGCTGGTGCCATCCACTCCTGTCCCAGTCCACGCATGCACAAAGCCCCCAGGCTGAGTGGGTGTTCACAGCCTCCACCTAACTTTGAGGTAAGTTTGGATTTTGTATCACATTCTTTGATTCCTGTTTTCACTCTATTGTTCAATCTTCTTGTAAGTTTTGATTTTAATTACATTTTTTCATTGCGAATGGTTCAACTATGCCCAGTTGATCTTTAGGTTTGCGTCATTGCCAATGAGCATCATGAGTTTTCAAGTGGGAGTAGTGCAGTCCATTTTGCGCAAGGCATTGTCCATTGCAGTCTGGGCATTGTCCATTGCAGTCTGGGCATTGTCCGTTGCAGTCTGGGCATTGTCCGTTGCAGTCTGGGCATTGTCCGTTGCAGTCTGGGCATTGTCCGTTGCAGTCTGAGTATCATAGATTGTCATTCACTGATGTGGGAGCTACTGCTGCCAGCTCCTTTTTGTGACCGCATTTTTATGTGGTTATCTGGAGATACAGTTCTTCACATTTCCGTGCTCCAGTATGGAGACTTCAGAGCCAAGTAATTTGGCCATGTGCAGACTGTTCTCAGTTATTGAAGCCGTCTGAAGTGAAATTATGTCTTGCTTACATGAATCCTTGTGTCTTAGTTTTGGTCACCCAACAGATCTAGAAGTACCACTAAGTTTTCCATACAGTGCATCTTTTAGTAAGCAACCATCATCCATTCTAATGACACGGCTTTGCCATTGTAGTCAACATTGCTTGAACATTGCTGTGAAACCTCTGAATTAGACAGCTGCACTACCTCTATGTTGGGGTCTCTTATTCTCTTATGCTGCCAGTGGATCCCAGGGATCTTTCTTGAGCAGTCCAAAGTAAATTAGTTCAATCTGTTTTTCTGTTTCTGATGTGGAGTCCAAATTTCAGCATCATACAACAATCTACCTAATATGCAGGCATTATAAATACTTAGTCGTGTGGTAACTGAGAGTCTGGGATTTTTCCAGGCATTTGCCTGAAGCCTTCCAAATGCTGAGGAAGCGCTACCAATATAATTATCACAGAATCCCTACAACGCAGATTTAGATGGGTGAAGTGAGTGGGCAAAAATTTGGCAGATGGAGTTAATGTGGGAAAATGTGAACTTGTTGACTTTGGCAGCAGGAATAGAAAAGCCAAATATTGTTTAAATTGAGAGATATTGAGGTACAGAGATCTGTGTGTCCTGGTACATGAATCACGAAAAGTTAGGATGCAGGTACAGCAAGTGATTGGGAAGGGAAATGGAGTGTTGCTGTTTATTGCAGGGGGGGGGGGGTCTGAGTATAGAATTGGGGAAGTGTTGCTACAACTATACAGTGCTTTTGTGAGACCGCAGACAGACTGAAGTACTCTACTGTTTTGGTCTCCTTGCATAAGAAATGACATAATTGCATTAGAAGCAGTTTGGAGAAGGTTGATTCAACTGATTCTTGAGATGAAAGGGTTAACATATGAGGAGGGTTTTGAGCCGGTTGGGCTGACACCTCTTGGAGTTTAGAAGAATGAAAGATGATCTTTTTGAAAAATACAAGATCTTGAGGAGACTTGACAGGGTGGATGCTGAAAGGATATTTCCTTGTGGAGGAGTCTAAAACTAAGGGACACAGTTTAAAAATTAGTTGTCTTCCATTTAAGACTGAGATGAAGAGAATTTATTTATTGAGGGTCAGTCATTCCGGAATTCTCTTTCTCAGAGAGTAGTAGATAGAGGCTGCGTTACATATTTAAAGTTGAATTAGATAGCTTTTTGACCTACAAGGGAGTCCAGGATTATGAGGGAGGGGGTGGCAGACAGCAAGGCGAAGTTGAGGCCACAATCTGATCTGCCATGATCTTATCGAATGGAGGAGCGGGCTCTAGGCCAATGGCATACTCTTAATTCTTATCTTCACATATTGCAATATGTCTCACTGTAGTCTTTGCTCTCAATCTGTAGAATTTGAACAGTCTTGCATCTGTTCGTGTGTGGTTGTACTCTTTCTCTGAAAAATGTGTATCAGAACTTACTGGATGAGGTAGGAGAAGATGATGCCAATGTATAGGTGCAAGAACACCATCTTGCTTTACTCTACTTGGTATTGGAGATTACTTGAATGTCATTCCATTGTAAATCATTCTTCCTTTCATATCACAGTGGAAGATTTTCAGGATTTGGAGTAGTTTTGCTGGGCAACTGATTTTTACAAGAAAGAACAACCAAGCTCTACTAACCAGAAGGAAGGCTTTGGTCAGGCCTACCAAATCAGTGTGTACTGGCTTCTGCTGTTCTCTACATTTTTCTTGAAGTTGTTTCAATAAGGTTCATGTCTGTGGTTGAACCACCAGCTCTGAATCCACATTGACTTTCTGAATAGACATAATTGGCAAGTTTTTGTCGGTGATGGGGCATTATCTGGGTAAAGATCTTTCTTGCTGCACAAAAGAGTGAAATGCTACAATACTTGTAATTTGACTTGCCACCTTCATTCTTGTATGTGGCTATTATTTGCATCTTTCATTTTCTGAATCTTTTTCCTTTTACCCATGCTGATGATGGCATGATGCACACTTGGCATAGCAAGTTCTACTGGCAATTCACCAATCCCGGGTCCTTCAACAGATGACTTTTTATTTGTGTTGTTCTGACATCTTCCATGGTCGGGATGTGTAGAATTAATTCATAGCTGATTGGTCTTAAAAGCACGTACTGTATTTTGTCTATTGTTCAAATCCAGATAGAGTTCTACCAATGGTCCATAATTCTTTGTTCATTGATCAGTTCTCATGAAGTAATGCATGGTACCAACATGCTTTAAGGTGATTTTGTGCTTTTGTGTAATAGTGCATGTACCAATGGTGCATAACCTTTGGTTGAAGGTGAAAATTTCTCATGCTAAGGTGTAGTGGTGCGAATCTGGTAACAATAGGGCCGATACTCTCGAAGTCTGGATGCATCATTGTTTTCAGCACACCTTTGGATATGCTGAACAAGATCAAACGAGTATTCTCAAGTCTCTGACGGGCTCATTCTGCGATCAGTTCCACATTCGCAATATGCATAGGTCTGTAAATCTAGACACCTTTCATATCCCAACATCAACAAAAATGAAATCCAGTTGATGCCACTGGGTGGAGTGGGTGTGTTTCTATGTCATTTTGCAGCATCTGTTTTTAATAGGAAACTATGTTGATGATGACCAAGTTGTGATTACTACAGAACTCTTAACAGTTTGTCCATTTTGAATTCATAGCTCCAATACCATGGCATCAAAGTATTTTCCAATGTGTGCATTAAAGTCTCAAAATAAATATTTAATCACTTTCTGGTGCATTTGTTAACCTTTGGCCAAGTGCATCACACTTCCTTTTCTTTATCTTAGGACATTATTGGTTCTTGAGAACTGATGAAGGTACCAAACCTGCTGGATTTATTGGGCTGTGTGCAGACATGATTTTCTGAATGACATTCTGGCTTGTCAAATGTCTCAATCAATTAATTTCTGATGGCAGAACCTACTCTATACTCGCGCCTTGTCCCATTTGGCTTCCCAAGCCAGTAGAAGGTGTAGTCATTTTCACAGTGAATGAGTTCTGGTAAATCGTGTTTCACTCAGCACTGCAACATTGATATTCACACTAAATAGCTCGTAGGTGATGTTGATATGTTGGGCAGCACGGTAGCATTGTGGATAGCACAATTGCTTCACAGCTCTAGGGTCCCAGGTTCGATTCCGGTTTGGGTCTCTGTCTGTGCGTAGTCTGCACATCCACCCCGTGTGTGCGTGGGTTTCCTCCAGGTGTTCCGGTTTCCTCCCACAGTCCAAAGATGTGCACATTAGGTGGATTGGCCATGATAAATTGCCCTTAGTGTCCAGAATTGCCCTTAGTGTTGGCTGGGGTTATTGGGTTATGGGGATAGGGTGGAGGTGTTGACCTTGGGTAGGGTGCTCTTTCCAAGAGCCGGTGCAGACTCGATGGGCCGAATGGCCTCCTTCTGCACTGTAAATTCTATGATTCTATGATATCCGGTGGATTGAAGTAGAAGTAGAAGTGGCCCAATACAGATTGAATTAATTCTGGGTTAGTGGTAATGAGAAGTGCACTGTGGAGTGGATGCTAAGTTTTTTTACAAATATGAAGTACCATGTTTACTAATTGGCATCAAAGTCCTGAAAAGACATGCTTGTTAGGTGAATTGGACACTCTGAATTCTCCCTCGAGTGTACCCGAACAGGTGCCGGAGTGTGGCGGCGAGGAGATTTTCACAGTAACTTCATTGCAGTGTTAATGTAAGCCTACTTGTAACACTAATAAAGATTATTATTATTAATTTATGTGGAATACAGACTATCCCAGCATTGAACTGTAATCTGTTTCCAAATTGTGTCGTGGATGATATTACAGGTGTTAATTTTGTCACACTTAGTGTGGAGTGCACTGACTGATCATCGGCATTGATACTTGCTGCTTGCATATAACTGACTTAACCCAAGCTTGGAGATGAAAGTAGATGGTCTTTGTGATGGAGTATATGGAGTTTGTTAATTCTGCTAAAGTTAATTTAGATAGACTCCTCAACGACTCTCCCTTGGACTGATCTGTTCCCTGTAAGAACACTATCCACGATGCCCTATGCTGCTCTTGTTTGGCCTTGTTCCACGCTGTAACCAATCACTATTTGTTGATGCACCACTGTCAATGTTCTCTGTCGATTATTCTTTTGTCTATTATTTACGTACTGTGTACGTTCCCTTGGCCACAGTAAAATACTTTTCACTGTACTTCGGCACATGTGGCAATAAATATCTATCAATCAATCAATCGATCGATTAGGGGATTGTAATAGTATATTTCAACATGAGACATTGGCCAGCAAAAGTGATGTCAACGAAAGTGCAGAATTTTTGGCAGGTGCAGAAGATGATGGGTTTGGTTTTCCCCAGTGTTTCACTCCAGGAAATAAGGGCACTTGAAAATGAAATGAAATGAAATGAAAATCGCTTATTGTCACAAGTAGGCTTCAAATGAAGTTACTGTGAAAAGCCCCTTCTAAGACTTCTAAGACTAAATTGCAGACAAGCCGTCTGTGGGTGATGTTACCAAGGGTAAATTTGGAAGAAGAAGGGCCAAGGATAGACGTTTGAAAGATAATTATGTGATTGATCATATTGGATGGAGATGGGGCGAAAGATGGAGAGAGAGGAGAAATATATACCAGAGCCATAGCTCAAAGGCAAATGTCATTCGTGACTTTGGTTATGCTGGTAGGGTGTTGTAGTGAGTGGACGTGGAGAGGCTGTTTCCACTAGTAGGAAAAACTAGAACCAGAGGGCACAGCCTTAGACTGAAAGGACGATCCTTAAAAGTTGCAATGAGGAGGGACTTCTTCAGCCAGACGGTGGTGATCTATGGAACTCTTTGCCGCAAAGTGCTGTGGAGGCCAAGTCACTGAGTGTCTTTAAGACAGAGATAGGTTTGTGATTAATAAGGGGATCAGGGGTTATGGGGAGAAGGCAGGAGAATGGGGATGACAACAACATCAGCCACGATTGAATGACACAACAGACTCGATGGGATGAGTGTCCTAATTCTCCTCCTCTTGTCTTATGGAAATCTGATTGGAGAGATGGGCATGGACAAGAACTTTGGAAACGAAAGGGAAATGAAAAAGGACTTGTTTCCAAGGACAAAGGTGTTGAGGGTGGGATTCTTGTGAAGGACTGATTACAGTTTTGAAAGGAAATGAGACAGAACCTGAGGCATTTTTTAGAGTCAGCTCACATAGTAGCCAGAAGGTTAGAGAGGATGGTGTTTTGAAATGAGACTCTTGAGTGATATGAATTCGGAGCACGGTGGAACATAGAATTTACAGTGCAGAAGGAGGCCATTCGGCCCGTCTAGTCTGCACCGACCCTTGGAAAGAGCACCCGGCCCAAGCCCACGCCTCCACCGTATTTCCGTAACCCCGTACCCCCATCTAACCTTTTGGGATGCTAAGGACAATTTAGAATGGCTAATCCATTGCACATCTTTGGACTTTGGGAGGAAACCGAAGCACCCGGAGGAAACCAGAGCACCCGGAGGAAACCCACACAGACACGGGGAGAATGTGCAGTCTCTGCACAGACAGTGATCCAAGCGGAAATCGAACCTGGGACTCTGGAGCTGTGAAACAACTGTGCTAACCACTGTGCTGCCGTGCCGCCCACATGGAGGAGAATTTGGAGTGATATGAGAGACTTGAGATCAGAATGTAAGGAGCGATTCACTTAGATAGGGAATGGGGCAATGTAACACAGGCAACTCTATTCCAAGTTTACTGATGATACAAAACTAGGTGAAAACTGACAGAAAGACACCAAGAGGCTGCAAAGAGATACAAACAGATTAAGTGACTGGAAAACAAGGTGGCAGATGGAGTATAATGTGGAGAAATGTTTTTTTTCCACAGAGAAAAACAGAATTTTAATATAATTAAATGATCAGCGAGATTTGGGTGTACTTGTTTAAGGTACACAGTGATCATGCAGGTACAGCAAGCAATTAGGAAGACAAATGGCATACTGGTCTTTATTGCAAGGGGATTAAAATACAAGAATTAGGAAGTCTTGCTGCAGTTGCATAGGATTTTAATGGGACCACACCCGAAAACTAGGCGCAGTTTTAGTTTCCATATTTAAGAAAGGATATACTTGCATTAGAGGCAGCACAGCCAAAGTTCACCAGATTGATCCCTGGGATTTGAAGGATGTCCAATGATTAGCTGAGTAACTGGGCCTGTGCTCTCCGAGAATGAGAGGTGATGTCTTTGAAATGTACAAGATTCTGAAGGGACTTGATAGATATTTGTTTCCCCTGGTTAGGGAATCTTTAACATGGGCAATATAAGGGGCCAATTGTTTGAGACTGAAATGAGGACAAATTTCTTCATTTGGGGGTTGTGAATCCTTTGAATTTTCGACCCCAGTGATTGTGAATGCTTCATTTTTGAACATGTTGAACTGAGAAAGACAAATTTAGATTTTTCAAGAAAATGAGGGAGATGGCGAGCAGGTGGGAAAGTGAAAGCGAGGTGCAGGGTTAGCCATGATAGTATTGAAAGGCTGAGAGGCCATTTGGTCTACTCGTGCTCCGATTTCCCATGTTCATTTGCATCATCAAACTTTTTTTAAAAACTGGAATGGCATACCAAGGCATTAAAAATTCAGACTTTCTCGTAATAATTAATGTTGACCCAGATTTTATTTTTCAAATTGAAAATTTTTCAGGAAAGTAATAAAACTAAAAATTAATACGTAGTGCACAATGTATTCACAACTCCTTGAAATGGTCACAACCTGAATTTTCTTTGTTAATTTTCTGTTAATTGTGATAAATTTGAAGTATGTTCATTTCATTTTATTGCTTTTAACTAAAAACTGCTGCTCCTTTGGGTGCTGAAGCTAGAAACATAAAACTATAATGACTTGTATACATGTGTCAGCCATCCTGGTTGTGGAATTCTTCGAATAATCCTTAATCCTTTTATTCTTCAAAAAACTATCTATTTTTATCTTAAAAACATTTAATGAAGGAGCCTCAACTGCTTCACTGGGCAAGGAATTCCATAGATTCACAACCCTTTGGGTGAAGAAGTTCCTCCTAAACTCAGTCCTAAATCTACTTCCCCTTATTTTGAGGCTATGCCCCCTAGTTCTGCTTTCACCCACCAGTGGAAACAATCTGCCTGCATCTATCCTATCTATTCTCTTCCTAATTTTATATGTTTCCATAAGATCCCCCCCTGCATCCTTCTAAATTCCAACGAGTACAGTCCCAGTCTACTCAACCTCTCCTCGTAATCCAACCCCTTCAGCTCTGGGATTAACCTAGTGAATCTCCCCTGCACACCCTCCAGCGCCAGGACGTCCTTTCTCAGGTAAGGAGACCAAAACTGAACACACTACTCCAGGTGTGGCCTCACTAACACCTTATACAATTGCAGCATAACCTCCCTAGTCTTAAACTCCATCCCTCTAGCAATGAAGGACAAAACTCCATTTGCCTTCTTAATCACCTGTTGCACTTGTAAACCAACTTTTTGCGACTCATGCACTAGCACACCCAGGTTTCTGCACAGCAGCATGTTTTAATATTTTATCATTTAAATAATCCCTTTTGCTGTTATTCCTACCAAAATGGTTTACCTCACATTTGTCAACATTGTATTCCATCTGCCAGACCCTAGCCCATTCACTTAACCTATCCAAATCCCTCTGCAGACTTCCGGTATCCTCTGCACGTTTTGCTTTTCCACTCATCTTAGTGTCGTCTGCAAACTTGGACACATTGCACTTGGTCCCCAACTCCAAATCATCTATCTCAATTGTGGTCCCAACACTGATCCTTGAGGGGACACCACTAGCTCCTGATTGCCAACTAGAGAAACACCCATTAATCCCCACTCTTTGCTTTCTATTAATTAACCAATCCTCTATCCATGCTACTACTTTACCCTTAATGCCATGCATCTTTATCTTATGCAGCAACCTTTTGTGTGGCACCTTGTCAAAAGCTTTCTGGAAATCCAGAGGGCTGTTTAGCACAGAGCTAATTCGCTGGCTTTGAAAGCAGTCCAAGACAGCCAGCACCACAGTTCAATTCCCGCACCAGCCTCCCCGAACAGGTGCCGGAATGTGGCGACTAGGGGCTTTTCACAGTAACTTCATTTGAAGCCTACTTGTGACAATAAACTATTTTCAGTTCACTTTTCATTTCATCCATTGGCTCCCCGTTATCTACCGCGCTGGTAATGTCCTCAAAAAATTCCAATAAATTAGTTAGGCACGACCTGCCCTTTATGAACCCATGCTGCGTCTGCCCAATGGGACAATTTCCATCCAGATGCCTCGCTATTTCTTCCTTGATAGATTCCAGCATCTTCCCTACTACCGAAGTTAAGCTAACTGGCCTATAATTACCCGCTTTCTGCCTACCTCCTTGTTTAAACAGTGGTGTCACGTTTGCTCATTTCCAATCTGCTGGGACCACCCCAGAGTCTAGTGAATTTTGATAAATTATCACTCGTGCATTTGCAATTTCCCTAGTCATCTCTTTTAGCACTCTGGGATGCATTCCATCAGGGCCAGAAGACTTGTCTACCTTTAGCCCCATTAGCTTGCCCATCACTACCTCCTTAGTGATAACAATCATCTCCAGGTCCTCACCTGTCGTAGCCTCATTTCCATCAGTCACTGGCATGTTATTTGTGTCTTCCACTGTGAAGACCGACCCAAAAAACCTGTTCAGTTCCTCAGACATTTCCTCATCTCTCATTATTAAATCTCCCTTCTCATCCTCTAAAGGACCAATATTTACCTTAGCCACAAGGGCAACAGATGCATGGGAACATGACTGCCTGCAAGTTCTCTTCCAAGCCACACAATATCTTGACTTAGAACTATATCGTTGTTCCTTCACTGCTTGCTGGGTCAAAATCCAGGAGCTACTTTCCTAATAGTACTGTGCGTGTATTTACGCCAGATAGGCTGCAAGTTTTAAAATGTGTCTCACCGCCTTCTCAAGGGCAATAGGAATGGGAAACAAATGCTTTCTAGTCAGCCATGCCCACATCTCATGGAAGTGAAACATTTGGAATGCATTTGAACTCATCATTTGGGAAGAGCGATTGCTATGTTTATGTACATTGCAAAATAGAGGGACTTCAAATGTAATATAATTGCTAGAATGCTGGAACAGTGTTATTATGTTTGTGAGGGCACCACCCCTCCCGAACTTTTCTCCAGATTATAGACTGTATTTGCCCAAGATAAATTTGTCGGCAGCATATGCTGCTCTGATTTGCCAGAAAGGGGCATCCATTCATATCCAAAAAGAATGTTGCCCCATAACTATGCATCCTGTGCCTTTGAAGCTTCTACCTTGACAATCAAGATCCACAATGAGCCCTTGGACAAGCCCTGTTCCTCGGGAGCCTCCTCTCAGTGCGAGCAGACATTGACAACAAAATCCCGCATTGACTCCAATGCGCCAGTGTGGACGCCTGAGGAACAGAGTTTTCGAAGGCCGAGGCCTCAAACACAGCACCCAGCTCATGGTCTACAGAACAGCTGTGATCCCCGCCCTCCTGTAAGCATCAGCAACATGGACAACATAAGCAGACACCTCAAATCCCTGGAATGATATCACTAACGTTTCCTCCACAAAATCCTGCAAATCCACTGCTAGGATAGGCATACCAACTTGAGTGTCCTCTCCCAGGCCAGTATCCCCATTATCCAGGCACTGGTCACGCTCGGCCAGCTGCAATGGATGGGCCGCATTGCCCCCATGCCCGACACAAGACTCCCAAAACCCGCGCTCTACTCCGAGCTCCACAATGGCAAGCAATCACTAGGAGTCCAGAGGAAACTCTACAAGGACACTGAAAGCCTCCAGAAATAAATGCAACATCCCCATAGACACGTGGGAATCGCTTGCCTTAGAATGCACAAGCTGGAGAAAAAGCATCCGCGAGGGCGCCAATCACCACGAGCGTCGTAGGGTGGAACACGTAGAGGTCAAGCATAAACAGCGGAAGGAGATTGCAGAATCCAGAGCATCACACCAACCCCACCACGTCAAGCACCACCTTCCAAACCTGTGGCAGAGTCTGCGAATCCAGGATTGGACTATTCAACCATCACAGAACCCACCTCCACGGAGTGGAAGCAAGTCATCCTTGACAATGAGGGACTGCCCAAGCAAAAAAAAAAAGCAATCTATGTGTGCTTGTTGGGGTAATATGTTTGGATATTCTGTCTTTCCTCTGGATTGGCAAATCCAGGAAAAACTGTTAATGTCATTATCCTCGTTACAATCTCAACCTTGTGAAATAATAAGACATCAGGCACTGAAATTGCTGCTCATAGGATTTATTAGGTTTAATGAATCTGCTGAACTTTAAACAAATTAAAATGAAAATACAATAATGTATGGTTGTAAACCAAGACAGCAGACTCGAGAAAGCTAGTTTCAAAGATCGGTAAATAATTAAGGCTATAAAAATGTGCCGCTTCAAAGCCTGTTATTTGAGCAGTTATATCCTTACTGTATATTCAAGTTAGAGAACATTAACAAGTACATTTTGTACATAAACACACAAAAAAGGAAGGCCGCTTTGTTAAAAAAAAAGCGCTTTAGCCTAAGTCTGGAAGAGCGGTAGCATATCATTGGATGGGTCTGGTGAAATGACGGTCAAAAGTGAGACATTTGCACCATATGGTGGAATTACGACTTTGGGACCATAGAATTCTGTTCTCTTTTTCTGATTGCTGCAGAGATGTATTTGAAATATATCACGCATTTTTTAACTCTGCAATGTGTGAATCTGTGGCTTTGTTAGATGTACTGGGGTACGAGCTGCTGGGAGAGGAGGGAAGGATCGAATGTGGCATGTGAAAGTCACAAAGCATAGGGACAGTCTGAAATTGCATGTGGACAGATGTGCAGGGCAGGTGGGATATCCCTGAACATGACTGCAGACTGAGATGAAATCAGGCAGCTGACAGCCGACTTCCAGAGGGTGCAGTTTGCAAGCTTGGTAAAGCATTACAACTCTGCAACTTTATTTTCCTAGTCCCATTGCTGATAGCATCATCAATGCATGAAATATGTGTTTAACAATAGTTCACTGTAACTTTTTTTTTCTATTCTTTCATGGGATGTTGGTGTCATTGGCAAGGTCAGCATTTGTTGCCCATCCCTAATGACCTTGAACTGAGTGGCTTACTAGGCCATTTCAGCGGGCAGTTAAAAGTCAACCACATTGATGTAGGTCTGGACTCACATGGATGCCAGACCAGGTAAGTATGGCAGCGTTTCCTTCCGAAAAGGACAGTAGTGAACTAGATAGGTTCTTACAACAATTGATGATAGTTGTCATGGTCACAATTATACAATTGTATTCCAGATTTATTAACTGCATTCCATTTCCACCGACTGCCTTGGTAGGATTTGAATCCATGCCCCTGAGCTTTCATCTGGACCTCTGGATTACTAGCTCAGGGACATTAGCATTACACCATCATCTCCCCATTTAGTTACTTTTCTGCTTTTATTTTATTTGGAAGTTTCATCCCCTTCAATTCAGTTTCATCCCCTGTGCATTTCAGTTAGGATTAACAAGTTAATTCAAAACTCTTAAAGCAATGCTCAAACAAAAACCTCAATAGCCCAGCAATTCTGCAGATTAAAAGACTCCCAGGTCAACTATAATCTGGACCTTTGAGTCCCCAAGCTTAAGTGAGTAGAATATTGATCATTAGTTTGGGATGTGGGCATCGCAGGCTGGGCCAGCATTTATTGTCCATCCCTGAGGGCATTTAAGAGTCAACCACATTGATGTGGGTCTGGAATCGCATGTATGCCAGATCAGATAAAGATAGCAGATTTTCCTGCCTAAAGGACATGAGTGAACTAGATGCTAAAGGCATGGCCACCAATGGTAGAGTGATTAAAATTAGGGATGCACAAGAGGCAAGAATTTAAACACAGAATTCATGGAGCCAGCGAAGATTTATGGAGATAGGGAGGGGTTGAGGTCATGGAGGAATTTCAAAACCAACATTAGAATTTGAAAACGGTGTTGCTGAAGCAGTAGCCAATGTAGGTCAGCAGCACATGGGTGTTAGGTGAACAGGTTTTGGTGTGATTAAGGATACAGGCAGCAAGGTTTTGGATGACCTCAATTGACAAAGGGTAGGGAGACCAGCCAGGATTCCTTTAAACTAGTCAGATCTAGAGGTAATAAAGACATCGATGAGGGTTTGGCAGCAGACTGGCTGCGATGGATGAAGAGTTGGAAATAGTTAATCTTAGTGATGATACAGATATGTGGTGGAAAGTTCGTTTCGGACCAGACGAGTCTAGTTCGGAGAGGGATGAAACTAGTGGCTTGGGAACAGATTTTGACTTGGGGGCCAATAGAGTGGCTTTAGTCCTCTGAATATTTAATTGGAGGAAATATCTGCCCAACCAGTACTAAATGTTGAATAAGTGGTCTGAGCTTCAAGTCTGGAGTGTTTGAGAGGCGATGATGAGGTAGAGCTGGGTGTTGTTAATGCATGTGTGGAAACTGACATGTTTATAAAACGATAACATCTGCCTTTGGAACTAGAATATGTTCCACTGTCTGAAGAGCTGAGCTGCACAGTAAATTAAATTCAGCATGTCACACATTTTCAGACTTTTTTATTCTCTGTTCAGATTTGTTTTGTCTTTGTACACTGATCCCTGTGTTAACTCTGCTTCTCTCTTCATGGATGCTACCAGACTTAATGAATAGTCCAGCAGTTTCTGGTTTTATTTCGGCTTTCTAGCATCTGCAGTATTTTGCTCTTCCATTAGATGGCACCATTGAGTCAGAATGGTGTGCCTTTGCAGCATGGTAGTATAATACTTATAAGTTATGAGATGTTGATAAATGTCATTCCTGGTTTGCTGCTGTTTATGAAAAGAAATGCATTTATTTTAGGGATCTGAAAATAAATTAATTTTGAGCTAAACACTAAACAGGAGAAAACATGAAATGTAATACCTCAGAGAAAACAGATCTGCATCACAAAGTATATTCTGCATTAATCATAGGTTTCCCAGATATGGACGGAGAGGATGCTGTCATGTCCAGTACCATCATGTCTAAAAATTAGATTCAAACCATTAAGATGACTGTTGCAAATCACATGACTTGGCATTTGGGCTACAGACAGTAGCAAGCCATAGCGGGATATCTAATTAAATCTGGCCATGCCATTGTATCTGTAAAACCTCAGATACTTTCGACCAGTTTACTTAAAAGTTTTACCTAGGGTGCCTTATTAACGAGGAGAACAAAGCACAAACACAAGTTCAAAATTCAACAATATGTATTTAACACAATTAACCCTTATATTACCCACAAATTACTAGAGGTACCCAAGATAATCATAATCGCTATTAGTGTCACAGGCAGGCTTACATTAACACTGCAATGAAGTTACTGTGAAAATCCCCTAGTCGCCACATGACGGCGCTTGTTCGGGTACACTAAGGGAGAATTCGGAATGTCCAATTCACCTAACAAGCACGTCTGTCCTCCCACAAGTCCCAAAAGACATGAAGCCAAAGGGGAATAAAGTAGGTATTCCGTACTCACTGTGGGCTTTAACCCATTTCTAATCTCATGGTAAATGTTTTCATTCTGAATAACCTCACCGGAGCAACTCTGCCCTAAGTCCAGCCCTTTTTCTGGGCCATGGGCTAGTCAGGCTCCATGCATCCATGGTTGTTATATACCCATCAATCACTAGTGAGGGTTGTCCTTCGGGAAAAATAATCAGAGCACCCATTATTCTTCCTGTACACCACTCTTTGGTTGTTGCACCCATAAGTGAGACTCTTATTCGGCTGTACCCATAGTATGCCATTTCATACTCGCCTGCATCCGGTGGGTGAACCACATGTATTCTGAGTATCGTAGGCTGATCTTCTGGTCTTTGATTGATGTGGCATCTGTAGTCCAGGGTTGCTGCCACCATTTTGGGATGAGGAGTCCCAGATGGTGAAGTAGTATGTAGTTCATTCTGGAGGGGCATTTATGGAGCATCGATTCCTTTCCCCACCTTTTTAAAAAAATGTAAAATTACAACCTACCTGATATATATAAATGTAATAGTTCCTACAGGATTTTGTAATCTGTGTTTAATGGGGCTGTGCGGTAGGGTATTTTCTGAGGTGGGGATGAGTGCCACACACAGGAAAAGGAAATGGGGTTACACCGGTGGATCCGAAATGTATGAGGACTCAATAGCAGGACTGTTCCAGAGCACTTGGGTGTACTTGGTTGGAGTAGGTGTTCAACGGGGACAAGGTGTAGTAGCACTTGGTTGTGCCTGACTGGGATCGGAGTTTAATGGAGAAGAGGTGTAAGCAAAATAATGGATGGTGACCTGGCAGAGCACATAGTAGAACACGTTTGAAGGATGGCTGATCGAAGAACGAATGGCGAAGGATGGTATTGGCACATGCGGCCGTTATGACAATTCATCAAGTGCAGGCCAAATCATCTGTCTCTTATCAAGTTTGATGGCAATTTTTGATTTTAATTATAGGTCGATGGGGAACGGTGAAGAGATGTGACGGCACTTGGGCATGTTTAGCTGGAGTGAGTTTAACGGGGAAGAGGTGTAGTAGCACTAAGTGTGCTTGTGGTTAGAGTAGGTGTATGTCAAAAGAAAAGTTAATTCCATGTTGATCAGGGAAGGGGTGCAGTGGTGGATTGTTGTAAAAGCAGAGGTTCGCAACAGGAACATGGGCTGGTTCTACAGGCAGTTTGAAAATAGGCGAACACTCGATTGCAAGATAGTCCTGGTGGAGTGGATAGGTAACGGGGAAGAGGTGTAGCAGTATTTGGGTGTGCTTGTGGCTGGAGTGAGTTTAATGGGGAAGATGTGAAGTAGCACTTGGGTGTGCATGTTCAAAAGAAAAGGTTAATTTTATGGCCTGGGGTGGGTGTTGATCAGGAATGGGGAAGAGATGTGATGGCACTTGGGTGTTTTTGGCTGGAGTGAGTTTAATGGGGAAGAGGTGTAGTGGTACTTGGGTGTGCTTGGCTGGAGTGGGTTTGACAGGGAAGAGGTATATTCCTCCTATAAATACATCCTTCTTCCCACAATCTGTGTTCTGTTGATTGAAAGGTTATGACAGTGTGGGGAGTGTGCATTGGCTGGGGGAGGTGTGTGACCCCGATGGCCTCAATGGGAAGAGGCGTGTTCAACTTGGGGAGACCTTCTTTCCCAAGGCAGTCGACTGTTGATTGAGGGGTTAGAGCAGGGGCTTGCGCTAATGATTGGTTTATTTAATTTCAAGACTGCATGTGTATGACTCTTGGTCCAGGTCTACGGAGTGTTTTTCAGTAGGAGTTCAGAAAGGTGGGCGGCTTTGGTGGCAAAACCGTCAATATGCTTTCGGCAGTACCCCACCAATCCTAGAAAGGAGCGTAGCCAGGTCACGTCCTTTGGCAAGGGAAGGTGTGTTAGCGACTCTACTCACTTCCTTTCAATTTCCTGCTTTTCCTCTGTCACTACCGTACCCAAGGAGGAGACTTGCGGTCTCATGATTTGTGCCTTTTTGCGGTTTATTATTAATATTAATGTAGTGATGAGGTTCAGCGGTTTCTTTAATAATTAAAAATGTTCCCCTCTGGTTTCCGTTTGTAGGAGGAGATCGTCCAGATATTGGACGAGACATTCTGGCCTGGAAAAATGTTCCAAGCCTTTGGCTAACCTCTGGTGGAAGATGAAGAGGGAGTTGTGGAAACCTTGGGGCAGACATATCCAGGTGTACTGCTGCCCCTAGAATGTGACGGCAAATTTATACTGGCAGTGGGGTTCCAGGGGGATTGACCAGAAGCCATTACTGCTGTCTTAACACCATGAAGTATCTGGCATATAGGGCCCATCGCATCATGGTCGCCACTGTGGGGGCCGTGACTGGGGTGGTCTGGTTCAGTGCACGGTAGTCAGTGGTGAGCCTCCAAGAGGGGGCACACCGAATGCCCCAATGTGTTTTGCCAATGTCCTCTGTGCTACCAGGTCATCGGCCATCTCAGTGTGGTTCACCCACAGCTCTCCGATAATGGTGATTCTATCTATATACTTAACGGTGGCCACCTCGATCAGGGATTCCTGGATGGTTGGCATCAACCAGATGCAGGAATTGGCTGGGTCGAAGGACAAGTTGCATTTTCGCATTAGGTCAGATCTTAATATATATCCTGTCTCGGGGTGGAGTTTAACCAAGATAGCTGGATGGTGACAGACCAGATGTCCTAATCTAAATTCTAGTGTGTCAGTTTCTGCCCCCTCCTGTGAAGCCACTCAACATAATTATCCTGCAGGTGTGCCATGTGCAGTCAAGGTCACGGGATGTATTTAGAGTAGTGCAGGATCCCCTTGTGTCCCATCGGAACTTGATGGGCGGCCTCCAACCCGCCTTTTACTAGGGGTCTCCCTACACTATTCCATGTAGTGTTACACACCCATGTCAGTGAGGCCTGGCACCGCATGTCTCTGGTCCGTATTCTATTTGGGGGTACAATCCGAAGGGAGTCTCGGGTTTTCTACTGGGGTTATGGTGGCCTGTCGTGCTGATCCTTCCAGGGGCATGGGTAGGGTTCCATCATTGGGGAATCATGGAGCCGGTCGTTGGGGGGAGTTGGGTGGGTCCCTACAGTCCCAGGTGAAATGGTTGGGTTGGCTGCAGTTCTAGCCAGTTGGGATGGGTGCCTTGTGGGAGTGGAAACCTTGGTTAGGTTCTGTGCTACTCCCAGTTTTGGGGATTGGGAGTGTAGCCGGCACTGGCCTGTGGTTCCCTGTTTCGGCGATCGGGAGGCATATATGGGGACAGATGGACAGGTCCCCTTGTTTCTACCTCCCCCCTCGTTTTGCCATACCCGGCTGGGATGTGGGCTTGGGCGGATATAGGATTCATCTTCTCTGGTTTGGTGGTTTTAAGGGTGTTTGGCTATTTAACATCCCTTTCCCAAGCGTGAGTCATTTTGCGGATAGTCCAGGCTTCATTATGGGTGTTATCCTTGGGATTGTAGTTCTTGCGTGCTTTGCGACCTGTGACATGGGTTATCAGGGTTCTGATCTACATGGAACAGTGATGTGGGTCTAATTGGACTCTAATGGTCCGAATACCCCAGTTAACTGGTTCCAGAGCGGCGACAAAAGTTATCGGATGCCCCCAAGTTTCTGTTGTCACCTGTTTAAACCGTTCACCGGGTCATCCCTATTGAGTCCTCCAGTGGTTAGAACAGCTGCTTTCATGTCCAGTAGGGTTCCTCCTGCTACATTTTGGGGAGCAGGTAGGGTGAAACGAATGGCGGGGCTTAAACATAATAGTATTAGCTTAACCTTCTCTGCCTCATCCAGGCCATTTAGAACCCGGTACTGAGACATTGTCAAAAAGTGCGTTTGGGTCCCAGGAGGGTTCGAATACCCTGATTGATTTTGTGATGTCGGTGAGCTGGGTCATGGTGTAGGGTGTTCAGTAGGTTACATGAGGGTTCTGTCCGTTCTGTCTGCGGGTAGTGACCGGAATCATCGGAATGGGGGCCGGTGCTGGGTGTAATTCAGGGGATGCGGTAGGCTCCGCCGCTTGGAACAGAGGTGGGGTCCCCAGACGGTAGTGGAGATGGTGGTCACATAACTGCAGGCAGCCTCTTCTAATTCCTCCCATTCCACCTCTGTGTTGCTGACCCGGAATGTGTCGTGTACGCGCACATTACCCTCTTTTAATAGCTAGTTGGGACTGTAGTCTGTCTATCTTGCGCCGGCATTTGGTATGGTCGGTTGCGTGGGCACTATTGTCTTTCACTGCTTGGTGTAAAACCTTTACTGCAGCCTGCAGGTCGCTGCATTTCAATTTTAATTCTTCTAGTTGTGTTAGCACACTGTCTTTGTCACTGATGGTGCGCTATAGTTTTTGATTTGTCTTATCGTACTGAGCCTGAAACTGGCTCATGTGTATGAGGTTGAGTCAGTATCTCTCTTCTCTGCGCTACATCGGTTTCTAATTAGTGAATGCGCGCCCACCATGTCTTGCTGTAATTGTGAGATCTGGCTATCTTTCTCCTGTTTTATTTGGTTAAACTGTTCCGCTTTGTCCTTTAATTTGGACATCTGAGATTCTTTGTCTTCTTTAATCTGGTTAACCAGTTTCTCTGTGCCTGCCCTCAATTTGGCTATTTGGGCTTCCCTGTCCCTTTTAATCCTGACTATCTCTCTCTCACTTCCACAGAGTTGATCCAGGCAACTTGCGATTGCAATCGCCTTAGTTAGTTTGTTTCCTTTTACCCACCTCTGTATGGGCATGGCACCAACAATTTTCTCCTTTGGATCCCTGATCCGATGTCGGGGTGTCACCCCACTGAACCAACTTGGGCTATTTACTATTCAAATATTTACGGAGGACCTCCTCCCGCTCGCCACGACTGTTCATGTCTATTTTAAAGCGTAGGGTTCATCGTAGGGTTTCGGAAACTGATTTGGGTAGGGGTCCGGCTTCACTATATTCCCTCCCACAGAGTGTTTGCAATGTTCTCGGCTATCCTAATGCTAAGTACAGTTTGTAAGCCTTGTTTTCCAGACACCTAGTTTATGGCCCACTCACTCAAGACTGGCCGTCACGTAGGCATTTGCCCTCTTAATTCAGGCTCAGAGGGCATGTTGGAGAATGTTGAGTTGAATGTTCACTTCGGAGCAAAATACCATTTCTTATCGAAGGGCCGTCTGGGGTGCCAAATGGTGCAAAACCAGTGTAAAACCTCAGATACTTTTGACCAGTTCACTTATTCAAAGATTTTACCTAGGGGGTCTTTATTAACGAGGAGAACAAACCACAAACATAAGTTCAAAATTTAACAATTTTTTTAACACAATTAACCCTCGAATTACCCACAAAATACCAAGATCAGTGTATATTATCCCAAAGATGGCTTGGTAGGGCTATGGATCTGATCATTGGCGTTCCTCTGGTCTGCCGTCACGAATTGACAGTTCCTTCCCCTCCCCTCTCTCCCTCCTTCCTTCCTTCCCCCCACTCCTTTCTTCCCTCCCTCTCTCCTTCCTTCCCTCCCTCTCTTCCTCTCCTCCCCTTCCTTCCCTCCCTTTCTCCCTCTCCTGTCCTTGTCTCTCTGGTTCTGGCCCTGGTTGGCACGAACACCTTTGCCAAATAAGGTGACGGTGGGAACTCTAGACACCCGAGAGTCTGGCCCGGTCTGGGTTTCCAACAGTAGACGGCATATCAATCGAATCGATTATCTCTTGATGGCTGATTGACAGGGCAGGTCCGGGCATGTCTTGGCAGCCTGTCTAACCTTTAGTGTATTCAAACCTGGCTAGTTCGAATTCCCATGAGGCTGTCTGTGCTGGAGTGACTGTGGTTTGTTTTAAAGTGCCCAATTCTTTAATTCAAAATGGCCAATTTTAATGAGGCTCAAGCGCTAGGCTCTAGTTGGTCACCACAATGCACAACCATCCAAGAATTTGAATGTTTCTTTAAGGATGGGCCAACACAAAAGACAATGCAGTTATGAGACTGCCTCTCTATCTGCCTCAAATGGGACAAAAGGAAAGATTGAAACTCCGTTTGTGGCAGATGAAATGGTCACTATCCGCTTCTGTGGTATCCCAATTATTTTCTCCATTCAAACTAGACTGGGTGGGCCTCAGACATGTTAACCTAATCAACATGAACACCACACCTTATTTGGAAAAGACTTGAATTTGGCAAAAGACATGTTTTGTTTATTTGATAGATCAGCTAAGAGCAGTTTGCTGATCACAGAATTGTTACGGAGCAGGAGTCCAATTGGCCCATTGTGTCTGCACCAGCTCTCCAAACGAACACCATGACTTAAACACCTGCTTTTTACCCAAATCACTGCATATTGTTTACAGAAAGAAAAAGAGCACGGTCCAGACAAGTGCTGGAAGCCTGCACCCTCGAATTAAAAACCTGATGCTTTACCAACTGAGCTACCCAGGTTTAGTTCCACCAAAATCATAAAAGGCACCAGTTTAGCCAGTCTGTGAACCAGACTTGAAAACCAGCCGCAAGTCTGTGTTGGCCAGAATATGTAACCTGTTGCAGTTTAGCGTTTGCCTGAGAACCAATCTCCCAGTTGAAAAAATGAAAATGAAAATCGCTTATTGTCACAAGTAGGCTTCAAATGAAGTTACTGTTAAATGCCCCTAGTCGCCACATTCCGGCGCCTGTTTGGGGAGGCTGGTACGGAAATTGAACCCACGCTGCTGGCCTTGGTCTGCTTTACAAGCCAGCTATTTAGCCCATTGTGCTAAACCAGCCACTGTTATTCAACTACAAGAAAAAACCTAAACCTGCTGGAACCCCTGACTTTACAAGATCGGCACTTCAACTTGAAATCAAGAAATTTATTCAAATCACTGGCGGCCTCCTGTGGAAGCTGGAGATCCTCAATCTGAGACTGAGATAACCTCTCAGGTGCTTCACATTTATCTGTATCCACTATTTCTGTGCGTGTTTGTGTGAGTGAGACCGTGTGTATGATGTTGCATTTAATTTGCATTAAGTGTGAGAAGGTAAACTTTTTTTTTTAACTCACGAAAGCTTGCTGCTGTATTATTTAATTAGAATGGATGTATTTTCTGCCACCACAACGGAAGGGGGTGCATTCATCCAGTCTCCGTGCCTGTGACATCAGTATCAGCCACAGGTATCAAGAATAGGATCACCCTTAATATTGAACAATATAAAGATATATTAAACATTCAATAATTTTTTTTCATCATGGTTAAGGATTGTAGTTTTCACAGAATATTGAACCCCGCGCACCAGTTTAAAAACTCCTGAATACAGTTGTGATTTTGCTCTCTGCCTCACTGACCATTTGCTCCTGACCCTTCACTGCCTCCTTCTCCCTCGCTGCCTTGCAATTTCACTCTCCAGGTTGCAAGCGGGGTGGTGAGGGAAGAGGCCAAGGTTTGGGAGTGTGGGAGTGAACATTCAATGGGTGTACAACAATTACATCAGTGACATCTTGCATTCATCTATGGGAAGAGTGGGTGCTGACTTCCTGTTCCAAGTGCAAAATGATGATGCCAGCAGCACTGGCTTCCTGTTTTGGTGTGGTAGCTGGAGATAAGGATAAGAAAACACTCCTCTTTCTGTATAAAACATACTAATCATTGGCAATAGGTGAATACATATATTGTGTCCACGACAGCACTTAACTAGATCTTGTGATGTGTAGGAACAAAAGAATCAGTGGCTTGCAGTTTTGATAAACACTGTTTATGACTTCAAATGTGAAAGTTTCATGTTAACAAAAATCTTGACTATATTGGTGTTTAGTACTGCTGCTGAGGTTAGATTTTAGATTTATGGTTTTACCGGCTGTTGTAGTCAGATCACATGAAGCACGTCTCAATCTTGGTGTCCTCCATATAAACTGCATACTATTTCAGGTCGTCATGGAATGCAAAGATTCACCAACCACCATCATGCACTGCTCCCACCAAGCTTCTCATTTCCAGTAAAATTATCATCTTAAGCCCCTCTCCCCGTCATGCCCTATTTTCACCTTCAAGCGTGTGAACTAATGGACTTGGTCGCTAAATTTAAGCCATCATATAACTGCCACTTCCCTGTCCCTTCATCCCTTCCCCGATCCTGTGCTAATCTTATCTAAAGCTTACCCTCTGTCTTAGCCCTCAAACTTGTAGCCAGAGAATCTCCTGCAATGGCTTCTCTTCCTCCTCGGTGTTATCGCCAAGGAACTATCCTTGGCCCCCTCCTATTTCTCATCAGCGTGCTACATCTCGGGTTCCACACGTATGCTTGTGCAATTCCACCTGATCACTCTAACTTCTCCACAGCCTATGAATTGTTGAACTACTTGTCCGCCATCCAGTACAGGATGAGTAGAAATTCTTTCACCTCACAATTTGGAAGACCAAAGCCATTGCCTTCGGAGCCCACCACAAACTGGTTCCCTAGTCACCAGCTCCACCTTTTCTCCTTGCAGTTGCCTGGTGTTATATTTGACCCTGAGGTGAGCGACCGATCAGATATCCATTCCAGCGCTAAAACTGCCAAACTCCACCTCCCTAATATCACACAACTCTACCCCTGCCTCAGCTCATCAGAAACCCTCATCCATACCTTTTGTTATCTCTGGAATTGTCAATTCGAATGTTCTCTTTGCCAGCCTTCTATCTTCCGTTCTTCATGAACTTTCAGTTCATTCAAAACTGCTTTCCCTTTCCCAACTTGCACTATTCACCAATTACGTGTCAAAATTTCAAATTTTCATCCTACTTTTGAAATCCTTCTATGGCTTTGCACTCCATATTCTCCAGTACTACAATCCTCTTGAGAACCCTGCATTCCTCTAATTCTGATACTTGTGCATCCAAAATCCAGCACTTTAGTCAAGCTTTTGATCATCTGACCTAATGTTTTTATATGTGGCTCAGTATAAAATTTTATTTAAGAACTGCGTTGAGATATTTTAATATATTAACGGTACTATATAAATGAGCATTGGTGTTTGTTTATGATCTTTATTGTTTGGAAAGATAGCATGCAGAGCAGAGGCTCGTTGCTTCCCTCAAGGGGTACTGATAGGTTATCCTTATTGGTAGGAAGCTGTGAGATTACAACAACAGTTGGTATTTTTGCAGCACCTTTAACATAATAAAGCATCCCATGGCGCTTCATTTTTCCCTTTCCTTTATGGGATGTTGACATCGCTGGCTAGGCCAGCATTTATTTACCCATCCATAATTGTTCTTGAGAAACTGGTGTTGAGCTGCCTTCTGGAACAACTGCAGTCTCTGTTGTGTAGGTACACCCGTAGTGCTGGTAGGGTAGGGAGCAAGGTCCAGAATTTTGACAGTAACAGTGAAGGAACAACGATATATTTCCAAGTCTGGGTGGTGAGTAACTTGGCGGGGAATCTCCAGTGATTGTGTTACCATATATCTGCTGCCCCTGTCCTTTTAGATGGTAATGGTAATCGTCGTGGGTTTGGAAGGTGCTGCCTTAAGAACGTTGATGAATTCCTGCAGTGCATCTTGTTGTTGTACACGCTGCTGCTGTGGGTTGGTCGTGGAGAGAGTGAATGTGTATGATGCCAATCTTAGCAGGTTGCTTTGTCCTGGATGGTATCAAGATTCTTTAGTGCTATTGGAGCTGCACTCATCCAGGTAAATGTTCAGCGTTCCATCACACTCCTGACTTGTGCACAGCCTTTGGGGAGTTGGGAGGTGAATTACTCGCTGCAGAATTCTTAGCATCTAATATGCTCTTGTAGCCACAGTATTATGTAGCTAGTCCAGTTCAGTTTTTGGTCAATGGTATCGGATAAAGCATACAAAAGCGGTATTAATCAGATCAGTCCATAAGAGAGTCGTTTAGGAGTCTGGTAACAGTGGGGAAGAAGCTGTTTTTGAATCTGTTCGTGCGTGTTCTTAGACTTTTGTATCTCCTGCCCAATGGAAGAAGTTGGAAGAGTGAGTAAGCCGGGTGGGAAGGGTCTTTGATTATGCTGCCTGCTTTCCCAAGGCAGCAGGTGGTGTAGACCGAGTCAATGGATGGGTTTGTGTGATGGACTGCGCTGTGTTCACGACTCTCTGGCGTTTCTTGCGGTCTTGGGCCGAGCAGTTGCCATGCTGTGATGCAGCCAGCCAGATCGGATGCTTTCTATGGTGCACCTGTAAAGGTTTGCAAGAGTCAATGTAAACATGCCGAATTTCCTTAGTTTCCTGAGGAAGTATAGGTACTGTTGTGCTTTCTTGGTGGTAGTTTCGAACGTGGGTGGACCAGGAGAGAATTTTGGTGATGTGCACACCTAGGAATTTGAAGCTGTCAACCATTTCCCCCTCGGCCTCGTTGATGCAGCAGGGGTGTGTACAGTACTTTGCTTCCTGAAGTCAATGACTAGCTCTTTAGTTTTGCTGGCACTGAGGGAGGAATTGTTGTCATTACACCACTCCACTAGGTTCTCTATCTCCCTTCTGTATTCTGCCTCGTCGTTGTTTGAGATCCGACCCCCGACCCATTACAATCGTGTCGTCAGCAAACTTGTAGATGGAGTTGGAGCCAAATTTTGCCACGCAGTCGTGTGTGTATAGGGAGTATAGTAGGGGGCTAAGTACGCAGCCTTGCGGGACACCGGTATTGAGGACTATCGTGGAGGAGGTGTTGTTTATTCTAACTGATCGTGGTCTATTGTCAGAAAGTCGAGGATCCAGTTGCAGAGTGAGGAGCCAAGTCCTAGGTTTTGGAGCTTTGATATGAGCTTGGCTGAGATTGTGGTGTTGAAGGCGGAGCTGTAGTCAATAAATAGGAGTCTGATGTAGGAGTCCTTGTTGCCGAGATACTCCAGGGATGAGTGTATGGCCAGGGAGATGGCGTCTGCTGTGGACCGGTTCAACAGTGTGCAAATTGCAGTGCATCTAGGCATTCTTGGAGTCTGGAGTTGATGTGCCTGATGACCAACCTCTCGAAGTACTTCATTCCGATCGATATCAGGGCCACCGGACGGTAGTCATTGAGGCACATTGCCTTGTTCATTTTTGGCACTGCTATGATGGTGGTCTTCTTGAAGCAGGTGGGGACTTCGGAACAGAGTAGGGAGAGGTTGAAGATGACCGCGAACACATCTGCCAGCTGGTCCGCACAGGATCTGAGTGCACGACCAGGGACCCCGTGCAGACCCATCGCTTTCCGCGGGTTCACTGTCAGGAAGGCCAATCTGACTTTGGAAGCTGTGATGGTGGGTATGGTGTGTCCGGGGCTACTGGGGCAGTCGACAGCGGTTTGATGGTTTCCTGCTCGAACCAAGCATAGAATGCATTGAGTTGATCGGGGAGGGGTGTGCTGCTGCAGGAGATTCTGCTCGGCTCGTCTTTGTAGCCCATTATGTTGTTTAGGCCTTGCCACAACCGACGCGAGTCTGTAATGCTAGTCTATAACTCCAGCTTGGTCTGATATTGTCTCTTGGCATCCCGGATGACATTGCGGAGGTCATACCTCGATTTCTTGTATAGGTCAAAGTTCCCGATCAAGCCATGGTTTCTGGTTGGGGAACGTATATAATGCTTTCTTTGGCAAACAATTGTCTGCACATTTGCTGATGCTGTCTGTGATGGTGGTAGCATACTCGTTTAGGTTGGTTGCGGAGGTCTTAAATATGGACCAGTCCACTGACTCCAAGCAGTCACGTAGGAGCTCTTCTGCTTCCTCAGACCAGCACTGCATGACCTCCTTAACCGGATTCTCCCGCTTAAGTTTCTGTTTGTATGAGAATGAGCACTGTTTTATGGCCTGATTTTCCGAAGTGCAGTCGGGGGATGCAACAGTAGGCTCCCTTGATTTTTGTGTAGCAGTGGTCGAGAGTGTTGTTGCCCCTGGTGGGACAGGGGATGTGTTGGTGCAATTTTGGCAGTGCATTCTTTTTTTAAAATATAACTTTAGAGTACCCAATAATTGTTCTTTTCCAATTAAGGGACAATTTAGCATGGCCAATCCACCTAACCTGCACATCTTTGGGTTGTGGGGGTGAAACCCATGCAGACATGGGGAGAATGTGCAAACTCCACACGGACAGTGACCCAGAGCGGGGATTCGAACCCGGGTCCACTGTGCCGCAGTCCCATTGCTAACCACTGCACCACACGCCGCCCTCTTGGCAGTACACTCTTGAGGTTGGCCTTGTTGAAGTCTCCGGCCACGATGAACAAGGCCTCCTAGTGTTCTGTTTCATTGTTGTTTATAACTGTGTACATTTCGTCCAGCGCCTTTTTCACTTCTGCCTGGGTGGGATGTAGGCCGCTGTGATAAGTGAACTCACATGGAAGGTAGCCTGGGCGGCACTTCACAGTCAGGTATTCCAGGTCCAGGGAGCAGTAGGTCGCCAGGGTTGCCACTTCGGAGCACCAGGAGGAGTTGATGAGGAGGCAAACCCCTTCCCTCTTTGCTTTGCCTGATGACCCGGTGCAGTCCGTCCGGTGAATCGAGAAGCCTTCAGGTTGTATGGCACAGTCCGGTGAGGCAGGGGTGAAATAGAGTCCCTGTGAAATAGAGCACACAGCAGTCTCTTTCTTCCCTCTGAGAGATAAGTCTAGTGTTAAATTTGTCCAGCTTGTTTTCGATTGCTTGGATGTTTTCCCTCGCTTCCTCGGTCGGTGGCATTATCACAGGGTTCAGTCCTTAGGGCCCCAGCTATATACAATCTATATAAACGACTTGGATCAGGGATAGAAGGTTATATAACTGTGGAAACAGTTTTAACAGCTCGGAGGGTTTAAGTCATCACAAATGACACAAAAATAGATGGGACAGTAAGTTGCAATGAGGAAGAGAGGGAGAAGTTAGAATCAGATGTAACGCTATTACAATTAAATAAAGGTAACTACAAAGACATGAGGGAGGAGCTGGCCAGGGTTGATTGAAAAGGAAACCTAGCAGGGAAAACAGTGGAACAGCAACGGCAGGTGTTTTTGAGGGTTATTCGGGAATCATAACAGAAATTCATCCCAAGAAGGAGGAAACATGCTAAGGGGAGGACAAGGTATCCATGGCCGATGAGGGAAGTCAAGGACAGCATAAAAGCCAAAGAAAAAGCATTCAAGGTGGTGAGGATTAGTGGGAAGCCAGAGGATTGGAAAGTCTTTAAAAGCTAAACTAAAAAAACAATAAGGGGGGGGGAGAAGATGAAATAGTGCAAGCTAGCTAGTAATATAAAAGGAGATAGCAAGAGTTTTTTTCAATACATATAAGGTAAGAGAGAGGCAAACATAGACATTGGACCACTGGAAAATTAGGCTGGAGAAGTAGTAATAGGAAAAACGAAATGGCAGAGGAACTGAATAGTTACTTTTCATCAGTCTTCACGGTGGAAGACACCAGTGGGATATCAGAACTTCAAGAGAATCAGGGGGCACAGATGAGTGTAGTGGCCATCATTAAGGAGACGTTTCTGGGAAAACGTAAAGGTCTGAAGGTGGATAAACCACCTGGACCAGATGGACTATGCCCCAGAGTTCTGAAGGAGATAGCGGAGGAGATTGTGGAGTCATTGGTAGTGATCTTTCAGGAATCATTGGAGGCAGTGATAGTCGCAGAGGACTGGAAAATGGCTAATGTAACACCCCTGTTTAAGAAGGGAGGGATGCAGAAGACGGGAAATTATACGCCGGTTATCTTGACTTTGGTCTTTGGTAAGATCTTAAAGAGTCCATTATTAAAGATGAGATTGCGGAGAACTTGGAAGTGCATGATAAAATAGGACTGAGTCAGCACGGCTTCATCAAGGGGAGGTCATGTCTGACAAATCTGTTAGAATTCAGAAGGTAATGAGGAAATTAGACAAAGGAGAACCAGCAGACATGATCTACTTAGATTTCCAGAAGGCCTTTGACAAGGTGCCGTAGAGACTGTTAAATAAATTAAGAGTCCATGGTGTTAAGGCACGGATAGAGAATTGGTTGACTGGCAGAAGGTAGAGAGTGGGGGTAAAGGGGTCTTTTTCAGGATGGCAACCGGTGACTAGTGGTGTGGCTCAGGGGCTGGTGTTGGGACCACAACTTTTCACAATATACATTAACAACCTCGAAGAAGTAACTTGAGGGCACTGTTGCTAAGTTTGCAGATGATACAAAGATATGCAAAGGGACAAGTAGTAATGAGGAAGCAGCGAAGCTGCATAAGGACTTGGACAGGCTAGGAGAGTGGATAAAGAAGTGGCAGATGGAATACAATGTGCAAAAGTGTGAGGTTATGCACTTTGGTAGGAAGAATGGCATGGACTACTTTCTAAATGGGGTAAGGCTTAGGAAATCAGAAGCAGAAAGGGACTTGGAAGTCCTAGTTCAATATTTTCTTCAGGTTAACATGCAGGTTCAGTTGGCAGTTAGAAAGTCAAATGCAATGTTCACAGTCATGCTGAGGGGGCTAGAATACAAGAGCAGGGATGTACTTCTGAGGCTGCATAAAACTCTAGTCCGACCCCATTTGGAATATTGTGAGCAGATTTGGGCCCAATATCTAAGGAAGAATGAACTGGTCTTGGAAAGGGTCCAAAGGAGGTTCACAAGAATGGTCCCTGGAATGAAGAGCTTGCCCTATGAGGAGTAGTTAAGGACGCTGGGTCTATACTCGTTGGAGTTTAGAAGGACAGAGGGCTGGGGAATAGCCAATGTTCCTTTGTTTAAGAAAGGAAGCAAGGATAATCCAGCAATTAATAGGCTGGTGAGCCTGACATCAGTGGGGAAGCTTTTGGAAAAGATACCGAGGGACAGGAAATATGCATATTTGGAGGAAAATTGACCAGTTCATGATGGGCAGCATGGTTTTTTACGGGGAAGGTCATGTCTCACCAACTTTGATGGAGTTTTTTTGAAGAAGTGACAAAGAAAATTGATGAGGGGAGGGCTGTGGATGTAGTTTATATGGACTTCAGCAAGGTGAGTGACAAGGTCCCACATGGCAGACTGGTACAAAAACTAAAATCACATGGGATTCGGGGTGGACTGGCTAGATGGATACAGAGCTGGCTTGGTTATAGGAGACAGAGTAGTGGTGGAAGGGTGTTTTTCAGAATGGAGATCTGTAGCTAGTATTCCACAGGGATCAGTGCTGGGATCTCTGTTGTTTGTAGTATAGATAAATGATCTGGAGGAAAATGTGGGTGGTCTGATTAGTAAGTTTGCGGATGACATGAAGATTGGCCGAGTTGCTGATAGTGTCGAGGATTGTCAGAGGATACAACAGGATATAGATACATTGGAGACTTGGGCACAGAAATAGCAGATGGAGTTTAAACCAGACAAATGCGAGGTGATGCATTTTGGAGGATCCAATCTAGGTATGAATTAGACTGTAAATAGCAGAACGTTAGGAACATTAACATACAGAGGGATCTGGGCGTGCAGGTCCACAGTTCCCTAAAAGTTGCAACACAGGTGGCCAAGTTGATTAAGAAGGCATATAGCATGCATGCCTTCATCAGCCGGGGCATTGAGTTGGGAAATCATGTTGCAGCTGTATAAAACCTTGGTTAGGCCGCATTTGGAGTATTGCGTGCAGTTCTGGTCACCACATTATCAGAAGGACGTGGAAGCTTTGGAGAGAGTGCAAAGAAGATTCACCAGGATGTTGCCTGGTCTCAAGGGTGTTGGCTATGAGGAGAGGTTGAATATACCAGAATTGTTTTCACTGGAAAGACGGAGGCTGAGGGGAGATCTGATAGAGGCCTACAAAATTGAGGTAGAGACAGGGAGGATAGTCAGAGAATTTTTCTCAGGGTGGAAGTGTCAATTACAAGGTGGCATAGATTCAAGGTGAGAAGGAGAAAGTTTAAGGGAGATGTGCAGGGTACGTTTTTCACGTCGGGAGTGGTGGGTGCTTGGAATGAGTTGCCAGAGGATGTGGTGGAAGCAGGCACATTAGCAATATTTAAGAGACATCTGGATGGGTACATGAATGAAATAGAGGGATACTGACTGAGTAAGGGCAGGAGTTTTTTTTGTAGTTAGGGCATTATGATCGGCATAGGGTTGGAGGGCTGAAGGGCCTGTTCCTGTGCTGTACTTTTTTTTGTTCTTTGATGAAAGGAGATTTTGTTGAAACTACTGGATACTGAGAGGCCTAGATAGAGTAGACATGGGAAGGATGTTTCTACTAGTAGGAAAATCTAGAACCCGAGGCTACAGCCTCAGACTAAGGGGACAATCCTTTAAAACTGAGATGAGGAGGAATTTCTTCAGCCAGAGGGTGGTGAATCTGTGGAACTCTTTGCCGTAGACAGCTGTGGAAATCAAATCACTGAATGTCTTTAAAAGACAGAGATAGATAGGCTCTTGATTAATAAGGGGATAAGAGGTTATGGGGAGGAGGCAGGACAATGGGGATGAGAAACACATCAGCCTTGATTGAATGGCGCAGCAGACTCGATGGGCCGAACAGCCTAATTCTGCTCCTATGTCTTATGGACTGAGTTGATGACCCTCAACAACCATAATCATCTACCTTTGTGCTAGGTTAGACTCCAACCAGTGGAGGGTTTTCCTCCTGATTCCCTTTGACTCCAGTTTTGCTGGGGCTCCTTGATGCCACGCTCTGTTAAATACTGCTTTGTTATCAAGGGCAATCACTCTCCTCTCTCCTCTGGCATTCAGCTCTTTTGTCCATGTTTCAACCAAGGCTGTAATGAGGCCAGGAGCTGAGTGACCCTGTCAGAACCCAAACTGAGAGTTAGTGAACAGGTTATTGCTAAGGAAGTGCAGCTTGTTAGCACTATTGATGACCCCCTTCCATCACTTTATTAATGACTGAGAGTAGACTGATGGGGTGGTATTTGGCTGGGTTGGATTTGCTCTGCTTTCGGTGTACAGGAAATACCTTTTTCAACATGGCTGAGTAGATTCCAGTGCTGTAGCTCTACTGAAACCACTTGGGTAGGGGTGCGGCAAGTTCTGGAGCAGACGTCTTCAGTCCTATTACCGGAGTATTGTCAGGGCACATAGCCAATGCTGTCTCCAGTCCCTTCAACCGTTTCTTGATATAATTTGGAGTGAATCGAATTGGTGAGGATTGGTTGGGGACTTCCAAAGGAGGCTAAGATGGATCATCCACTCAGCACTACTGGCTGAATATTGTTGTGAATGCTGCAGCCTTATATTTTGCATTGGTGCACTGGGCTCCTCCATCATTGAGGAGTAGGATGTTTGTGGAGCTTACTCCTCCAGTGAGTTGTTTAATTCTTCACCATCATTCACGACTGGATGCGGCAGGACTACAGAGCTTAGATCTGATTGCTTGGTTGTGGAATTGCTTTGCCCCATCTATTACTTGCTGCTTATGCTGTTTTCTGAGCAATATAAATCACAATAAGATATGGTATCATATTAGAGGTATTAGGGCAGATGATGGTCAAAGGGGTAGACTTTAAGGAAGAAGGGGGAATTTCAGAGCTTACAGCCTTGGCAGCTGAAGTCACAACCACCAGTGGTGGAGTGATTAAAATCGGAGATGCTCCACAGGCCAGAATTAGATGAACCACAGATATCATCTCAGAGGCTCATGTGAATTAATTTGACAATGGGGTGAGAATTATGTTGAGGTATTGCTCCGCTGGAAGCCGATCTATATCAGCAAGTACCGAGGTTATGGATTAAGGAAATTTTGGTTGACCTTCACCTTAGAGAAGGTCAAAATTGCCCAGGAGCATTCTGGAATAGTCGGATCTCAAGGTAATAAAGCCATGGATGAGGATTTCAGCAGCAAATGAGCTGAGATAGTGGTTGTGTCATGTAGTGTTATGGGGGTAGAAATAGGCAGTCTTAATGATGGTGTGGATTTGTGTTTGGGACACCAAGCTTGCTAACAGCCTGGTTCACACTCCAAACAATTGGCAGGAAAAGGAAATGTTTCGCTAGTTAGGGAATGCAGTTTGTCATGGGGACCAAAGCTATGACTTTGATCTTCCCAATATTTATTTGGGGGAAATTTCTGCTCATCCAGCACTGGATATCAGACAAGCAGTTTGAAAATTTAGAGACCGAGGAGGAACCGTGGTAGGTACTGGCTGGTAGAACTGGGTGTCATCAATGTACATGTAAAGTCTTTGTCACCAAAGTGCAGCATGTATGGTGTTGCTGCAGTAGTATCCAAAGAGGAAGAAGAGACTGAGATAAGCTGAGAAAATTGGAATTACAACAGTGGTATGCAAGAATGATAAATAAATTGAACTCCAGTAACTATGAATAGACTTGATGTGGAGATGCCAGCTTCTGGGGTGAGCACAGTAAGACATCTTACAACACCAGGTTAAAGTCCAACAGGTTATTGAATGGTGGGGCAGGCTCAAGAGGGCTGAACGACCTCCTGGGTCCCTCAAGGTCCCAGCGGCCAAGGGGCCATGTGGAGAACAGATGGGGCGCAGAATGTCTCTTTGTGACGAGTGATGAATAGAACAGTAGTCAAAGTGCTACAGTTGATTTCAGCAACCTGGATTAACTAACTGGCAGTGCCTAATTGAAAGGGAACTTCTGTGAATTACAGGGAGTACAGAAATCAGCTCAATTGCGATACTCAGAAGCTGCTTGCCCACACTGAAAATTGGATTCAAGACATTGGTAGGTAACCAGAATCGATGAACTTTTTCCTTTCATGAATCAACACTTTTAAGAGAATAGTTAACCAAACAGTAAAGACAAGATTATTCTTCTGTCATACTGGAAAAGATGAAGAATGATCTTAAGTAAAGGAAAGCCAGTTGCTGTTTGGGAGATTTTCAATTGCAAACAATTGCCAGACCTCAAAATGGCCTGTACTATAATTTTCTGTATTCCCAAGGAGTCTATTTATAGTAGACTACTTGTAAGCTGTGTCTCAAGAGTTCTGCAACGCATTAAAGAAAATAATTAAGTCTGGTATACCACATTTAGAAATCAAGATTGTTTTATATGGCTGGAAGCTGCTTTCAGATGTTTTTAAACATTTTAAATGTGTGAAATTTGTGTTGCAATGGAATTTTGGTTACAAATGATTACAGAGTTTGAAATTCATAGAACATAGAACATAGAAAATACAGCACAGAACAGGCCCTTCGGCCCACGATGTTGTGCCGAACCTTTGTCCTAGATTAATCATATATTATCATTGAATTTACAGTGCAGAAGGAGGCCATTCGGCCCATTGAGTCTGCACCGGCTCTTGGAAAGAGCACCCTACCCAAACTCAACACCTCCACCCAACACCAAGGGCAATTTGGACATTAAGGGCAATTTATCATTGGCCAATTCACCTAACCTGCACATCTTTGGATTGTGGGAGGAAACCGGAGCACCCGGAGGAAACCCACGCAGACACTGGGAGGACGTGCAGACTCCGCACAGACAGTGACCCAAGCCGGAATCGAACCTGGGACCCTGGAGCTGTGAAGCAATTGTGCTATCCACAATGCTACCGTGCTGCCCTTGAGAACAAATAAATCTACACTATATCATTTAACCGTAATCCATGTACCTATCCAATAGCTGCTTGAAGGTCCCTAATGTTTCCGACTCAACTACTTCCACAGGCAGTGCATTCCATGCCCCCTCTACTCTCTGGGTAAAGAACCTACCTCTGATATCCCTCCTATATCTTCCACCTTTCACCTTAAATTTATGTCCCCTTGTAATGGTTTGTTCCACCCGGGCAAAAAGTCTCTGACTGTCTACTCTATCTATTCCCCTGTTCATCTTATAAACCTCTATCAAGTCGCCCCTCATCCTTCTCCGTTCTAATGAGAAAAGGCCTAGCACCCTCAACCTTTCCTCGTAAGACCTACTCTCCATTCCAGGCAACATCCTGGTAAATCTTCTTTGCACCTATTCCAAAGCTTCCACATCCTTCCTAAAATGAGGCGACCAGAACTGTACACAGTACTCCAAATGTGGCCTTACCAAAGTTTTGTACAGCTGCATCATCACCTCACGGCTCTTAAATTCAATCCCTCTGTTAATGAACGCGAGCACACCATAGGCCTTCTTCACAGCTCTATCCACTTGAGTGGCAACTTTCAAAGATGTATGAACATAGACCCCAAGATCTCTCTGCTCCTCCACATTGCCAAAAACTCTACCGTTAACCCTGTATTCCGCATTCATATTTGTCCTTCCAAAATGGACAACCTCACACTTTTCAGGGTTAAACTCCATCTGCCACTTCTCAGCCCAGCTCTGCATCCTATCTATGTCTCTTTGCAGCCGACAACAGCCCTCCTTACTATCCACAACTCTACCAATCTTCGAATCGTCTGCAAATTTACTGACCCACCCTTCAACTCCCTCATCCAAGTCATTAATGAAAATCACAAAGAGCAGAGGACCCAGAACTGATCCCTGCGGTACGCCACTGGTAACTGGGATCCAGGCTGAATATTTGCCATCCACCACCACTCTCTGACTTCTATCGGTTAGCCAGTTCGTTATCCAACTGGCCAAATTTCCCACTATCCCATGCCTCCTTACTTTCTGCATAAGTAAACAAAACATAAACCACAAATTCAATTGTGGTTTACGATTCTAATAATAGAAAATGCTGGAAATACTCTACTGGCCTGGAAGCACCTATCAAGTGAGAAGCCAAGTTAATATTTCAGGTTGATAGCCTGTTTTTTTGTTAGCAGTGAGTTCAGAGATGCTTACGTTTTTAGAAGTTTTAAATAAAACTCATTATAATTTATTTTAGTGTAAATTAACAATTATTTTATTTTTTGTTTTTCAGAATCCAATCTGGACCGCTGTGGTTTCAGGGGTTCTTCACATCTAGGAGTTCCGTATAGTCAGTCAAAGGTTAGCTGGACTGTGTAAAGCATCTCAGTGTGAACCCAATCCTTTATTCAGTAGTGACTACTCCAAAGGTCCAAATAGAAGTTTCTGAATTATTCCTGAAAGGGACCCACAAATAATTTTGAGTTGATTTCTGTGCAGTTCGAGGCTCCACGGGTCTTGCTTTCTGTGGAACTTAGCTATAATTGTGTGTAGGTGAAGCTTCCAACAAACCAGCATTTAGTAACATTTGATCATTAAAAAAAAGAGTTCCTAAATGCTGTTGAATTTCACTGTTATCTTGAGATAATTTTAGCTTGTGGGCACAGCAATCTAATAAATCAGAGAACAATTGAAGCCTAGTCAAGAGTAAGGGCTATCACTTCATTATTACAATGGACAAAACCCTTTCTCTTTTAGCAGATAGAAGTAATTTTACCTTGAAATTTCACTGCTGACAAGGTATGGAAAGAGGAAATTCTGAGAAGAGGAAGAATTCAGGAGCATTTTTTATACCTAGAGATTAAAATTGTTTTTAAAATCAGAAAAGCACTGATGTTCCCAATTTATTGCATTGTTTCGATGAGAAGGTATTATAGTAAATTGTGGAAAGTTCGATATTGCATCTCTGAAAGTAGAATTTCCTACAGATGGCTGAAAACTAAATAAACCAGAGGTAACATTACACATACAGCAGCTTTAATGTAATCCCACAGCGCTTCACAGATGTGTCATAAAGCAAAAGTTGGCACTGAGCCACAAAGGTAATGGTAGAACAGATGGTCAAACATTTTATCAAAGAGGTAGGTTCTATGGAGCTTGTACCTTAAAGAGAGGTGGAAAGGTTTAGGGAGGAAATTCCAGAACTTAGAACCTAAGCACCTAAAGGCACAGTTGCCAGTGGCAAAGCATTTAAAATTAGGGTTGCTCAACAAGGCAGATATCCCAGTGAGCACAGACATCCCAGAGATTTGCAGGGCTGGAGGAGATTGCAGAGATGGGGCCATGTGGACCTGAAAACCCAGGATGAGAATTTTAAAATAGATGCTCTGGAGGACCACGTGATGCAGACTGGGCATGGGAATAGCAGCTTTTCCTTGGGGTCTGGCGCCACTCGCTTTATAATCCGTCTCTTATCTTGTTTGCCCCGCCTGACCTGAAAGTTAATAATTGGTAGTATGTCCCTGGAAGACTTTTGGATCAGAAAATGCTGAAAAACGCAAAGAAATCTGATGATAAAAGGCTGCAGTTGGATTCTGCGGGGATGCAGCCACCTTTTCAATATGGTGACTTGATCCTCGAGCGGTCTCACAGCCAGGTGCTCGCCGAGGCAGTGAAAATGATGACTGCAAACAGACCCGGATAGTAGATCAGTCAGCTTGCTGACTGAAGATTTTGAGTGTTCCTGAGGCCAAGCTGCAGAATGCTAATAAAAGGCTTGATGAAAAGGGGGAAAGAATCCTGAATATCAAATGTTGCTTCCTCTGTTGAAGCATGTATTCAATCCTTGGAAAACCAGCTATGTGACATGTCAAAAATCCTGAGATTTGGAGAACCGAGGCCGGAGGAAGAATGTCCGGGTCATCGGCCTGCCAGAACGAGTGGAGGGTAAGACACCTGTTAGTTCTTTGAGAACTGGCTGCCACATTTTCTTAAGCTAGATGAAAGCTGGCGTTTCAAATAAGAAATGCTGCACTCATATCCTGTCTTAGAGGCCGAGGGACAATCAAGGTCCTAGGCCTATAATAATTCGCTTCCACAATTCTAAAGATCGCAAGAGGGTCCTGGCGACAGCAAGGCACAGTGGGTGGGACCTGGCTCCAAGAGGGACCAGGATTTCCTTTTTCCAGGGCTTTTAATCAGCGACACAGCTGAACTGTTGAGGCTTCAACGAAGATCAAAGGCACCTCAAGGCTGGTGGTTTCATGCATTATCCTACGTCCCTGAAAGTGATATCCGATAACTCCATTAAGTCTTCTAATGACCCGACCAGTGCCGTGGCTTTCATTAAGTCCGTAGAGGGCAAGGGGTTAGACTGATCATCTGCAACTCAGAAAATGTGAAATCCGGACATTCTTCCTGTCATGTTGTTGTTTGACAGTTCTTTAGTACCCAATTATTTTTTTCCAATTAAGGGGCAATTTAGCATGGCCAATCCACCATCCTGCGCATCTTTGGGTTGTGGGGGTGAAACCCACGCAGACACGGGGAGAATGTGCAAACTCTACATGGACAGTGACCCAGGGCCGGGATTCGAACCCGGGTCCTCAGCGCTGTAGTCCCAGTGTTAACCACTATGCCAATGTGCTGCCCTGTTGTTTGACACTTCTTTGTCCCTTCATGGGAGGCATTAACATTTGAGCCCTGTAATGCGTGTATTTTTCTTGTCGTTCAGTGTCCCAGGGACTTTATTATTCGTGGTAGTTGTGCCGAGGGCTAATTACCCATCATCTTTTCTTATCATATCCTCTCTTTAATAATGTCAGAACTGAATGGTGCTGTTACAGTCTTGGGGGGTGCAGGTCTTCATGGGTGGATTCAAAATATGGGAGTGGCATTTGGCTCCCATTCCCTTGTTGGCTTTTTCCTTCTCGTTAAGGAGGTTGCCTCCTGATAGGTTAGCCCTGCGGGTCCTTACCTTTGTTGAGGAATGTCCTCTTGGAACTCTTGTAGTCGTGATTCTTTTGCATTTTTGTTATGTTGGGGTTTCTATCCCATTTACTATATCCTGCTCTGGTACTCTCTTTTATCTGAGAGAAGAACATGTTGGGAGTATTTTGGTGCCTCGGGATTTGCATGAGATGGAGGAGGGGTGTTATGGCAGACACCTGAAAGTGGCGTGAATATCCGATTCTACTTTTCTCAATTTACTCAATGGCAGTAACTAATTTTAAACTTTGCTCTTGGAATGTGCAGAGTTTTCAGCATCCTAACAAAAGGAAAAAGACCCTTAAGGAGAAAGTGGACATTGCTTTGTTACAGGAAACTCACTTGGATGACCAGGAGCACTTAAAATGCAGACGGGAATGGGTGGGGCAGGTCTTTTTTGCTTCCTCCTTGATGAGCAGCAGAGTTGTGGCAGTTTTGAGCAACAAAACTAGACCCTTCAAAATGGAGAATTGTGTTAAGATAAGGGAGGCAGCTTTGTGATTGTCGAGGGGTTAGTACAGGGAGAAACTGTCTCAATAATGAATATATATAGCCTGCCGAATTGCCCCCCTGGAATTTATCACAAGTGCTTTTTTGGACTTTGCGCAGTTGGCCTCGGCTAACTCTCAGGCCCTCACCAATGTCACACTAGAATTGTACCTCAACTTTTCTACAGTTAGTGTCCTCTCGCTCTAGGGGAAGCATTGTAATCTCTGACCGTCCTCTTTTTGCCTGAGGTGTGACCCCCCCCCACCCATCCCCCACCCAAGTGGTGGTGGCTTGACACCTCCCTCCTTGGGGATAAATCCATTACTACATACTTAAAGGAGTTTGAGGTTTTTAACTGGGTCAATTCCCTTTCTGATGTCACTCCTGCAAGGCCTATACTAGGGGGTTGGGTATTTCTTGCATCACGAACAAAAGGCGGAGAATGCTGGACAGCCAGCGGCGGTTGGAGGTTTGTTTGGCTGATCCATAGAAGTACTGGAGGCTCCGAGCAAGCAACTGCTGAGGGAGGTTAACGTAACTCGGGTAGCTTTTGATTCTTTATTGACGATGTATATCAAGAGCAGTCTTAAGTTCGCGAAGCAACATCTATGAGTTTGGGAATGAGCCAAGTAAGTACTTGGGGCTGGAGATCCAAAATCGTGTCTGGCGCCGGGGCGGAGAATCCACTTCCGCGCACGAAATCGGGACCGACGCCGGTTCCCCGATTCTCTGGGCCCTGAAAAGCAGCGTACTCAGCGCCGCGTATCACCTACCTGTGTCCATTGCTGGAGGCCCGCTCCGCCCCCGACCAGCTGAAGTCCCGACGGAGTGAACCACTCATGGTCCTGCCATTCGCGATACTCGCGGTCGGGAGCGGGCCGATCAGAGGACAGGCCTCATATGGGCCTGGGGTATTTTTGGGCAGGCAGTCAGGGTCGGGCGCGCAGCCGATTGGGGGCACTATTTGAGAGGTCCAGCTCCGAGGCCTGAGTCCGACATGGAGTACGGCGCGGCCACTGGCGACCCAGAAGTGCGGGGGCCCGTATCTGCAGCAAAAGCTGCGAGCCTCCGACAGGTCACTGCTAGCCCCCTGCAGAGTTATGACTATGTGGCCCTTTCACGCCAGTATTTCTGATGGCGTGGGGACATGGTCCCAAAAACGGAGAATCCAGCCCTTGGCCTTTGTGACTAAGAGATGACAGACTCTAGGGCTAGCCACTCTGTGCGGAACTCTGGTTAATAGGAGGTTAATGAAAGCTGAAAATATTAACTGGGCATTTAGAGATCCCTATGCAGAATTATACAAGTCTGGTCAATCCGTTTATGTAGTGGCATGTATGGAGTGGTTCTTCTCTTCTCTCGAGCTCCTTCTGGTTTCAGGGGATCAGAGCTTGGCCCTTTGCGCTCCTATCTCTAAAAATGAAGTGGCTGTGGCCATTAAAAAACTTCTGGGCCAGATAGTTTTGGGTGAGAGGTTTACAAGGAGTTTAAGGATTTGTTAATAGAGCTATTGGTTGGAATGTACTGTCGCTCCTTTGAGACAGGTCAGCTGCCACCGACACGTCAGGAGGCAAACATGTCCCTAATTTTGAAGGCAGGTAAGGACACAGTGGAATGTGCCTCCTATAGGCCAATCTCACTTCTGACTGTTGATTTGAAGTCGTTGTCTAAAGTGTTGGTGAAACTGTTAGAGGGAATTTTACTGATAAGTGTTCGGGAGGATCAGACTGGGTTTATAAAGGGTCGATTTTCCAGTAACAATGTTAGAAGATTATTGAATATGACTCAGGCTTTCCAGAAGCAGGCACGAAACGGGCTGGTGATCTGCTTGGATGCAGAGAAAGCCTTTGATTGGGTGGAGTGGAAATATCTGGTGTACACGCTGCGGAGATTTGGGTTGGGTGAAAAATATATTAAGTCGGTTCAGGTGCTGTACCATAGGCCCTTGGTAGCAGTACTCATGAATGGTTTTAGGTCCGAGAACTTTGGTTTGCAGAGAGAGACTAGACAGGGCTGCCTGCAATCCCCCTTGTGGTTTGCGTTGGCCATAGAGCCGCTGGCGGAGGCTATTAGGCAGGACCCCTTGGTATTGGGGCAAGGCTATGGGGGAAGCAGCATGTGATTACGCTTTATGCGGATGATGTGTTACTATTTGTATCGAAGCCAGATGTCTTGTTTCCCGCAATTTTTAAAAATATAATGGCATGTATGAATCCTCCGAAACCACAGGGTGCTCGAGAGAAGAGAAGAACCGCTCCATACGTGCCACCACATAATCAGGGCTTTTTGTAGTATACAAAACAAGGATAAGCATGGACAAACATAAGGAGGATAAAGAAAAATACCCCCCCCCCCCCCCCCCACCACCCCCAAGTTCCTGCTATTATTGATGTGGCGGGTATGTTTAGTGCCCTCTCCTGTTATAAGCTTAATTTTACAAAGTGGGAGGCAATGCCTCTCCATGCCTATTTTCCTTTCAGGTGGTCCCTGTTGGGGTTTGCCTGGGAGCTACAGTTGTATGTGGCTAAACTTCCTCAGATGATTGCTTCTATTAGGTGGGACTTGACTCTGTCTTCCCTGTCAGTCTCATGGCTGGCAAGGATTGCCTTGATTAAAATGAATGTATTGCCAAAGAGCTATACCCCTTGCAGATGTTGCGAATCTTATTGTCAGCTAGAGAGTTAAAGGCGATTAATGGAATGATCAGTTTGTTTATTTGGAATAAGAAGAGCCTAAGGTTTGCCAAGCTGTAGCTCCCAGGTTTCAAGGGAGGTTTGGGTATTTCAAATATTTGGCTATATCAACTGGCCTCTCACTTTAAATTTATGAGGAATTGGGTTAGGAAGGACCCTGCCTCCATTTGGCTCGATATTGAAACACATCATTTAGTTTACCCTTTGCAGGTCTTTTTTAATGAGACAACAGGACCGGTTCTGCTAGATGCAGAAATCCTATTATTATTTATACTCTTGAAGTGTGGAGAATGGGCCACCAACTAGGAGGAAAATCTAAACTGACTGCCGCTCTTTCTCCCTCAATTGTTTTTTTCTGATTGATCCGGGATTAAAACTGGTGGCACAAGTTCATAAAATCTTTTATTCTAAACCCATTCTGTCTTCGTTATATTTGCACTAATTCCTATTCTGTACTGTACTTGTTCTGCATTATTTTTTTGTTGCGTTACTTGTAAAAAAAATTAAAAAGCTAATAAAGATGTATTTTAAAGTTTGACCACAAGGGTGATAGGTAAGCGGAGCGTGGCCCGAATATTGGCTTGGACAGCAGAGTTTTGGACTCAGGTTTACGAGGATAGAATGTGGAAGGTTGGTCTGATGTGCATTGGACAGTCAAATTCAGATGTAACAAATAATTGGATGTGGGTTTCAACAGCAATAAACTGAGACGGGCAGAGTCTAGCTTATAGAGGTGGAAATAGGCAGTCATGATAATTATGCAGATATGTGGCTGGAAGCTTATCTCTGAATCAAACATGACACCAAAGTTGCAAACAATCTGGTTCCGTCTCAGATAGTTGTCAGGTAAAGGGATGGAATTTCTAGCAAGAGAACGGAGTTTGTTGCCCAAAGACAATGGTTTTGGTCTTCGCAATATTTAATTGGAGAACATTTTTGCTCCTTAACTACAGGATGTCAGACCAGCAGAGTGATGATTTCGTTACAGTGGGTGAATCAAGAGGTTGAACTAGGTGTCTTCCAGATAAATGTGATACTTAACTCTCTATAGTCAACTCCTGCTGTTCGTGTCCCCCTCCGTTGCAAAATAATTTTCCCTTGCAAATCTATTTGTATATGCGATCTGTTCATGGTCCAAAACTTCGCTCATCTGCAATTTAAAAATGTTACACTTCTCAACTAAACACCTGGTCTACATCCTTGTTGACCTCATGGCTTCCCAATAATCAAGAATTGAATTCAAACTCCATGTCATCATTTATAAATCTCTCCTTGGCCTTATTCTACCATTGCAATTTCCTTTCGCCCTGCACACCTACTGATTTTCCAACTTTGGCCTTTACTACATGTCTACCTTCAGTGACACAGCCCCCTGATGTTTTGACATTACACCATTGAACGTTCTTCTTAAACCTTTGGGAGACAAAAATACTTTAGTTGGCTTTTGAGAGGAAGATGTGATGGTAGTTTGCAAGAGTGTCAGGGTCAAGAGTAACCCTGTAGCACAGTGGTTAGCAGTGTTGCTTCACAGCGCCAGGGATTCTGGTTCGATTCCCGAACGGTCACTGTATGTGCGGAGTCTGCACGTTCTCCCTGTGTCTGCGTGGGTTTCCTCCGGGTGCTCCGGTTTCCTCCCACAGTCCAAAGATGTGCAGGTTAGGTGGATTGGCCAGGATAAATTGCCCTTAGTGTCCAAAATTGCCCTTAGTGTTGGGTGAGGTTACTGCGTTATGGGGATAGGGTGGAGGTGTTGACCTTGCTCTTTCCAAGAGCCGGTGCAGACTCGATGGGCCGAATGGCCTCCTTCTGCACTGTAAATTCTATGATAATCTATGATAATCTATGATAATCTATGATAATCTATTGCAGTGTTAATGTAAACCTACTTGTGACACTAATAAAGATTATATAATTATTATTATATAAGTGATTTGTTGTGATCATATTAAAAACACAAAAGCATGCTAACTTGTTTATATCGATGTACTGTATATAATTTGGATACAAGAAAGAAGATGCTAGACATTGATTTCAAACTTGTAATTTTTAATCTCAAGGATTTGGGGAAGGGTTCCCCTCTCATTCTCTATCTTCTGGCTCCCTTACCTCTCAAAAAGCAGAATTATAATTAGTGAGTATTTGATCTAATTGTAACCCTTGAGCAAAACAAACAAAATGTTCATACAAGAACAAGGTACTGAAAATGTTAAATAAACGCGGAAAATGCTGGACATCCCTAGCAGATCTAGCCACACCTGTCGACAAAGGAACACAGTTAACTTTGATGATTCTTTGAAGAGTCACCGACCTGAAACATTAACATTCTCTCTCCACAAATGCTGCCAAACTTGCTGAATATTTCAAACTGTGCCATTTTGTCTGATGGATGCTTACTGGTATTTTTTAGGATAATGGCGTACATCATTTGTATGACAGCGGTCACATTGCCATGACATACACTGGCCTAGCTAGCCTGGTGATCCTTGGAGATGATCTGAAACGGGTAAATAAAGAAGCATGTCTGGCAGGGCTTGGAGCTCTTCAACTGGAAGATGGCAGGTAAAATGAAATCCTTTTTTTGTTACGCTTTGAACAAGTTGCTCCAGTACTGAATTGACTTACAATGGCATGTAAATGTTGGGATAGTTACATTCGTAGTTTTAACCTCATTGAATTGGGAGAGTTCAAGCTTTGCTCACCTGGGACCTTTTGATGCCTGAGAGTAAGATGAAACTGAAATGATTGAACTCGTGTCTCCACATTGTGAATAGTGTTCGAATTCACGATCACAGTTAGTTATGTTTTTGTTCAATTCCTTGGTCTTTTTACTCGAACTTCCATTTATCCTATAGTTCAGTTTCTGTGGCAAGTTGCTAATACTTATATCCAAACAAATCTTTCCTTTTGTGAGCCTGCATGGTTATTGCCCAGGCCGCAGGACATGGGAGGAGAAGAGGTTTGGGACCAATAACATTTTATTTAAAATAAGTTTAATAACTTTAAATAAGTTACCTGCTTTTGGTATAAAGCCACAAGATTCCATGGGTTTTGAGAAAACACAACAAATTTTACTTAGAAAGTTAGAAATATGTACTCCCAATATCCCAGAATTAGCAAGAGGTACACATAAATTAACAGAAATTGTGATTGAACCACAGTTCACATCAAATGGCAGATACAGTCAAGACAGATGTCATGAATTTCTCAGCAAGCCACCCAGACGTCGGGGACACTGAGTCACCAAATCTCCTTAAAACGGTCTCCTTCACAAAGGATTCCAGTTCTGCACTTTCGAAGATCGAGTCTATGAATTCCCTCAGAGCCACTCTGACTCAGACTGCCTCAACAACTGATCATCTCCTGGTTGTTTAATCTTTTTTCCCCAAGACTGCATTCCCTTGGATTCCAAAGAATGCTCACAAGCATCTAACTACCGACACAATTTCAACATTTTACTAAGCGGCTAGCTTCGCCAAGCAACACTGCCTCGGAATTTCTCTGAGCTTCAATCTTTCTCAGCTTCCCCAAGTAAATATTGCTTGTGAGCTTCCTTGACCCCATTCGGATTTGCATTGAACTATCAGTGGCTTCCAGGGTTTTCTTTTAGCCCTAACCATTTCAGCACAAAGCTACCAAGCAGCTTCTGGGCCTCCCCTTTAGTCCCAGCTGCATAGTCAGCTCACAGCAGTGTTGTTGCCTGGAAGCGCTTCTCTGACTGATTCATCCTTTACTCTGCTCTTCACTAACCTTTGAACTGATCTGGGAAATCTATCATCGCACCTTGTTACCAGGCAGGAATCACTGCAATAGCATTGGAACATCCTTCCCCTTCAATGTTACAATGTCCAAAACTGCAGACTTATATAGCATACGCAGAAATAACATTATGGTCAAATGACTGTAGATATAACGGACTCCAATTTTTTCTTCCATGGGATTTGGGGGTCACTGTCTAAGCCGGTATTTTTAATGGCTTCCCTGGATTGCCCTCGAGAAGGTTGTGGTAAGTGACTTGAACAGCTGCAGTCCATGTGGTGTAGGTACACACATGGTGCTCTTTGGGAGAGGCATCCAGGGCTTTGACTCAATGACTGTTGAGGAGCGGCATTATAGTTCCAAGTGGGCATGATGTGTGGTGTGGCGGGGAATGTGCAGATGGTGATGTTCCCATACATCTGCTGCCCTTGTCCTTCTAGGGGTAGAGGTTGAGACTGAAAGGTTCTGACATAGGCACCTTGGTGAATTACTGCAGTGTATATTTTGGATGTATACACTGCTGCAACTGTGCATCGGTGGTACATGGAGTGGGCATTGGAGGCAGTAGATGACGTGCTGATCAATTGAACTGCTTCGTCCTGAATGGTGTCAAGCTTGCTATTGGAGCTGTACTCATAATGGCAAGTGAAAACTATTCAATCACACTGCTGACTTGTGCCTTGTAGATGTTGGGCAGGCCTTGGGGAGTCAGGAGGCAAGTGATTCTCCGCAGGATTGTGAGCCTCTGACCTCTTGTAGCTACAGTATTTATCTGGCTGGTCCAGTTCAGTTTCTGGTCAATGGTCACTCCCAGAATGTTGATTGTGGGGGGATTAGAAATGGTACTGTTATCAAATTTGATGGGGAAATGGTTGGACCTCCCTTGTTGGAGATGGTCATTGCCTGGCACTTTATGGCACAAATGTTACTCGTCCTTGTCAGCCTAAGCCTAAATGTTGCACAGGTTTTGCTGCATTTAACCACGGACTGCTTTAGTATCTGAGGAGTCGGGAATGATTGAACATTGTATAATCACCAGTGAGCATCCCTCCTTCTGACCTTATGATGGAGGAAAGGTCATTGATGAAGCAATTGAAGATGGTTGGGCAAAGGACTCCACCCTGAGGAACTCCTCCAGTGATGTCCTGGAGCTGAGATAATCACCCTCCAATACCCACGGCCATCTTGCTTTGTGTTAAGTATGACTCTGACCAGAAGAGAGATTTCCCCTGATTCCTGTTTTGCTAGGGCTCCTTGATGCCACATTTGGTCAAGGATGACCTTGATGTCAAAGGCAGTCACTCTCGTCTCACCACTGGAGCTCAACTCTCTTGTCCATGTTTGGACCAGGGCTCTAATTGAATTGGATTTTGTTTATTGTCATGTGTACCGAGGTACAGTGAAAAGTATTTTTCTGCGAGCAGCTCAACAGATCATTAAGTACATGAAAAGCTAAGGAAATAAAAGAAAATACGTAACAGGGCAACACAGGGTACACAATGTAACTACATGAACACCGGCATCGGGTGAAGCATACAGGGGTGTAGTGTTAATGAGGTCAGTCCATAAGAGGGTCGTTTAGGTCTGGTAACAGTGGGGAAGAAGCTGTTTTTTAGTCTGTTCGTGCGTGTTCTCAGACTTTTGTATCTCCTGCCCGATGAAAGGAGTTGGAAGAGTGAGTAAGCCGGGTGGGAGGGGTCTTTGATTATGCTGCATACTTTCCCCAGGCAGCGGGAGGTGTAGAAGGAGTTAATGGATGGAAGGCAGGGTTGTGTGATGGACAGGGCTGTGTTCACGACTCTCTGAAGTTTCTTGCGGTCTTGGGCCGAGCAGTTGCCATACCAGGCTGTGATGCAGTCAGATAGGATGCTTTATATGATGCAGCTGTAAAAGTTGGTAAGAGTTAATGTGGACATGCCGAATTTCCTTAGTTTCCTGAGGAAGTATAGGCGCTGTTGTGCTTTCTTGGTGGTAGCGTCGACGTGGGTGGACCAGGACAGAGTTTTGGAGATGTGTACGCCTAGGAATTTGAAACTGCTAACCATCTCCACCGAGGTGGTGGAGCCCCGTTGATGGTGACAGGGGTATATACAGTACTTTGCTTCCTGAAGTCAATGACCAGCTCTTTAGTTTTGCTGGCATTGAGAGATAGATTGTTGTCGCTGCACCACTCCACTAGGTTCTCTATCTCCCACCTGTATTCTGACTCGTCGTTCTTCGAGATCTGGCCCATTATGGTTGTATCGTCAGCAAATTTGTAGATGCAGTTGGAGCCACATTTTGCCACGCAGTCGTGTGTGTACAGGGAGTATAGTAGCGGGCTAAGTACGCAGCCTTGTGGGGCTCAGGTATTGAGGACTATTGTGGAGGAGGTGTTGTTTATTCTTATTGATTGTTGTCTGTGGGTCAAAAAGCCGAGGATCCACTTGCAGAGTGAGGAGCCAAGTCATAGGTTTTGAGGCTTTGACATGAGCCTGGCTGGGATTATGGTATTGAAGGCGGAGCTGTAGTCAATAAATAGGAGTCTGATGTAGGAGTCCTTGTTATTGAGATGCTCCATGGATGAGTACAGGGCCAGGAGATGGCGTCTGCTGTGGACTGGTAGTGGCAGTATGCGAATTGCAGTGGATCAAGGCGTTCTGGGAGTTTGGAGGTAATGCGCTTCATGACCAACCTCTCATTACGACTGAAGTCAAGCCCACTGGATGGTTGTCATTGAGACACGTTGCCTGGTTCTTCTTTGGCACCGGTATGTTGGTGGTCTTCTTGAAGCAGGTGGGAACCTCGGAGCGGAATAGGTACTGGTTAAAGATGTCCGCGAGCACATTTGCCATCTGATCCGCGCAGATTCCGAGTACAGGATCAGGGATCCCGTCTGGACCCGTCGCCTTCCGAGGGTTGAGGTCAGGAGCTGAATGTTCCGAGTGGAACCCAAGCTGAGCGTCAGTGAGCAAGTTGTTTTTGAGTAAGTGCTGCTTGGTAGCGTTGTTGATGACACCTTCCATCACCTTGCTCATGATTGAGACTGCTGATGGGACTGTACTGGTCAGGTTGGAGTTGTCCTGCTTTTTGTGTGCAGGACATGCCTGGGCAGTTTCCACATTGCCAGATGGATGCCAGTGTTGTAGTTGTACTGAGACAGCTCGGTAAGGCCGCTGTTTGGCCATACCCGACAGCCCTATATATAGATATGTCAGTGTTGATCATTGGATACCAATCAGGAGCAGGAGTGTTGTTCTCCTCAACTTTTTCCAAAACCGCTGCAATGGAAAATCCTCCCTTGAAACAAAGTGCTGAACCCAACTGCAACGAACAGATTGGCAATTAGACTTAATGCTATTTGTAACTGCATGCAAGGGGCAGCACAGTAGCATAGTGGTTAGCACAATAGCTTCACAGCTCCAGGGTCCCAGGTTCGATTCCCACCTTGGGTCACTGTCTGTGTGGAGTCTGCACGTTCTCCCCGTGTCTACGTGGGTTTCCTCCGGGTGCTTCAGTTTCCTCCCACAGTCCAAAGATGTGCGGGTTAGGTGGATTGGCCATGCTAAATTGCCCTTAGTGTCCAAAAAGGATAAGTGGGGTTACGGGGATAGGGTGGAGGTGTGGGCTTGCGTAGGGTGCTCTTTCCAAGCGCCGGTGCAGACTCGATAAGCAGAATGGCCTCCTTCTGCACTGTAAATTCCAAGATTCTATGTCACGCCAATTGGTCAACTTACCACTCAAACGTCAGGAAGTCCCAGTACCACTTGAAGGTTGAAATTATTGACTACATTGCACCTCATCATACATTTATAAAAAATGGTTGAGGCTTGTTTCTTTCAAAATAAATATATTTTGCTATTTAGTAAAACATTTTAAAACAAAATGAAGTGAAGGTTGAAAATATCCTGATCAAAATAAACTTCAAATTCTAGAACAGATATCTTTGTAAAATGAAAAGTACAGAAACCTTATCCAGGATTTTCACATGGTACAGGCCTGGGGCCCCTTGCAGGCAGCCTATGACAGTCAACGCCTTGAAGGTTACATTGGATTCCCAGTTCCTCTAGGTATCAAATTTTCAATTTGGGGTTGGGTAGAGGAAGCAGGGTAGGCGTCTGCCTCCAATTAATGGCAGCCTAACTCCTTAAGGAGCTTGTTAAGGGGCCTGTGTGAAATTAAACAGGGTTTTGAAAATTTTACCTGGTGATCCCAAACAGTTTTGTGCATGTCAATGCACAGATGTCGGGTATATTGCGCAGCTGGGATAACTTGCCTTGTGCAACTTTTTAAATCATTGGGTCTACCTCGCATTGCTCTTAACTTGTCTCAACCATGGCCACTTGCAACTTTGTTCCAACTTGAGGAACTGCCTGCTCTAATTGACAAGGCAGTGGCAGTGACAGCCCCCAACATGGATGTCATATTCCATTGCCCTGTCACTAGACAGGCAGCTCTTGCGTCGTGAAGGTATTTAACACCTTTAATTGAGCGTCAGGCTTGCGGCTAGCCACTTAAGACCGTTTACATTTGAAGATCACGTGAGTGTGACACAGCATTTCATCCAAGAATTCATAAGTGTGTCTATTTCCTGACCCTGCGTTGACAATCTGACCCCTTATTTTCAATATCTGTAAATGAAATTCCATGTGAAGAATGAAACATGCTAGAATCACCAAGTTTGTTAGTTGCAGCAGTATTTCCTTCTTGTCTTTCTCTTTGTCTGCAGTTTCTATGCAGTGCCAGAAGGAAGTGAAAATGACATGAGGTTTGTGTACTGTGCCACTTGTATCTGCTACATGCTTAATGACTGGTCAGGAATGAACATGAAGAAGGCCATAGAATATATCAGGAAAAGCATGGTAAGTGAGAAAAGAGAAGAAAATAAAATCTGCAACTTGAATAAATCTTTCGAGTTGTTGAATTTTAAGACTTTGTTCTATTCAATGGTTCTTAGGGTTGTAATTCTCAAAACTTTAGTTCATGAAATGTATCTTCATAGCACAAATGGTAAACTACAATTCTTCTGAGGGCACAAAGAGGTTCTTTTAATTTCTAAGGGTGGGCTTTTATTTGGCGAGGATATGGAAATTGTTAGCACATAATGGAGGTAGATGTTTTTGACTTTTGTTGCTCATTGATTTGGAGATTACCCAGCAGAAAATGTAATTACAGGCAACAAAATTAAATATAACACAATCTTGCTGATATTTTAATAACTCAGTTTCTGCTTGGTGGCCTTTTATGTTGCACCTTACTAAAAAAAAAAGCCCATACTTATTCAACTGGAAATTAAATAGCATGCGTATTCATTTCCTTTGTCGTGCTGTTAAAATTACTTAATTGGAATTATTTTGCTCTGTTCTGAAAATGTTGTTAAAACCTTTCTAATGCCCTGACTCTCTCCTTTCCTAGACCAGAATTTTCTGGACTTGCCAGCGACGGGCATTGTCGTGGGCTACTGCCCAAATCTTCCTGTCCTGCCCATGCCAATGCCTACCGCTGGTGGGACATGAAAATTCCGCCTTTAGACTTGAACAATTTTAAGCTGTTTAGTTACCAGTAGTTAAGTATTAGGCACAAGTAATTAAATACTGGGTTCCCATATTTCTTTATTTCTTACTGAAGTAACAGATGAACCTGGTATGCTGATTAAACTCTTCTGTAACTTACTCTTAATCTGTGAAAATTGGGATAAATTCCTTTAGTATAGTGATGTCTTAAATACTCTATGGATTAATTAAACTGCTTGAATATTTATACTGCACAAACATTTTTTAATAAAATTAGTCTAACAGTAATAGACTATAATTCTTAGGAAACCCCAACTCGATTTTGTAATTTTGCAGTAACGTGGCAAGTATGGATTTTAGATCTAGATGCCTGAAGCTATTTTTGACTTTATGCATTTGTTCTGGAACCTTCTGGATGGACACTGTACTTTGTTTTAATGGAGTTGATTTTGTAGCCTGAGCTGACATTTTTTCAATGGTTTAAAAGATGCAGAGCAGCAAGGCAGTGGCCAAAATACAACAAATGTTGCCAATGTAGAGCCATACCTATTCTTCCACATGCTCGCGCACATTGCACACTAGTAATGTGCTGCTTTGGTCTTATGGATGATGCTGAGGGTTCTATGATGAAGTGACATGGGCGAACATTCTCGTTTAGTTGTTCATTGGAGGGGTGGTTCAGGGAAGATTCAGCATTCGGTCCTGACAAAACCATGTTTTTTTTGATCACTTGAGTGTATTTTTGAAAGCATATTTTTCAAGGGTTGGAAGTAACGAGTCTTTTTTGCCTTTTTTCTTTGTGGAGCTTACCAGCTGTCTATTGAAGAATTATTTACAGTAGTAAACATCAAGTGATTTTATTAATGCTCCCACCATCCTGTAAATACAAGAACTTTGAGCATGTGTATGTATCTATTTGTGACCAATGGTCACATTTACCACTGAGCTACCACCTGTACAAAAATGCACAGCAAAAATGCACTGTAAATTCTATGATAAAGAAATTTCAACAGTCAAAATATGTGTTGAACATCATCTTTGTTGTTAAATGTATGTCAAAGAATTTTTAATTCTGGAACTCTGGTTGATTCCTCAAAGTTTCATGTATTTTTAACATTTTGTGTTCACCAGTTAGGTATCATAGTAGAAATTAATATTAGGGATTAAGCATTGGAAAACTGTTGTATATCAATGCAGGTTATATTACAGCTTGTTGATTTGCTTTCTGTTCTACGATTTAGCAACATATCTGTCATAACATGGGTGCTTGATGGGTGACTGGCATACCTAGTCTACCTACCCCGGTAACCTTTCATCAACATCTGCTGAGGCATAAGAAACTTTGTGGATGTAAAACTGCAATTACTTGCTACATTTCCATTGCATATTGTGCTTTATGTAGATCTGGTAACTGGGGATATAGCATCCCCTTGGAGCTCAAGTGAATGGTAAACTCCTAGTTATCAAGCCAGAAAAGGTTATTGCAAATATCACAGCATTGTTAATACCCAAACATCTTTTGGTTTGTATTTTTTCTGTGGCTTTGTGATGCTTCCACAGCAATAATCCCTATTATATTTTGGAAGCAAGTCATATTTATGCTGAGTTCTGCCTCCAGAAAAAGTCTCCTCATTTGACGTTGGTGCCGTTTGTATCTGTGGAATTGCTGTAATTTATTGCAGTGTAACTCCACTAAACCCAGAGTTGACCAAAAGATCTGTTTGCTTATATTTCATTGGTTGTTTGACTGCCCTTTGGTATGGTATTCGTTCCCTCTCCGGTGTCAGTAATTATGGCCAAAAATCATTTTGTTTGCTTCACTATTCACTTCTACAAACATTGACTTTGAATGTATTTTTGACTTTTATTCTTGGATAAAATCAATGGCAACAAGTAAGAAAAACACTGGGAAGGGGATGAATAAATGAAAACCTGCTCATCATTGCACAATGATCTTTTTACATGTCTGAATTAGATAAGGGTGAGAGGAGACTGAGTAAGTTATTGGCTCAGGCACTGAATAAAAGGCACTGAACTTCTTGTTTTACAGTACCAAATAGAATCTGGAGTTTTAGGACACCATGCTATGTTAATCGCTGTTAGATACTGGCTTTCTGATAGAATTTTCCTCTTCTTTCATGCAGAATTTTATCAATTTAAAGTTCAACATTTCTGGCAGCTTGTATGGCATTGTTTTGAGAAGTAAAAGGTACAGATATTGAGATTGAGGTCTGACTCTAGTTAAGGGCCACTTACAGAACATTTCCGGAGAATAAGATTATAATTTCATTTTTCCTTCTGGTCTTAGTAGCTTCAGTGATTTGTTGCCAGTAATCATCTTAACACTTATTGATTACACAAAACAGATGAAGGCAAGGCTTTCTATGATTTTTGTTTACAGTATTTGCATAAAGATTTGATTTTTTAGCATAAAGCATTTATCTTTTTTGGTTATATAAATAGCTGAGAACTTCACAGGAATAATAATTTTTGTGTCAATACTTCGCCATAGCTGCCATCTAATTTTGTTCCTTTAGGCTAACCCCCAATATCAGGCAATCACCATGGAACATCCAATGACTTATTTCACTGCTGCTTTGTTTGCTTAAATATGCAATATACAAATTCTTCCTTCATGCATATTGTTGGCAGGACAGCACTCCCATATTTTTCCTTCTAATTTTCCATTTCAGCTGCCTTGCCCCTAAGTTCTAGAATCCCCTTCTTAAACCATTTTACTTTCCTACCTCCATTAAGGTGCTTCAAACCTTGACTAAGGTTATTTGTCTTAATATCTCCATAAGTGGCTCAATATCAAATTTTGTTAGCACACTGAAGCACAGCACATTTTACTACATTAAAATGCTACTTAAATGCAAGTGGTCGAGGAATATAAGAGCAGGAGTAAACCATTCAATCCTTGAACATGTCCTGCCATTCAGTTAGATAATGGCTAATCATTGTTCTTAATTAGCCTCGTGTGTTTGCTGATACTTCTACTGTAGTTGCACAGATAGGCTCTTTCATTCACTTCAGGGATGTGGGGGATGTGGGTGTCACTGGGAAGGCCAAAATGCATTACCCCATCCCCAATTGCCCTTGAGAAGGTAGTGGCGATAGCCGCCTTGCCATGCAACAGTCTTTGTGGTGAAGCAACTCCCGCAGGTGCTGATAGGAAGGTAGCTGGATACATTTACTTCAGGGCAGCATCGACTTAGATTGGATCTGAAGGAGATATATAAAACAGCAAAAGGCTATTACCCGTTGTAATTATTTCAGTTTGTTGTATTTGGCAGGAAGTGGGACCATGCCTTTCAACTACTCAAGCAGGAGTAGGCTCAATTTTAAGTGTTTTTTTAACTAGAGACTACTGGAAAAGCTGTTGGGTTGTGTGCCATGTTAACTCGCCCTTCAAAATAGAGCTGAACTGGGCCTTACCTGAAGTAGTGGTCTCACCTTATAAAAATTGGGAAATAAACAGTTAATCTGCTTATTCAATGTCGTCTTTAAGATTCATTTTCGTCACCTGATAATGTCAGTGGAATTCTTCGGATTTTGTTTTTCTCCTTTTTTTCCCTCTCCCAGGAGATTACGGGGCTGTTGGGGCTAGATTGTGCCTAGACTGAGAATGCTCCAGGCATCAATGTGGGACAGACTTAATTCACAAGTTGACCTTTCTCTACCTATTTTTTAAAATGCATTTTTAAGGGATGTGGGCTTCACTGGCTAGGCCAGCATTTGTTGCCCATCCCTCTTTGCCCTTGAGAAAGTGGGGGTGAACTGCCTTCTTGAACCGCTGCAGTCCAAGTGATGTAGGTACACCCACTGTGCTGTTGGGCAGGTAAAGGGAACCAGCAGTCAGGAACTCTGGAGCCTCAGCCCTTGACTCTGTCCAACAGGTATGGGGCACTTGCTCCCTGTGTGGATGGCGAACAGGGCTGCAGGAAGGATGAGTCACCTGACCAAGGCACTGGTTCAGCAGGCCATTCAAGGGGAGGGAGTAAATAGGCAAGTTGTAGTTGTAGGGGATTCTTTTATCAGGGGGATAGATCGTATCCTTTGTGAGCAGGATAAAGAGTCCCGCATGGTATGTTGCCTGCCTGGTACTAGGGTGCGGGACATCTCTGACCGGCTTGAAAGGATACTGGAGAGGGAGGGGGAGGATCCAGTTGTTGTGGTTCATGTCGGTACCAACAACATAGGCAAGTCTAGGAAAGAGGACCTGTTTAGAGATTATAAAGAGCTACGATTCAAATTAAAAAAACAGGTCCTCAAGGGTCATAATCTCCGGATTACTGCCCGAGCCACGTGCAAATTGGCATAGGGAGGCAAGAATAAGGGAAGTTAACACGTGGCTGAGAGAGTGGTGTGGGAAAGAGGGGTTCCTTTTCATGGGACACTGGCATCAGTTTTGGGACAGGGGGGACCTATACCGTTGGGATGGTCTCCACCTGAACCGAGCTGGGACCAGTGTTCTGGCGAAAAGAGTAAATAGGGTGGTCAATAGGACTTTAAACTAAAGATTGGGGGGAAGGGAAAGTCAGGGAACCAAGAGGTGAAGTAATCAGTGGGAAGCGTAGCTGCTTAGGAATACAAAAAAGCACGAAAAGACAGAACTCAGGAGAGGTTACGATAGTCCCCATCCCACAAAATATGACACAGTGTATGGAAAGGGTCAGTAAACCAAGGTCCACCACACTAAGAAAACAAAAAGGGACAGTCAATAGAGAATTAAAGGTGCTATATTTAAATGCGCGCAGTGTATGGAACAAGGTAGATGAGCTTGTGGCTCAGATTGTGACTGGCAGGTATGATGTGGTAGGCATCACAGAGACATGGTTGCAGGGAGTTCAGGACTGGCATTTAAACATCCAGGGATTCACAACCTATCGAAAAGACAGAGAGGTGGGCAGAGGGGGCGGGATTGCCTTGTTAATTAGTAATGAAATTAAATCAATAGCACTAAACGACATAGGGTGAGATGATGTGGAGTCTGTGTGGGTAGAGTTGAGGAACCATAATGGGAGTTAAGAATTCCATTAGGTCACCCAATCCTCTCGAGGTGCTGGTCGGAGACAAAGATCCCCAATCCACCAGAACTTGCTTCCCGGCAATCAGCGAGGCTAAGACAAGGACATCTGCCTTCACTTCCGTCTGCAGCCCCAGCGAGTCCGACATGCCAAAAAAGGTCGCCAGAGGACAAGGCTCCAGTTCGAGATTCAGAATTGACAACATGATCTTGACGAAGGAGGCCCAACATCTTGCCAGTTTGGGGCAATGCCAGAACATATGTATGAGATTGGCCATTCCACCGGAACAACTGTTTTCTACCTTCGGGAAAAAAAGCCCTCAACCTAGGTTTGGTCAGGTGCACCCTTTGCACCACCTTAAGCTGGATTAGACCAAGCCATGCACAAGATGATGTGGAGTTCACCCTATGCAGGGCTTCACTCCACAACTCATCATCCACTATAGGCCCCAGCTCCCACTCCCACTTCGCCTTCACTCCATCCACCAAGTCCGAGTCCTCAGACGCAATTCGCCCACAAATACCAGACATACAATCCTCTTCTAATCCTGCCAACGAAAATGTCCTTTCCAACAGAGATGACCACGGCGCCTCGGGAAATGTTGGTACGGCCACCCGCACAAAATTCCTTATCTGGAGGTACCTGAACGAGTCAGCCATCCCCGCCAGTCTAAACTTCACCACAATACCTGCAAGCTGACAAACCGTCCCTCTATAAACGCAAATCCCTGAATCTCTCCAGCTCCTTTCCATTCCCACACCCTGAATGTAGCGTCCAGTCTTGACGGTTCGAATCAATGATTAGTGTAGATAGGGGCCAGCTTCGACACAGCTCCAAGCTTAAAATGCTGCCTGAATTGTCTCCATACCCATTAAAGTAGACACGACCACCGCGTTCAAGGAGTACCTAGCCTTGTCAGCCTCCGAATATTGGCTGACAACTGTCAGCCCTTACAAAGCCTGTCTGATTCTCCACAATCAGCTCGGGGAGACAGGTCTCCAGCCTTACCGCCAATACCTTAACCAGTATCTTAGCGTTCACATTTCGCAGTGAGGTAGGCATATAAGCCAACACTCCATTGGGTCCTTATTCTTTTCAATAGCAGCGAAATGGAGGCCTGCAAAAGTGTAGCCGGCAGAGATCCCCTGAATAGAGAGTCGTTAAACATGTGTACCAGCAATGGTACCAACTGATCTGCAAACTTCTTGTAGAATTCCACTGGGAACCCATCAGGCCCATGGTTTGCATCAGCCCAATACTAGCCAAAATTCTCCTCTGGGCTCCCTATTCTTCATGTCTCTCAGCCCCCACCTCTAGAAACTCTACCCCATCTAAAAACGTTGATATGTCCATCAACACACATGCACACACATCACCCCCCCCCCCCCCATCACCACCACCACCACACCACCGATGGCTCTGACCGCTAAAGATTCCTGTAAAAAAAAAAACTCATGCCTCGTTGACCTTGTTTGGGGTGGAAATTAAACTACCGCTCTCATCCCAACCTGAATAATCTCCTGGGAGGCCACCTCAGCTGATGAGCTAACAAATGGCTGACCTTCTCTCCATACTCATGAAAGACCCCCCCCCCCCCCCCCCCCCCCCCTCCCCAAGGTAGCGTCACATACATAGAAAATAGAAGCACGAGGAGGCCATTTGGCCCTTTTAGCTTGCTCTGCCATTCATTATGAGCATGGCTAATCATCAAATTCAATTCAATACCCTGATCTCCCCCCCACGCCAATATCGCCTTAGCCCCAAGAGCTATATCTGATTCCTTCTTGAAATTGCCCAATGTTTTGGCCTGCATTACTTTCTGTGGCAGTGAATTCTATAGATTCACCACTCTCTGGGTGAAGAAATTTCTCCTCCTCCTCCGTTCCAAAATGTTTACCCCTTATTCTCAAACTATGGCTCCTAGTTCTGTGCTCCCCCACCATTGGGAATATTCTTTCTGAATCTACCCTGTCTAATCCTGTCAGGATTTTATAAGTTTCCATGAGATCCCCTCTCGCTCTTCTGAACCCCAATGAATATAATCCTTATCCGACTTAGTCTCTCCTCATATGACAGTCCCACCAGCCCAGGAATTAGCCTTGTGAACCATTGCTGCACTCCCTCCAAAGCAAGAACATCCTTCCTCAAATAAGGACACCAAAACTGCATACAATACTCCAGGTGTGGCCTCACCAATGCCCTGTACAATTGTAGTAAAACATCCCAATTTCTATATTCAAATCCTCTTGTTATGAAAGCCAACATAACATTTTCCTTCTTGACCACTGTACTTGCGTGCTCACATTCAGCGACTGATGCATGAGGACACCAAGGTCTCGCTGAGTATCCACTCTTGTTTTTCCTACCGAAACAAATAACCTCACATTTATCCACATTATACTGCATCTGTCATCCATATGCCCACTCGCTCAGCTTGCCCAAATCCCACTGAAGCATCTCTGCATCCTCCTCACAGTTCACCCTCCCACCCAACATTGTATCATCTGCCAATTTAGAGATAATACATTTAGTTCCCTCATCCAAATCATTAATATATAATGTGAACATTTGGGGTCCTAGCACAAATCCCTGCAGCATCCCACTAGTCACTGCCTGCCAATCAGTAAATGATCTATTTATTCCAACTTTTTGCTTCCTGTCTGCTAATCAGATTTCTATCTAAAGACAATACCGCAATCCCATGTGCTTTAACTTTACACAGTAATCTGCTATGTGAGACCTTGTCGAAAGCCTTCTGAAAATCTAAATAAACCACATCCACCAGTACTCCCTTATCAACTCTACTAGTTGAGTACCTGCGGTCCACCTCCAAGTTCTCATCCACCAACCTCTGCCGCTCTGCCCTTACCTACTTCTCCCTATGCACCTTGTACAATATAATCTCTCCCCTAATCACTGCCTTCAAGCATCCAAAACATAGAGGGCCAGACGGAATCATTCCTAATAAATTCCGCATACTCAATAGACTTGGGCATGCGCCCACACAACTCCAAATCCGGCAATAACCTTACATCTAAACTCCATGGCGTGCGCTAAACAGGGCCAACTCCAAAAACTAGTCTACCAGATGAGGGGCATGATCTGAGACAACAATGGTCGAAAATTCTGCTGTCTTCACCCGAGGGAGAAGAGATCTACCACCAGAAGAAGTAGAAGTACATCCTGGAATGCACCTTGTGCACTGGGGAGAAGAACGAGAATTCCTTACCCCGCCCCCCCCCCCCCTCAAACCTGTTCCATAAATGCTAGCAGAGTCTTAGCCATCCCAATGATTTCGCCCATCTTCGAAACTAGCACACAATTCAAATCTCATGCTAAAATTAGTTGGTGTGTATCCAAATCTGGAATGGAAGCCAACAGCTTTCTTAAAAAGTGCTGTTTCGTCCCAATTCAGAGCATATATGTTGATTAACTCCAACCAATCGACCAACCAAGGACCCTGTAACCATCGCATACCTACTGCATGGAGATGCCACTACTTATCCACCAAAAATAACCTGTTTTTTGGTTTAAAATTGCTACCCTCCATGTACCCCAGGTCCTGCCCTTGAAGCTGAATGAAAAACCCGGCTCACCCACCCCTTCCACAGCCTAGTCTGGTTCCTCACCTATAGGTGAGAGAAAACTCTTAACCTTTTCACTGGGCCTCTCAATCCCCCTACGTTCCAGATGACCAACAGAGCTGGTGGTCTCTTTCCTCCCCCCCCCCCCCCCAAAACCCGGAGTTAGCCATTTCCACCGTAAAGGATTAACAAGCGCCTGCCCAGAGGAAGTAGACCCAAGTCCTACCCAAGATGGTCACCAAACCAACCCACACAACGAAACAAGAATCCCCTGAACATCATCAGAAAACAACCCCCCCCCCCACCAAGCAAACCCCACCCAAACATCCATGTTGATCAGATTTCAAAGAACAATAACCCCTCCTAACCAACCCCCACCTAAACAAAACCGCAAGGCTCATTGAACCACAAAAACAAGTCCAAACGGCTGCAATCACCCCCCCACACACCTCACTCCCGTTCGCTAGCTCAAACTTTAATGGTAGCAAGGTAGCCCCTCCCCAAGAACAGAAAAAGAGAAAGAAATATCCCTACCCGTCCCGCCTTCAAAAATGCAACAAAATTCAATACCCCAAGCAAGAGCACAATCCCACCGGGAGCCATATATTTCCCAAAAAAAGAGAATTCCTGCCTTAAACGATATTCCACAAAACAGTTGCCTCCCACCTCCCACTGTAAAATTTAAGTAAAACAACCCCATCCCAACCCAAAAACAAAAAAAATAACAACATATACATACAAAGTACAAAATGCACAAAAAACCCTCCCCATAACGAACCAAAGCAAGTTCACTCGGATCCCGTTTAACCCGACCCTAGTCCATGCTCTGTAACAATTTCTGCCCCTCCACAGTATCAGAATGATGGTCTTTTTGCCTGAAGGTAACACGCAGCCTCGCCAGGTACACTACTCCAAATCTCGCTCCACTCTTGTATAAAGCCGCTTTGGCTTTATTAACGGACGCCCGTTTCTTCGTTAGATCTGCACCAACATCCTGATTCTAATATGACTTCTTTCCCATCTCGGGTCACTACTTTCCTTGGCCCACTTCAGGACCCGCTCCATCTCCTAGAAGCTGTGGAATCTGGCTATCACCGCTCATGATGGCTCATTCACCTGAGGCTTCTGCTGAATGTTCGATGGGCCCTATCCACCTCAGGAGGGGACGCCAGTATACCCTCCCCACCATCTTACTAAGCATCTGCAAAAGGTATGCAGTTGGATTCCTGCCCTCCACACTCTCTGGCAATCCCACAATCCTGAGGTTTTGTCACCGCGACTGATTCTCCAGATCATCTACTTTCACTCTCATATTCTTATTCTTCTCTTCCACCACTGAGATCTCAGCCTTCAGTGAGGCGAATTGGTCGCTGTGCCACAACAAAGCCTCCTCCACCCCTTTCAATACCTTGCCATGTTTATTTATAGCTTCCAAAGTCCTCTCTAAATTATCACGGAAAGGACCCAGTGCCGCCTAAATCGATTTACGGAGAGTATCGACCATCATTGTCCATTGCCTCTCAAAATATTTATCAAACTGCTTTTGGAACTCCTTAGTCAGCTCCCCAATAGCATATGCACTGTGATTGGGTGGCCCGCAATGGCAGGAGCTCCCTTGAGCTGAGGCTCAACGCGAAGCCTCCGAGTCGGTTGAGGAATTTTCACCCGCGGACTACACAGTTGTGTACTTTTCGACATATTTCCACACTAGGATACCTCTACTTTCTTATAGGAACAAATTACCTACCAAAAAACCCAGGGAACCAAGCAAAGAGGGCCAAAAAACAAGTACCCTGGCAGGAGCTAACTAATTGACGACCTCCTCCTAATATGCCGCCACCAAAAGTCCCAGAAAATCCTTTACTTAAGTGTCTGTCAACCTCACTTTCAAACTTTACGGCACTTTTATTTTTAAAAGCAACCTCTATGTTTAAAAGTTAATCTAATACCTGCTTATGTGGCTCAGTGTCTGTTATATTTTGTTTCATAAGACTCTATGAAGCACCTTGTGATGTTTTATTGAAAGACACCCAGTCTTGGATTTTGTTCCAACTTTGTCTGGTTAAACATTGGGGAGACTAAAGCCAATGCCTTCTGTAAATACGCCAAATCCCATCTCCCCCTCTGGTCTTGGGCTCATCCCCAATGTTTATAACCTCAGCATTCCATTTAACCCTGAACTAAAGGTCCGGACCCCATAGTCTCTTCATCACAACTTGCTATTTCCACTTCCATAACATTGCCCATCTCGCTCCTTACCTCTGCTACTGAAGCATTTTTTATGGCTTTGTCACTGTCAGATTTGATGATTCGAGTTCTTTCTATTCTTCACCATTCATAAACTGCAGCTTATCCAAAACAGTTTTCCAGCATATCACCTTGCACCATTGTCCTTGCTAACCTACATTGGCTACCAATTCCCAAATGACTCATTTAAAACTTCCATCCTCTCACTTAAATCTCTTCATGCCCTTGTCCTTCCTTGATTCTGAAAATCTGTCCCCCACCTGACCAATCTATTGGCAGTATTGTCTTGAGTTGTTTCATACCTATTTTCTGGGATTCTCTCTTTAAACCATAAATAGGCCCAGGAGAAATTGGATAATACATTTGGATCAGCATATGATTGGTTTATTTGTATGTCACATCTGTTGTGTAGTTATCTAATGTGCATTCTGGATTTGTGCAGCAATGATTTCCTTTGATCCAGTTACTTCTTTCAGCCAATGACTATTTTACGCATTTCCTTTTCATGTGGCTATACAATGTATAGCTTTTATGAAGGGAGATTTACATTATTCTGGTGCAGGAAAGTTATCAAAAATATATTTTGTTCTGACGAAATGTTTTCAAGCCAGAGGGAAAATTAATGATTTTCAATTAAATATTCAAAAAGCCGTTTTAAATGTACTCTAATATAAGGTTGAAGGTCGGCTTAAGCTTTTATGCCAGTTCTCTGAGAGGTATTACAAAATAACTTAGAAAGGCATGATGTCATTTGATGCAGAGACAATGAAAGCAAGAAGAACTGATCCTCTAGAAATCTCCTCATCGTTTGCATCTCCAGTATAGTACTGAAAATTGGGCAGGGATTGGTTTTTCTGTTGAAGTAGAAATTCTTTTTAGTGATAATTACAAATTATTAATACATTTGTGCAGTCTTCCTCTTTTCCACTGTTTTAATGGCAGTGCTAACACATTTTATTTTCAAAAAGGTTAATGCCGGGTGGTTGTAAAAACATTAAGTATTGATTTATTAATATCACTAGCTGCTCTTGCTACTGCAGTGATTCATGCTAGGTGTGCATGAATGAGGCTGTGGTTGTGTCTGCTTGTAATATGCTCAGTTATCCCACTGATCACAATTTATTTGGATGCGCACATCATGTGTAATCCTTGGGCAAAGTAATAGGTTAGCAAATTCAGGTTAAGCATATGATATTTTGAAAAAACTAACTCTGTAAAGGCAATAGGTTCTGATTGGTATGCTTTGGTGAACAGTTAGAAATATGAGTAATAATTAACGGCAATATTGGTATTAAGAAAAGATGAACTTATGTTAATACTTGCCTACCCAAAATATATTACAATGGAGGAAAGATAAAGAGCTCAATTGTAAAGCAAAATAGAGTTATAGGAGAGAAAAAAGGAATTGAAGTAGAAAGCAAATTGAGAAAAACTGTAAATAGAAATAAATATGTTAAATAATATTCTGGTAACCGTGGCAAAGGCTGTTTGAGATATCAAAGTCGCATCTTAAGCTTATTTATTTTGAATGGGACAATTGGTCCTTTGTTGCTTAAAGTCTAATACATGTCTAACTTTTTCCAATTCTGATGAGGGCCTGAAATGTTACCTCTGTTTTTCTGTCTACAGATGTTGCCAGACCAACTGACATATTTCCAACATTTTCTATTTTAATTTCAGTTTTCCAGCATCCGCTGCATTTTCTTTTGTAGCAGTGGTCTTTTTCTACACATTCACTAGTCTAGATTTATCTAAGAGTTTCCTCGTATCTCTTTAATGGCATAACGGATCAGTTGCACAATGCAGTAATGTCAGCATCTGTTGCAACAGTGTTAATAAGTATTGTGTTGAGATAGAAGCTCCCATTTAACTGTCAACCAGTGCTGAAGGAGTTTTATTGAAAGCAGGTATTTCTTTTAAGCCACAACCACAATGGCATATCTTTCAAGAGTAGGAATGTGACCAAACGCTCCAATTCTTGTGATGTCACTGCTCTAATTAGTCAAGCAGGCAATTTATTATGTAATATCGCTGGACTGTTTGACATTTTAAAAGTCATCTCTGTTTCAAACTTCTATCACAATATGTTGTCTTTTTGGTTTTGATGGTCATGGTGGTTGGATAGTTACTAGTCTCGACCTATCACAGCCACAGTTCAGAATATACTTTTTATCCTGATTTATTAATTCTGCATTTAGTCCTGATTCACAATTCTCATGTCAAACCCTTGTTCAAATTGTGACTGGGAGATTTAATAATGAATTTTAATCTACTCCACCTAAGTTGGTTGTATATTTCTAATTTACACTTACGTACTTTTATAAAGTTACCAATAAATTATGCCAAGCTATTGACATCACCTTTTATTAATAACTATGTTAGTGGAGATCCGAGTTCCACATTTGGGCAATTTTCTGAGTTTTTGGATGTCTTGCTGTAACTTGTGCAGCGGAGTACAGTAAATTTAATTTTCTCCAGATGTTACTTGCCATATCCCATACCCTTTATTTGGAATCTGTCCATAATACTCACCTACATCTTTCTAAGGTCTTATACTTTTGACAGTTTCTTCAGGCTGCATTTTTCTATATCACTAGGCTTTCTAGTGCAATATTGCTGTTGCTGTAAACTAAGTTCTTTTGGTATAATAGTACTTTTACTTCCTTTTGTAAGATTTGAGTTCTTCATGAATATGTTTGGATTTGACTGGTTCTCCATACAGAAAAGTGTAAAAACCACTGTTCCTCAATCTCTTGCTTTGCAAGTAAACTGCCATTGAAAATCATCTAAGGTAGAAGTAGGCAGGAAATGACAGGTGGGGAAAATAGTTATGGAAGGTATGATGGATTGGTTTTTGAAAAACCTGAGGGTTGACAATTCCCTGGGCCAGATGGGATATTCCCTAGGATTCTTTGGGAGGCAAGGGATGAGATTGCAGAGCCTTTGGCTTTGATCTTTGGGTCCTCACTGTCACAGGGATAGTGCCAGAGGACTGGAGAGTGGCGAATGTTGTTCCTCTGTTCAAGAAAGGGAATAGGAACGACCCTGGTAATTATAGGCCGGTTAGTCTTACTTCGGTGGTCAGTAAGTTAATGGAAAGGGTCCTGAGGGTTAGGCTTAAATGACCATTTGGAAAGATGCAGCTTAATCCGGGATAATCAACACGGATTCGTGAAGGGTAAGTCTTGCCTCACAAATTTGATTGAATTCTTTGAGGAGATAACTTAAGTGTGTAGATGAAGGTAGAGCAGTTGATGTCGTATACATGGATTTCAGTAAGGCATTCGATAAGGTTCCCCATGGTCGGCTCATGAAGAAAGTAAGGAGGTGTGGGATAGAGGGAAATTTAACCAATTGGATAAGTAACTGGCTATCACATAGAAGACAGAGGGTGGTGGTGGATGACAAATTTTCAGACTGGAGACCAGTTACCGGCGGTGTACCACAGGGTTCAGTGCTGGGTCCTCTGCTATTTATGATTTTTATAAATGACTTGGAGGAGGGGGCTGAAGGGTGGGTCAGTAAATGTGCTGATGACACCAAGATTGGTGGAGTAGTGGATGAGATGGAAGGCTGTTGTAGGCCGCAAAGAGGCATTGATAGGATGCAGAGCTGGGCTGAAAAATGGCAGATGGAGTTTAACTCTGATAAGTGAGAGGTGATTCATTTTGGTAGGACAAATTTGAATGTGGATTACAGGGTCAACGGCAGGGTTCTGAGGAATGTGGAGGAACAGAGAGATCTTGGGGTTCATGTCCACAGATCTCTGAAGGTTGCCACTCAAGTGGATAGAGCCGTGAACAAGGCCTACAGTGTGTAAGCGTTTATTAACAGGGGGCTTGAGTTTAAGAGCCGTGGGGTTATGCTGCAACTGTACAGGACCCTGGTGAGACCACATTTGGAGTATTGTGTGCAGTTCTGGTCACCTCATTATAGGAAGGATGTGGAGCAATGGAAAGGGTTCAAAGGAGATTTACCAGGATGCTGCTTGGATTGGAGGGTAGGTCTTATGAGAAAAGGTTGAGAGAGCTAGGGCTTTTCTCATTGGAGCGAAGGAGGATGAGAGGCGACTTAATAGAGGTTTATAAGATGATGAGGGGGATAGATAGAGTGGACGTTCAGAGACTATTTCCTTGGGTGGATGTAGCTGTTACAAGGGGGCATAAGTATAAGGTTCGGGGTGGGAGATATAGAAGGGATGTCCGAGGTAGGTTCTTTACTCCGAGTGGTTAGGGTGTGGAATGGACTGCCAGCTGTGATAGTGGAGTCAGACACTTTCGGAACTTTCAAGCAGTTATTGGATAGGCACATGGAGCACACCAGAATGACAGGGAGTGGGATAGCTTGATCTTGGTTTCGAACAAAGCTCGGCACAACATCGAGGGCCACAGGGGCCTGTTCTGTGCTGTACTGTTCTATGTTAATCCTTGGTCTCAAATGTTTTAGTAAAATATACATTGCATATTCTTATCTGACGATGAGTGGAAACCGACCTAACCCTATTCCTTTAAGTTATCTCAAATTTAAGGGTCAACGTGTCTCTTATTTTTCAGTACACTTTTGTCCCAGCAATTTGAGGATTATATCAAGACCAGCTGTATTAATGATGCAATAAGCTGTTTTATTTGGGATGAAGGGTCTATCATCAGGAAAGTTCAAGAAATTGAACAGAACTAACGACTCTCAGTTTTTTAAACATTGCTGGTTTCAATGCTATTAAAGTTCTTTTAAAACTCGCTATACTGAACTTAAATGAATCCATTTAGTTTGATTTTGTATGTTGAGGTTTCAGTTGTGCTATTTAATTGCAAAGAATTAGGGAAAACCTTCATTATTCACGAGCTATCTCAATGAATCAGATATAAATAACTACTCAAAGAGCATAAGTGAACGAAAAGCTGAATACACTGATTAACAAATTAACTTGTTCTCAGACAGCCATAGCAGGCATGATATAATGCAGTGCATATTTAATCCAAGCATCACAGTCCTTTTCTTTAATAATAAAACACATGCAAATGTATTATTCATCTCCTTTTTTCCTTCATCGTAAAATGAATGCTTACCTTAAATAAAGCTCCACATAGGGCCTCAGCTTTCTGTTATCCTAATGCAGTGGCATTCTGCACATGGGATTCCAGGCTCTGACTAACGTCCAATAAATTGACCGCAGGATGCATAATAAGGTGATCAGGGGTTATGGGAAGGAGGCGGGAGAATGGAGATGAGAAACCTATATTTTCAAGCATTGGTCACTGGATGTTGATTAGTGGGAACATGGATGAATTTTATCTCCTGAAACTGAAGTAATTAGGCTAATTAAAATGATTAAACCAATCTGCTAGGACTGGAAAATAGCAGAGATTGTGGATCAAATTAAGCTTCCCTATCTATTTGGCTGTATAGCACGTCAAATAGTGTGCTTAAATGCAAAGCTACTGCAAGGGATCAGTGTATTTAATTTCAATAATTTGTTTCTATTGACTTTAAAAAAAAATACATATGAAGTAGATTAGCAAACAAATATTTTCATTCTTTACAATGGCCCAGAATTTACTGGAGCAGGGGATCTCATGGTGTGTGCCTTGAGTTGGATTTTTGCATTGCAAGTCTTTGGAAGTGCATGAGGTCACTGGGGCACCTAGGCTCCTGAACGAGAGAATCAGCAGTCTAGCTCCTTAACCAATGAAATTCGAGAAAGGAAAGGGAATGATAATGGATGATGGACTAGGGTGCATTAAAACTAAGTTTGATACAGACCGGAAAGAAAGAGGAAAAGAAAGATTGGCTTCAAAGAGAAACCGACAAAGTAGAAGAAAGGAAAAATATGTACACATTTTTTTTAAAGTCTCTGGACAATTTGCTATCTGCAGGCATGACATTCCATGGTTTTATTTGCTCCTTTTCTGGGATTTCGATTGAGTAGCATATCCAGACCATTAATCATCTCATTAGCTAGGGAATAACATCCCTAACCTGCTGCGGCGAGTTTAATTTTTAATTAAATCACAAAAGTAGCAATTTTATGACACTCGTGAGATTGACAGTAGGCTCCATTTTCTTTCTCTTTCAAGTGATGTGGGCATTGCTGACTAGACCAATGTTTATTGTCCATCCCTACTTGGCACTTGAGAAATGGTGATGAACTGCCTTCTTGAACCACTGCAGTCCATGTAGTGGCAGTACTCCCATGATGCTGGTGCATAGGGAGTTCCAACAGTTTGATCCAATGATGATGAAGGAATGGCAATATGCTTCCATGTCAGGATGGTGTGCGACTTAGAAACATTTTCTGAGACTAATAGTGGAGTAATTTGTGGTGATTTGCAAATGTGGTGGCACATCTTTTCTCCTTAAATTGCTGGGTTTTTAATAGACTGATACTCTAGTGGCCAGTGAGGTGTTGTATATGGCTACTCAACAGTTCGGGTAATGCTAAATCAGCGAGTCTCGTGATTAGATACAGAGTGCCTTTGATTGAGGGACTCCATCCCCCTCCAAGGAGGTGCTAAATTTTAACTGCCTTGCATGCTGCATGGTGACAGGCCTACATGCAGCTGGGATAATTCCAGCAGCGGCAGGATGAAGTCCTTAAGTCATCATTAATTGTCTCAATTGGTGGCAGGATGGGAGGGGCAACTATGGGCCTTCTTACCCGTTACTTAATTCTGTTAGTGGCGTTCAGGTACACCACCAGCCTACCTAAATACTTCCCTTCTCCAAACTTGCCACCAGAGAGCAGAGAATTCCACCCATAACGGTTATCGAATAATAGGAAGCCATTCAACCGGTCATGTCCATGCTGGCTCCCTGAGATGCATCTCAGCTCGTCCTCCCTTTTCATGGTAGTCCTGTAGATATTTTCTCTTCAGATAATTGTCCAACTTCCTTTTGAAAGCCATGATTTATTCTGCCTCCACCACGCTCCAGAGATGTATTTAACTGGGCAGCTAATGAGCATTTCCTGAAAAATATACTATCAACACACTAGCATATAAGACTGTGACACATGCCCTTAACCAGGAAACCTTATCCTTGGAGATATAATTTATCGGAACACTTAATTATCAGGGTGTAATCTCCCATGACGTTGCACATGGATAAAAAATTTGATTCTTGCAAGCTGCATTTCTACTTGATTCGTACTCCAGTTATTTGTGCTTCCTTTCTCTCCTTGTTTAGCATAAACTCTCTCTGTACAACTCGGTCATTGTCGTCTATGGTGGGCTCTTGCTGCCTCTTTATCAAAGTCCCTCCTTCTCTCTGTTGTGTGACTCTCTGTCACTCTCTCACTTAACTGCTTGCGCAGTTTCTATCTTTAATACCCTGGATGTTACAGCATGGAAATAGAACCATTTGGTCTAACCAACCCCAGGTCCAATTATATTATGGTTTATGGCATTTTGAGGGTTTATCCATCCACCTAAAAATAGTTCTATTTATATTTATCCACCCTGTTTCCCACTGCCCTTTAACTGATTTTCCTTCATCTATGCATCCAATCTAATTTTAAATGTTGACATAGTTTCTTCCTTGACCATGAACCGTGAATTAAATACCACAGCCTTGGATGTCTTTGTGTGCTGTATGTGACTCACAAGCAGCTCTCAGGCTATTTTGCAGTGCTGATCTACATTTAGGTTTTGGTCTCCTTACCTGAGAAAGGACATATTGGCACTGGAGGGAGTGCAGAGGAGATTCACTTGGTTGATCCCAGAGTTGAGGGGATTAGATTATGACGAGAGGTTGAGTAGACTGGGACTGTACTCATTGGAGTTCAGAAGGATGCGGGGGGATCTTATTGAAACATATAAAATTATGAAGGGAATAGATAGGATAGATGCGGGCAGGTTGTTTCCACTGGTCGGGGAAAGCAGAACTAGGGGGCATAGCCTCAAAATAAGGGGAAGTAGATTTAGGACGGAGTGTAGGAGGAACTTCTTCACCCAAAGGGTTGTGGATCTCTGGAATTCCTTGCCCAGTGAAGCAGTTGAGGCTCCTTCTTTAAACGTTTTTAACAAAAAGATAGATACCTTTCTAAAGAATAAAGGGATTTGGGGATATGGTGTACGGGCCGGAGAGTGGAGCTGAGTCCACAAAGATCAGCCATGATCTCATTGAATGGCGGAGCAGGCTCGAGGGGCCAGATGGCCTACTCCTGTTCCTAGTTCTTATGTTCTTATGTAAATAGATAAAACTACAGAGCAGCTGAGGGTATAACCAGTCCTAAAATGGCTGGCCTTCATTGGGTCTACATTTGGGAAATAGTATTTCCCCTTTTAAAAGGTGGAATGCCAGCAATTCTATTACACGTTCCCTGCTACTTTCTCTGTTCGCATTGCCCACTGATCGTACCATGGGTAAACAAAATAGCCTTTGTTCACACAAAAATGGACAGAATTGCAGAATTCTCCATACAACAACAAAATGCCATAATCCATAATGGAATTGGACCTGAAGGAATGGATCTAAGATGGAATCACTAAACACCATTTAAAAAAAAAAAAATTTTTAAATCAAAATTCATCGTGACATTCGGTCACTAGATTAATTGAGCTGAAAACCAGCTGAAGTGGGAATGGGGAGGAAAAATTACCACTTCTAATATCACTGCATTGGAACAATAGGAGGTAGAAATGAATGTACTGGCTGAATTAAGCAGGAAATGTATTTGTGGATGCCTGTAAACATGAGGAGAAGATTTTAAATCAGAGCTTGGCAATATTTGCCATAATCTTATTTGCAAACTTTTGGGGGCTGCTTTTGAATTTGGTAGATATAAGGCTATATTTACAACGTTACTTGAGCTTTTAAGTTCACATTGCATTTCATTCCTAAAAACACAGCCAAAAATGCATCACAGCAAAGGCATATATAAAATTCAATTTATTAAATTTTCTACTGTACAAATTGGACCTACACCTCAAAACATTTCCTCAATTTGTGTGCAATATACTGTTACAAAACTAATATTTAAGATTATTTTATAAGGTACCCCAGATAGATATACTTGTCAAAAAATAGTGTGGCCACAGTTATTCTGGTTTTGAGCTGCATTATTAAGCCAGTGTTATTGCCCTGCTTTTCTGCTGATGAGTCCTCCTTTAAGTTTTTCAATGGTGCCTGAATTATCTTTTTTTTTAATTGCCCTAATGTTTTGGTCTCACTTTGACTCTGTCCCTATTATACACGTGCACACATATACTCACACACCCACATGCTCAGACATACACCCATGAGCAGGAATGGCTTCCAGGTTATGTCCCTGAGCTTTCAGTCACCAAGCATGCACCAATTCACGTCAAATTTTTTAGTTTGCACTGATCAGAAATGTATACATGGTACTTGTGCATGTTAACCAGCAATGTGAATAGGGGTGGACGTGTAATGGGTAAATTGATGGGGGTTAGATGTTGATGTGTGCACATAAGGAGAGGGGTGGTTGTATTTTCTATAAGCAGTCAATTAGAGGTATAGATTACATATTCCTACATACTACTTTGATTACTGAAAGAAATGTGCCACTGAGTAAATAATTTTGAAGACGTCCATACTCGAGCTGATGAGAAAACAGAAGCAACATTTCCAATTTTCTAAAAGCATAGATAATATGCATTATCATCTTTGAAAATATTATTGATTGAAACTCAAAGATTGTAAAACTTTATTAGATGTTTATTACTGTGTGCTTCCACTTAGGAATTATATTCTTAAATGTATTTTCTTCTCAGTCATATGACAGTGGACTTGCCCAGGGTGGTGGACTGGAATCACATGGTAAGCATCATTTTATAGTAGAAAAATTATTTGTCAACGTATTTGTTTTCCTATTGTGCTGCTAAACAGGATCAATCTAATGAACAAAACAGAATTTATGCATATTTATTCTGTCATTGATTAAATTGGATTGATTTAAAAACTGTTGCTTTGTCTAATGTAACTATTAAGTCCACAGTTTTCACATGTAACTTCTGTGGTTTAGGCTATTAATCAGTATGCATTAAATAAAAGTATGTACAGGAAAGGAAGCAATATATCTGAGGCTAAATTGATCCCAGTTGCTCTCATTGATCATTTTCATGGTTTACATAAAGGATCATTAGCTGAGCTTGTTTGGCATTATTGTTCCAAAAAACCTTTCTCTAGATTTACTTCCAGATTGTTTGTGAAATAACACGGATGCCCTTTCAAAGCCGCAATCTCAGTTTATCGCCACATTCCCGTAACAGCCTCCCAGAACAGGCGCCAGAATGTGGCGACTAGGGGCTTTTCACAGTAACTTCATTTGAAGCCTACTTGTGACAATAAGCGATTTTCATTTCATTTCATTCTGCATCCTATTATTTTAGAATCATAGAATTTGCAGTGCCGAAGGAAGCAATTCAGCCCATCGAGTCTGCACCAGCCCTTGGAAAGAGCACAGTACTTTTTAAAAAAAATTTTAAGTACCCAATTTTTTTTTTTCCAGTTAAGGGGCAATAATTTAACGTGACCAATCCACCTAACCTGCACATCTTTGGGTTGTGGGGGTGAAACCCACGCAGACACGGAGAACGTGCAAACTCCACATGGACAGTGACCCAGGGCCGGGATTCGAACCTGGGTCCTTGGCGCCGCAGGCAGCAATGCCAACCACATGTGCCACTGTGCTGCCCCAAGAGCACCCTACTTAAGTCCACGCCTCCACCGTGAACCAGTAATCCCACCAAACCTTTTGGACACGAAAGGACAATTTAGCATGGCCAATCCATCTAACCTGCACATATTTGGACTGTGGGAGAAAACTGGAGCACCCGGAGGAAACCCACACAGACACAGGGAGAAAGTGCAAACTCCACACAGGCCGTCGCAAAGCGGGAATTGAACCCGGGTCCCTGGAGCTGTGAGGCAGCAGTGCTAACCACTATACCACCTTGCCGCCCATCATGAAAGCCAAAAGTCACCCTATTTAACAGTCTATCTGGGTAATACCTTGTTATAATTTACTTGGTGTTACAAATGCCTGGTGTCATAGTTCATATGTTCTAGAGGTATCATAAACACAGGACGTAGGAGCAGGAGTCGACCATTCGTCCCTTCCCGCCTGCAGTGCCATTCAATAATATTGATTGTAGCTTCAACTCAATTTTCCCGTCCACCCCCATAACCTCAACCCCTGGTCTATTAAAAATCTTATCCAGCCTTGAATAAATTCAGTGACCCAGACTCCACTGTTTTAAGGAGATATTTAGTAGCTTTCAGCACACTCTCGAACAAGGATGGAATATGGCTAACAGAGAAAGTTACAAAAAGCATAAAATTGGGAAAAAAACTGCAAAGATTTGTGACAGGTCAGAAGAGAGGACAGATTATGAGAGAAAGCTAGCTAGAAATATAAAAGCAGTTGGTAATAGTTTCTCAAAGTATTTTAACAAGGGAAAGAGTCACTAATGCGAGTGGTGGTCCTCCCCGAATGAGAGGTGGACTTACATTGGGAGCACCACACGCTCCCTCTTTGCAGGTCCCTGCTGGCTGTGGTTGTCACCCAGCTCTGGACTTTGGTCGAGTCGAACAGCTGCTCCTCAAAAGCCACAAAGTCGGTGCCTGTCTAACCCTCTTACCTCCCGACTGCTCACACTCCTCACTTGGGCGGTTGAGCCTTGAGGGCCGTGTGTGCTCCTGGAAGGCTACTGCTGCTGACTATCTGGCCTGGCCTTTGCTCTCTCACTCCCACTGGTCCGGTTGCCACCCAGTCCCCTCACTCTCAGGCCTGACTTCTGGCGCTGGTAGAGTCACCCTGCTGCTCCTCGAAAAGCACGTAGCCAGTGCCTGTCTGGCCCTTGCATCTCCTGACTGCTCACCTCTCTGGTCTCATTCAGGTGGCCAGGCCTTGAACCTCAACAACCGCATACGCTCCTGCCTGGTTGCTGCTGGCTTTCCGGACTGGCCTCTGCTCTCTCGTCCACACCGGTCCAGTTACCGCCCAACGCTCTCCCTTTCAGTCCTGATCTCTGGCTCTGATCGAGTTGCCCACTGCTCCCCAAAAACCACAACACTGGCACTTGCCTAGCCTTCGCACCCCCTGACTGCTCACCTCTCGGCTCTTGCTTGGGTAGTTGGGCCTTGAAACACACGACTGTGCATGCTCCTGGCTGGCTGCTGGCATTCTGGCTTCAGCTCTGCTCTCTCGCCCTCACCGATCTGGTTGCCACCCAACCCTCTCACTCTCAGCTCTGGTCGAGTCTCCCCACTTGCTGTTGCTCGCCGAAATCAACAACATCGGTGCTTGCCTGACCTTCGCACCTCCTGACTGCTCACCTCTCGGTCCTTACTTGGGGAGCCGGGCCTCAAACCTCAACGACTGTGCGTGCTCGTGGCTGGCTGCTGGCAATCTGGCTTCGCATCTGCTCTCTCGCCCTCACCGATCTGGTTGCTGCCCAGCCCTCTTACCTTCAGCCCTGGCTCTGGTCGAGTCACCCCGCTGGCAGCTGCTCCCAAAAACTACGACGCCGGCGCTTGCCTGACCTTCACACCTCCTGACTGCTCGGCTCTTGGTCAGGTGACTGGGCCTTGATCCTCAATGGCTGTAGTTGTGCCCCTGGCTGGCTGTCGCTGGGTCTCTGTTTTACGTTTGGTTGCTTGCCCGCCCTCCTCAGTCCTGGCTGCTGTCCCTGTTGTCTGTTAGCCAGCGCCGCCGCCTCGCCTCACTGAAGGCTTCACAGGCTCGCACCCCAATGTTAGGTTGGTGACCTCACTTATGCCTCGGGTTGTCCACCGGACCGAATGTCAGAAACCTGGCTGCTGCTTCACTCAATGAAAGTTAAGAAACTTCACTCCAATTAAAGAAATCCGCCTGAACTGCTCTTGAGTCTCAACCACTTCTCAAAGTCTGGCAAACAGTTTGCCCGCTCCACTAATTAGAGCCCAATATTGTTCTGTATTGCCTACTAATCAGCTCAATGATGAGCGCATCAGCAAATTCAGAACTACCAGACTCTGGTGCTCCCACACCACAGTCAGCTCTCCGTATGCCCCCCTCTCCCCCCAACCCCCACCACCACCACCACCACCAATGGCTGGGGGCCCAGGCTGCAGCACTGTGTATTTCATTGTAAATCCATAAAACCATAAGACCTAGGAGCATAATTAGCCCATTCAGCCCCTCGGGTCTACTCCATCATTTAATCATTGCTGCTATTGTCCTCATCCGCATTCTTCTGCCTTCTCTCCATAACCCCTGTACCCCTTATTACTCAAGGACCTATCCATCTCTGTCTTAAAGACACTCAGTGATTTGGCCTCCATAGCCTTCTGCTTCAATGAGTTCCACAGATTCACCACTCTCTTGTTGAAGAAATTCCCCATCTCTGTTTTAAAGGCTGGTCCCTTCAGTCTGAGACTGTGCCTTCGGGTTCTAGTTACTCCTACTAGTGCAAACATCCTCTCCACGTTCACTCTGTCCAGGCCCCTTAATACTCTGTATGTTTCAATGAGATGCCGCCTCATCCAGACCATAAGACCGTGCTCCTTCTCCCAGCATACAAGCAGAAATTTAAGCGGGAGAATCCGGATAAGAAGGTAGTGCAGTGCTAGTCCGAGGAAACATAAGAGCTCCTACGTGACTGCGTGGAGACAGTGGACAGGTCCATATTTAAGAACTCAGCGACCAACCTAAATAAGTGTGCAACCACTGTCACAGACTTCCTCAGCAATTGTGTACGCAGCTGTGTGCCAAAGAAAGCAATACGTACGTTCCCCAACCGGAAACCATGGCTTAATCAGGCGATTGACTCCCTGAAGGACAGGTTTGAGCTGTTCAAGTCAGGCGACCCTGACCTATACAAGAAACCCAGGTACGACTTCCACAAAGCCATCCAGGATGCCAAGAGAAAATATCAGACCAAGCTAGAGTTACAGACTAGCGTAACAGACTCTTGTCATTTGTAGCAAGGCCTAAACAACATAACGGGCTACAAAGCGAAGCCAAGCGGTATCTCCGGCAGCAGCTCACTCCTCCCCGATGAACTCAATGCATTCTATGCTCAGTTCGAGCAAGAATCCATTGATCCGCTGTCGACTGCCCCAGCAGCCCAAAGCCCACCCATACCCACCGTCACAACGTCCAAAGTCAGATCAGCCTTCCTGAAGGTGAACCCTCGGAAGGCGACGGGTCCGGATGGGATCCCTGGTCGTGCACTCGGAGCTTGCGCGGACCAGCTGGCAGATGTGTTCACGGACATCTTTAACCTCTCCCTATTCCGCTCCGAGTTCCCACCTACTTCAAGAAGACCACCATCATACCGGTGCCAAAGCAGAACCAGGCAATATGCCTCAATGACTACTATCCAGTGGCCTTGACATCAATCATAATGAAGTGCTTCGAGAGGCTGGTCATTGTTGTGGGAAAAATCAACCACTTCAAGAGTCAGACTTGTTGTGTTCAAATAAGTGCAGTTTTATTGTTACACGAAGCTTCGGGAGAAAGCATACGTACCCCGCGGTACAGTAGCCAGCCTTTCTCCCGGTTTGAATGGCAGTCATTCATTTTATACTTTGGGTTCACAATGAGCCCAGATACAAAACAATTATCATCTTGTTATCTTTAAACTGCCACTTTGGGTTCACAATGAGCCCAGATACAAAACAATTAGAACATAGAACATAGAACGAATTACCTCGAATTATCACCTTGTTATCTTTAAACATTTTATAGATTGTACATCGCTATTTGTAAGCGTTTTGCCATTTACACATGGCCACAGTCAAAGAGGTTTTACAGGTTACAGGCAGCAGCAGGAAAGTAGTATCGATTGTCCCTTTGTTTTAGGAAATGGCCCAAGACATTCGTATTAGCATATCATTGTGTACACCTTGGCTGAAGTCAGCTTTATTCAAGTGGTGTCCCGCATTTATATATTTCGTAATCTTCCTGTCTGGCACCCTTTGTCCTGGATCTGTTCCTATCTGTCCTACTGGCACCCCGCTGGACTCCAGGCGTCAGTTATGTCTACTTTATTCTCTGTGTCTCCATCTTGTGTGTCAGGCAGCCATCTTCTGTGCCAAGTGCCCTTCTGAACCATTTCCCACTTCAACCCCTCCTTTTGGTCCGGGCTGTTGTTGCCCCAACAGCCCTGTAGACCAACACCACGGTACCTTTCATAGGTATAGGTCCACAACTTCCCGTCTCTCTCCGCATCTCCTGGAGTCTTCGGGGAATATTGTGGTTTCGTTAAGGGTGACACTGGCTCCTCACACAACCTTTGTTACTGTACTACAGCAGATTTTTAGACACCCAAAGCTAAGGCAGCACGCCAGTGTGACCGATATGAACATGACCAGTCCGTGTATTAAATAGGGTCCCCAGATATTTCCCACTAGCCACTCTAGCCAGCTACTTCCTTTTGTGGGTCCCTGTCTGAAGTTATCCAGTTGTTCCCTGATATTGTGAATGGCCTCTGTAATATTATAGGATTCATCTATGACATGGGTTATACATTTATCTCCTATGATTGTACACACTCCCCCTTGTTGGGCTAACTGGTAGTCTACTGCATACCGTGTCTGTTGTGCATATAATCTGAGTTCAGCCATTTCTTGGTTGACAGCCTCTAGCGCTTTTGAGGTACTGTTTCCCAAGATTGTTAATCCACAAACAATTACATTTCTGTTCTTAGCACTAATCACTCCTGCTGCTCCCCCCAGAGATAGAGTCACCCCAGGGATGATCCTAATGTGCCCGGGGTTTCCCAATCAGCGCAGAATTCCTTGCTGATAGCCCGGTCACTATTCTTCTCCGAATATGTCCCTTCTGAGGGCATGGTACGGTGAGTGGTCCTATGGTTCCCACTGCAAAAAGGCCTGGGAGATGTAGTGTTTCTGTCGCGTACGTTCCATTGAAGAGGAAGACGTATCCCTCCTTTGCCCAGTAGCATGTAGTGTCCTGATTATGAGTCTGCCTGTATTCGCAATTTTTTGGATTTCACCACCTGGTAAGTATCAAACGGGTATGTCCATGTGGCTGAGCTTACGTGAGTCCCATTGCACTGCCCACACATGAGCTGTCTTCCTGTGGTTATGTTCAGGCATTTTAGTTCATTGCAGGTGCAAGTAAACTGTCCTTTATTAACCCGACAATGCAGGCGGGCGGATGCACTGCGTCTATATGCAGGAATTATTTGTGGGGACCAGGGCATAGGCACATCCCCATCCCTGCCCTGTGAAACAAAGCGGATAGCTTGCTGTATCTTGACCAGCTTTCCCTCCCTCCTTTTGGAGCTCCCCGCCCCCAGCGTCGGTAGGATTTGCAAGTTTCACACATCTCCCCTGTATCCCCTTTTCATACTTTCCGATTTCTCCCTTACAGGGTGCACCTGATGTATCAACTATATATAAATTACTCGGGATCCACCCAGGGGTGGCTACAAATAGGGCTTCTACCGACTGTGCTAATGGGTAGCATACAGTTCCATTCCCGTGTAAGTTTATGTGGGCTTTGTAAAATAGATTATCCTCTAGCCCAGTCAAATTTACAGTCGCGACAACGCAAAGTATCATAATCACACCCGTGGTTACACACATTTTTACAACGAGCAAGTATCAATTCTGACACTATAGTTTATAATCTGTCTGTATGCTTGGTTGCAGAACTGTTCTACACTTTCCGAGTACACTGGGCGTTCGCTCGCCTCCTGTGTTTGGGGGAAAGCAATCGGATCAGTTCATTCATGTTCAGTTTATACAATTTGAGCTGGGTCCAGTGTTTCCAGGTTTCCTTCCCTCTTATGTCAATACAGGCACAGGTGTCTCCACTAATTATGACTTCATATGGCCCATTCCATTTTGGGTCAAATCCTGGCTTAACAGGTAGTGTTTTTATTAGGATGTGACTCCCCGCTGCTGGGACATCAGGGAATATTTCAAGCTCCCTTTGTGTGTCTTTTTGTTCCTGATGTCCCGACTTGGACCCTGAAGCTATTAGGATATCGTCGACATATTGTAGGGCCATGCTGCCTTCTGGTAGTTCTACCCTACTCAGGATGTCACTCATTACCCGATGGAAGGTAGCGGGGCTGTTGTGGAATCCCTGTGATAGGCGAGTCCACGTGTATTGTCTGTCGCCTACTGTAGTGGCGAATTTGTCCTGGGATTCTGGATCCAATGGTAGGGACCAGAATCCATTGGCTATGTCCAATACTGTGAATATTTTATGTTCCTGCGACAGTCCGTTCAGGATTGTCGAGGGGTTTGCTACAATGGGGTGCAATTTGGGCATGACTTTATTAAGTCCGGTATAGTCTATCGTGAGCCTATAGCTCCCATCAGGCTTGATTACTGGCCAGGTTGGGGAGTTAGTGGTGCTTGTGGTCTCCCTTAGGATTCCCCTCTCTTTGACTATTTCTACTACGGCCTTTTCTGCCTCTGGCTTAATTGGATACTGTCGGTGGGGCTTATGCTCTGGTCCTGGTACCCTTATCGGGTCCGTTTTAGTCAGTCCAGTATCTAATTTTGTCTCCGCCCACACTCTGGGGATGGAAGCACAGATGGCTCCGAACCCCCCTGTCTTTAATTCCCAATTTCTGGCGGTGACTGTGGCCACCTTAATGGTTTCCAAGTGATTTGTAAGTTTCCCTATTTTAGTTTTCCGACCGTCCTGTATTGGCCAAATCAATTCTCCCTTTCCACAATCTATTAAAACTTTATATTCCTTCATTAAATCATTTCCCATTATTGTACCCTCGTTATTTTGGCATACATAGAATCTCATGGGTATATACAAATTATTTATTTCTACTAACGTGGTTTCGCTCAGGTAGGCGGGTGTTTTGTTCCCTCCTATCCTGGTTAGGTGAATCATTTTGTTTGTATGGGGTAAGGGTAGGTTGGTAACAGATATGGACGCTCCTGTGTCCACTAGCATCTCACATTGTCTGCCCCCTACGAGTGCAGACACACAAATTCTTCCCTCCTTTTTACCCTTGTGAGTGGGGGCTGCAGACAGTCAGCCCTGCTGACCTCGGAGGTTCCGTGATCCCTCCGGTTCTGTGGTGGTCCTGGATCGGGCCGGGGGTCTCCCATGCTTCTCCCAACACACTACCTCTGAGTGTCCATACTTATTACAGTGGCTGCAATGCTTCCCACTGTCTCCTGGTCTGTCTCCTTTCTGTGGGGCCCCGCAATCCCTCGCATAGTGCCCTTGCCGGCCACAATTGTGGCAGGTCAGTTTCGGCTTGGCCCAGTTCCCGTTACTGGGGGTTGCTACTCTTTCTGGTCTTGCTCTGACCTGGGATGTCTCCTCTACCTGTACACCGCTAGCCCACTCTACCAACTCGTCGTAATCCTGGGACATAATCACTCCCATTTTTAGGATAGCCTGGTGGGCACTAGAGAGTTCATCTTTAAAAGCTTGAATGAACGCCCGATCCCCACGGCATGGGTTCCCTTGCCCTGAGCACTCTTAGTACACGTGGAACAATCGTTCCCCATATTCAGAAGCTCCTTCCCCTTTCTGCTGTCTTGTGGCAGTGATCTTGCTCCAGTTAGTGGGAGCGTTCCCTAACACTCTCTGGATTTCCGTTTTAAATTGGGCGAAGGGGTCCTGCTGTTCATCTATCTCTGCTGTTAAAGCGACGGCATGTGTCCACCGTCCCCCGTTATAATCCTGGGCTGCCGGAGTGGCGGGTCAGCCAGCTACCTGCCTCCACTTATCTGCTGGACAGGCTGCCCTGACCAGCTGGTATACGTCTCTTAGGTGTAACTTGTGCCCTACCCAGATTGTGTCTAATTCTTCCCAGAATTTGGTGTTTGCGCTTCTTGGTTGTAATTTGCCCAGGGAAGCCATTATCTGCTGTCTCTCACCTGAGGTAAAGGGTTTATAATTCGCTTTTGGCTGCACATCTGTTCCCCCTCGGGTTACTGGCGCTAAATTGTATTCTAACGCACCCCACCCTGCCGGAGGGGCGGTTGGCCCCTGCTGTGTGGGCTCGTAAGGGGGTAGGGGATCAGTTTCCCCGCTCCCTTGTTGTTCTCTCAACATGTGGTTGTGTTTCTCCAGTTCCCTTACTCTAGATTCTAATTCTCTGATCGTCTCTTTGTCTTCCTTCCACTTTTCAGTAGAGGTGCCTACTTGTTCAATTAGTCCTGCTAACTGATGTACTAACATTATCCCTATCTTTTTAGTCTTGTTTCTCTTCTCTTTGTCTATCCAACCCCTCTGTTGTTCTAAGGTCTGGGAAGTGTCCCAGCCATCCTTCTTCATCTTTTTTATCAACACTTGTCTGTCTGTCATATATGTCTCGATAAGAGAACCTGCAGATCCCCTTTTTATATCATTGTCTGCCATCTCGCAGACTTCAATGCCCCCGGTTACTATGAGTAAAGTGTGCTCTCTACTGGAGGGACTTCACTACCCCCAGCCACTATTACTATTCCAGCGCCGCGCTATCGCTACCGTCTCTCAGGGGTTGAACAACAAGAACAAAGAACAAAGAAATGTACAGCACAGGAACAGGCCCTTCGGCCCTCCAAGCCCGTGCCGACCATGCTGCCCGACTAAACTACAATCTTCTACACTTCCTGGGTCCGTATCCCTCTATTCCCATCCTATTCATGTATTTGTCAAGATGCCCCTTAAATGTCACTATCGTCCCTGCTTCCACCACCTCCTCCGGTAGCGAGTTCCAGGCACCCACTACCCTCTGCGTAAAAAACCTGCCTCGTACATCTACTCTAAACCTTGCCCCTCTCACCTTAAACCTATGCCCCCTAGTAATTGACCCCTCTACCCTGGGGAAAAGCCTCTGACTATCCACTCTGTCTATGCCCCTCATAATTTTGTATACCTCTATCAGGTCTCCCCTCAACCTCCTTCGCTCCAGTGAGAACAAAGCGAGTTTATTCAACCGCTCTTCATAGCTAATGCCCTCCATACCAGGCAACATTCTGGTAAATCTCTTCTGCACCCTCTCTAAAGCCTCCACATCCTTCTGGTAGTGTGGTGACCAGAATTGAACACTATACTCCAAGTGTGGCCTAACTAAGGTTCTATACAGCTGCAACATGACTTGCCAATTCTTATACTCAATGCCACGGCCAATGAAGGCAAGCATGCCGTATGCCTTCTTGACTACCTTCTCCACCTGTGTTGCCCCTTTCAATGACCTGTGGACCTGTACTCCTAGATCTCTTTGACTTTCAATACTCTTGAGGGTTCTACCATTCACTGTATATTCCCTACCTGCATTAGACCTTCCAAAATGCATTACCTCACATTTGTCCGGATTAAACTCCATCTGCCATCTCTCCGCCCAAATCTCCAAACAATCTAAATCCTGCTGTATCCTCCGACAGTCCTCATCGCTATCCGCAATTCCACCAACCTTTGTGTCGTCTGCAAACTTATTAATCAGACCAGTTACATTTTCCTCCAAATCATTTATATATACTACAAAGAGCAAAGGTCCCAGCACTGATCCCTGTGGAACACCACTGGTCACAGCCCTCCAATTAGAAAAGCATCCTTCCATTGCTACTCTCTGCCTTCTATGGCCTAGCCAGTTCTGTATTCACCTTGCCAGCTCACCCCTGATCCCGTGTGACTTCACCTTTTGTACTAGTCTACCATGAGGGACCTTGTCAAAGGCCTTACTGAAGTCCATATAGACAACATCCACTGCCCTACCTGCATCAATCATCTTAGTGACCTCCTCGAAAAACTCTATCAAGTTAGTAAGACACGACCTTCCCTTCACAAAACTGTGCTGCCTCTCACTAATACATCCATTTGCTTCCAAATGGGAGTAGATCCTGTCTCGAAGAATTCTCTCCAGTACTTTCCCTACCACTGAAGTAAGGCTCACCGGCCTGTAGTTCCCGGGATTATCCTTGCTACCCTTCTTAAACAGAGGAACAACATTGGCTATTCTCCAGTCCTCCGGGACATCCCCTGAAGACAGCGAGGATCCAAAGATTTCTGTCAAGGCCTCAGCAATTTCCTCTCCAACCTCCTTCAGTATTCTGGGGTAGATCCCATCAGGCCCTGGGGACTTATCTACCTTAATATTTTTTAAGACACCCAACACCTCGTCTTTTTGGATCTCAATGTGACCCAGGCTATCTACACCCCCTTCTCCAGACTCAACATCTACCAATTTCTTCTCTTTGGTGAATACTGATGCAAAGTATTCATTTAGTACCTCGCCCATTTCCTCTGGCTCCACACATAGATTCCCTTGCCTATCCTTCAGTGGGCCAACCCTTTCCCTGGCTACCCTCTTGCTTTTTATGTACGTGTAAAAAGCCTTGGAATTTTCCTTAACCCTATTTGCCAATGACTTTTCGTGACCCCTTCTAGCCCTCCTGACTCCTTGCTTAATTTCCTTCCTACTTTCCTTATATTCCACGCAGGCTTCGTCTGTTCCCAGCCTTTTAGCCCTGACAAATGCCTCCTTTTTCTTTTTGACGAGGCCTACAATATCTCTCGTCATCCAAGGTTCCCGAAAATTGCCGTATTTATCCTTCTTCCTCACAGGAGCATGCCGGTCATGAATTCCTTTCAACTGCCACTTGAAAGCCTCCCACATGTCAGATGTTGATTTGCCCTCAAACATCCGCCCCCAATCTATGTTCTTCAGTTCCCGCCTAATATTGTTATAATTAGCCTTCCCCCAATTTAACACATTCATCCTCGGACTACTCTTATCCTTGTCCACCAGTACTTTAAAACTTACTGAATTGTGGTCACTGTTACCGAAATGCTCCCCTACTGAAACATCTACCACCTGGCCGGGCTCATTCCCCAATATCAGGTCCAGTACCGCCCCTTCCCTAGTTGGACTGTCTACATATTGTTTTAAGATGCCCTCCTGGATGCTCCTTACAAACTCCGCCCCGTCTAAGCCCCTGGCACTAAGTGAGTCCCAGTCAATATTGGGGAAGTTGAAGTCTCCCATCACCACAACCCTGTTGTTTTTACTCTTTTCCAAAGTCTGTCTACCTATCTGCTCCTCTATCTCCCGCTGGCTGTTGGGAGGCCTGTAGTAAACCCCCAACATTGTGACTGCACCCTTCTTATTCCTGATCTCTACCCATATAGCCTCACTGCCCTCTGAGGTGTCCTCCCGCAGTACAGCTGTGATATTCTCCCGAACCAGTAGCGCAACTCCGCCTCCCCTTTTACATCCCCCTCTATCCCGCCTGAAACATCTAAATCCTGGAACGTTTAACTGCCAATCCTGCCCTTCCCTCAACCAGGTCTCTGTAATGGCAACAACATCATAGTTCCAAGTACTAATCCAAGCTCTAAGTTCATCTGCCTTACCCGTAATACTTCTTGCATTAAAACATATGCACTTCAGGCCACCAGACCCGCTGTGTTCAGCAACTTCTCCCTGTCTGCTCTGCCTCAGAGCCACACTGTCCCTATTCCCTAGTTCTCCCTCAATGCTCTCACCTTCTGACCTATTGCTCCCGTGCCCACCCCCCTGCCATACTAGTTTAAACCCTCCCGTGTGACACTAGCAAACCTCGTGGCCAGGATATTTATGCTTCTCTGGTTTAGCTGCAACCCGTCCTTCTTATACAGGTCACACCTGCCCCGGAAGAGCTCCCAGTGGTCCAGATAACGGAAACCCTCCCTCCTACACAAGCTGTTTAGCCACGTGTTTAGCTGCTCTATCTTCCTATTTCTAGCCTCACTGGCACGTGGCACAGGGAGTAATCCCGAGATTACAACCCTCGAGGTCCTGTCTTTTAACTTTCTGCCTAGCTCCCTGAACTCCTGCTGCAGGACCTCATGCCCCTTCCTGCCTATGTCATTAGTACCAATATGTACAACAACCTCTGCCTGTTTGCCCTCCCCCTTCAGGATGCCCTCTACCCGTTCGGAGACAGCCTGGACCCTGGCACCAGGGAGGCAACATACCATCCTGGAGTCTCTTTCACGTCCACAGAAGCGCCTATCTGTGCCCCTGACTATAGAGTCCCCTATTACTATTGCTCTTCTGCGCTTTGACCCTCCCTTCTGTACATCAGAGCCAGCCGTGGTGCCACTGCTCTGGCTGCTGCTGTTTTCCCCTGATAGGCTATCCCCCCCAACAGTATCCAAAGGGGTATACCTGTTCGAGAGGGGGACAACCACAGGGGATTCCTGCACTGACTGCCTGCCCTTTCTGGTGGTCACCCATTTCTCTGCCTGCACCTTGGGTGTGACCACATTTACATAACTGCGATCTATGACGCTTTCCGCCACCTGCATGCTCCTAAGTGCATCCAGTTGCTGCTCCAACCGAACCATGCGGTCTGTGAGGAGCTCCAGTTGGGTGCACTTTCTGCAGATGAAGCCATCCGGGACGCTGGAAGCCTCCCGGACCTGCCACATCTCACAGTCAGAGCACTGCACCCCTCTAACTGACATTGCGTCAATTAATTAAAATTAAAATTAAAACATTTTTTTTTTTTAATATATTTTTTTTTAATTTCAAAGTTACTGTTAACTATCTGTTTCCTAGCACTAGATTTCTAATAGAAATGCGAAAGCTAAATATAGTACTCTCCGATCTCTGGCTTAGATATCCCTCTAAATTATAATTAAGTAATTATGTTTAATTAGTTACCAATGCTTAATTTTTTAAATTTAGTGTAGATTCCCAACCAGCCACTCAGGCCACAGCTTTTCTGTGATGTCACTTCAGTTTCCCCCCGACACACACAATTTGAAAAAGGTATAAAAGTAAAAATGAGTAAAAATCACTTACTTACCTTCTTACCCTCTGAGTGTCTTAGATGTTCTCAGGTTCTCTCGCTGACAGAGACTGCTCCTCCTCCTCCGAACTTATACTCACAGTGTCCACTATTACCACCTCGGCAACGTGCTTCTCCACCGGAGTTCGGCTCTAGGTCAGACTTGATCAGCTCCTTTTCCGCACCGCTAATAAGACATTGGACAGCCCAGTACCCAACTTATGCTCTACTTTCATACAAGAACTCTGTGTTTGTTCGCCACTACAGAGTTCGGGGTGAGCTGATTTCTGCCACTTGTGCTTCACAATCCTTCGTGCCTTTGGTGCCTCAATACCAACTTCAAATCTTGACCTTCGTGTGGGAGATTCCTCCTCTTGACAGCCAGTCTAAGGCTGGGCGTTTGTGGCAGCGCTATCTTGTCTGTTTGTTGATCAGCAAAAGCCACAAATCCTTAATACTATCAGCAGTTAGTACCAAACCTGATCTATTATCATGTCACTATACAGTCAAGACTTATATCACTATGTTTATCACTATAGGTACCTTATTTTAAACTGTACCTTTTGACCTGTCTGACTCCTGCATATTCGAAACAATCTTTACTCCGGCTTTCCGATCGAGGCCTTCAATCGGAACTCACCAGAAGTAAGATCCTGCCAGACTAAGCCAATATGTTGTGGGAAAAATCAACCACTTCAAGAGTCAGACTTGTTGTGTTCAAATAAGTGCAGTTTTATTGTTACACGAAGCTTCGGGAGAAAGCATACGTACCCCGCGGTACAGTAGCCAGCCTTTCTCCCGGTTTGAATGGTAGTCATTCATTTTATACTTTGGGTTCATAATGAGCCCAGATACAAAACAATTATCACCTTGTTATCTTTAAACATTTTATAGATTATACATCGCTATTTGTAAGCGTTTTGCCATTTACACATGGCCACAGGCAAAGAGGTTTTACAGGTTACAGGCAGCAGCAGGAAAGTAGTGTCGATTGTCCCTTTGTTTTAGGAAATGGCCCAAGACATTCATATTAGCATATCATTGTGTACACCTTGGCTGAAGTCAGCTTTATTCAAGTGGTGTCCCACATTTATATATTTCGTAATCTTCCTGTCTGGCACCCTTTGTCCTGGATCTGTTCCTATCTGTCCTACTGGCACCCCGCTGGACTCCAGGCATCAGTTATGTCTGCTTTATTCTCTGTGTCTCCATCTTGTGTGTCAGGCAGCCATCTTCTGTGCCAAGTGCCCTTCTGAACCATTTCCCACTTCAGTCATGATCTAATCAACTCCATACTCCCAGAATGCCTTGATCCACTGCAATTCGCATATCGCCGCAACTGGTCCATAGCAGACGCCATCTCCCTGGCCATATACTCATCCCGAGAGCATCTCGACAACAAGGACTCCCACATCAGACTCTTACTTATTGACTACAACTCTGCCTTCAACACTGTAATCCCAGCCAAGCTCATAGCAAAGCTCCAAAACCTAGGACTTGGCTCCTCACTCTGAAACTGGATCCTCAACTTTCTGACCCACAGACCACAATCAGAAAGAATAAACAACACCACCTCCACAATAGTCCTTAATACTGGAGCCCCGCAAGGCTGCATACTTAGCCCCTACTATATTTCCTGTGCACACACAACTGCATGGCAAACTTTGGTTCCAACTCCAACCACAAGTTTGCTGACGACACGACCATAGTGGGTCGGATCTCGAATAACGACGAATCAGAATACAGGAGGGAGATAGAGAACCTAGTGGAGTGGTGCAATGACAACAATCTATCCCTCAATGCCAGCAAAATTAAAGAGCTAGTCATTGATTTCAGGAAGCAAAGTACTGTACACACCCCGGTCTGCATCAACTGGGCCCAGGTGCAATGAACAAATCCAAATCTCCTAAACTCCATCGAGTACAGACCCAGAGTCCTTAACCGCTCTTCATACAACAAGTCCTTCATTCATGGGATCATTTTTGTGAACCTCCCCTGGACCCTGTCCAAGGCCAGCACATCCTTGGATACGCAGCCCAAAACTGCTCTCATTATTCCAAATGGTCTGACCAGAGCCTTAAAGAGCCTCAACAGTACATCCCTGTTGTTGTATTCTAGCCCTCTCGACATGAATGCTAACATTGCATTTGCCTTCCTAACTGCCAACTGAACCAGCATGTTGACCTTAAGAGAATCCTGAACTTTTTGTGCTTCTGATTTCCTAAGCCTTTTCCCATTTAGAAAATAGTCTATGCCTCCATAGTGCATAACCTCACACTTTTCCACATTGTATTCCATCTGCCACTTCTTTGCCCACTCTCCTAACCTGTCCAGGTCCTTCAACAGCCTCCCTGCTTCCTCTGCACAAACTGTCCCTCTACATATCTTTGTATCATCTGCAAACTTAGCAACAGTGCCCTCAGTTCCTTCTTTCAGATCATTAATGTATAACGTGAATAGCTGTAGTCCCAACACTGACCCCTGCGGAACACCACTAGTCACCAGCTGCAATCCTGAAAAGGACTCCTTTATCCCCACTCTCTGCCTTGTGCCAGTCAGACAATTCTCTATCCATGCCCATAACACCATGGGCTCGTATCTTATTTAGCAGCCTCCTGCATGGCTCCTTGTCAAAAGGTCTTCTGGAAATCCAAATGGATCACGTCCACTGGTTCTCCTTTGTCTAACTTCTTCATTACGTCCTCAAAGAATTCTAGCAGATTTGTCAGGTATGACCCCCCCTTGATGAATCCATGTTGACTCAGTCCTATTTCATTATGCACTTCTAAGTACTCCACAATCTCATCCTCTAAAATCTTATCAATTACTGAAGCCAGGCTAACCGGACTAAAATTTCCTGGCTTCTGCCTCCCTCCACCTCTGGTAAAGAGAGTCTGGGGAAGGGCAGCGCGGTGGCGCAGTGGTTAGCACTGCTGTCTCATGGCGCCGAGGTCCCAGGTTCGATCCCGGCTCTTTATCATTGTCCGTGTGGAGTTTGCACATTCTCCCATGTTTGCGTGGGTTTCGCCCCCACAATCCAAAGATGTGCAGGGTAGATGGATTGGCCATGCTAAATTTTGTGTTAATTGGGAAAAAATGAATTGGGTACTCTAAATTGATTTTTAAACAAGAGTCTGTGGAATTAATAATGGCAAACAAGGAAATGGTGGAAACGTTGAACAGGTATTTTGTGTCTGTTATGACTGTAGAAAAGTTTTCAAAGATACTCAAAAATCAGAGGCGAAAGGGAGGCAGGAACTTAAAACAATCACCATCACCATGGAAAAGGCACTCGAAAAAACTATTAGACTTAAAGGCTGGCAAGTCTCCAGGACCTGATGGACTGCATTCTGGAGTGTTAAAATAAGTTGTTGCAGAGATAGATATTGTAAGGTTGTTTGGTGTCTCACCAAGAGGCTTAGAAGCTTGTGTGGTTGAATATAAACCATTTATTGCTGACAAACAAGTACATACATACCCCAAGGTATAACTCTAATTGGTGTTATCTTCATGCTGACTTAGCTCATGGGCATATTGTTGTTAGAAGAATCCATAGAATCCCTACAGCGCAGAAGGAGGCCATTCGGCCCATCATGCCTGCACCAGTCCTTGGAAAGAGCACCCTACTTAAGCCCACACCTCCACCCTATCCCTGTAACCCAGTAACACCACCTAACCTTTTTTTTGACACTAAGGGAGCAATCTATCATGGCCAATCCACCTAACCTGCACATCTTTGGACTGTGGGAGGAAACCGGAGCACCCAGAGGAAACCTACGCAGACAGGGGAAGAAAGTGCAAACTCCGCACAGAGAGTCACCCAATGCTGGAATTGAACCTGGGATCTTGGAGCTGTGAGGCAGCAGTGCTAACCATTGTGCCACCATGCCACCCTTCTCTGACACACATTCTATCATCATGTGACTCCATCATAATGTGGGTGGTACTGTTTCCCCACTCCCGCATTAACCCTACTAACCAAAAACCCTTGTACTACAATGGAGACATATTAGTCTAGACATAGAATTCTTTAGATCCTGGAAGGGTCCCAGCAGCTTGGAAAATAGCAAATGTAACATTGTTATTCAAGAAAGGAGAGAAACTGAATGAAGGAAAAATAAACCAGTTAGCCTAACATCTGTCATAGAGCAAATGCTAGAATTCATCATTAAGGAAGTAATAGCAAGATATTTATAAAATCATAATTTGATCAGGCAGAGTCAGCCTTGTTTTGTGAAAGAGGAATCATGTTTAACTAATGCATTAAAGTTATTTGCATGGGGAACATACTTGCGACCTTTGAAGAGCTGGCCGAGGGACTCGAACTACCGAACAAACAGGAACTCCAATATTTACAAGTCAAAATTTTTCTCTGCAAGGAAACGACGAGGTACCCTAGGGCCCTGAGAGACTCATTGTTGGAGGAGCTACTGGACGTGGACAGTATGGAAAAAGGGAACTGCGGGGACATATCCGGACGACTTTTAGAAAGGATGTGCTCACCACTGGTCGGAACGAGGATGAAATGAGAGGAGGCATTAGGGACGCAAGTAGGATGGGGATTCTGGAGCGAAGCACTGAACAGGGCCAATTCCATCTCCTCCTGCGCAAGGCAGTTTAAAGTGGTGCACAGAACATATTGACAAGAGCCCGAATGAGCAGGTTCTTTCTGGAGGTGGAGGTAAAATGTGAACCGTGCCAGGGAGGCCCTACCAACCACACCCACATGTTCTAGACCTGCCCCAGACTTGTCGGGTTCTGGACAGCCTTCTTCGGGGCGATGTCCAAGGTCATGGGGGTGAGGGTGGAGCCATGCCCGAGAGTGGCAGTCATCGGGGTATAGGACCAGCCAGAACATCTCATGGGGAAGAGGGCAAACGTCCTTGCATTTGCTTCCCTAATCACCAGGGGGGCGGGGGTGGGGGGGTCGCAACAGCGGGGAGAGACCCAAGAGAACGCCAAAGGGTAACCCAAGGAGAGACCAACACTGGGACCAGAGGGCCTCTCACAAAGCTACAAGTGTAAAACAAACGGCAAAACAAACCATCTATGGTGAAGTGAAGGCCGAGGATAGGACCCGGAGACCATAGAAAAGGGGTGGGGGCAGCAGGGGGTTGGGGGAACAAAGGGCAGGTGGAGAGGGGGGGGGTCGAAAAGGAACAACATGTAAATTGTAAATAATAACCATTTTACTCATCTCTTCTACAGTGTAAAAATGCAAACTTTAATAAAAATATTTATTAACAAACAAGTTATTTGAGGAAGTAACAAGCAAGATGGATAAAGGGGCACCTGTTGATGTGTACTTTCATTTCCTGAAGGCTTTTGATAAGGTGCCACATCAAAGGTTACTGCTCAAAATAAGTGGGCATGGTGTAGGGGGTAATAAAGGACTAGTTATCTAACAGGAAGCAGAAAGTATGGATAAATGGGTCTTTTTTGGGGGGTTGGCAAGTGTAACTAGTGGAGTGCCACAGGGATCAGTGTTGGGACCTCAACTATTTACTATCTGAGGGGTGGCACAGTGGTTAGCATTGCTGCCTACGGCGCTGAGGACCCGGGTTCGAATCCAGGCCCTGGGTCACTGTCCGTGTGGAGTTTGCACATTCTCCCCATATCTACGCGTGTTTCACCCGCACAACCCAAAGATGTGCTGGTTAGGTGGATTGGTCACGCTAAACTGCCCCTTAATTGGAAAAAAAAATAATTGGGTGCTCTAAATTTATTTTTAAAAACTATTTACTATCTGTAATCAATGACTTGGAAGAAGGGATCGATAGTATGGGTGGTGAATTTGTTGATAATACCAAGATAGGTAGGAAGGTAAGTTGTCAACAGGGAGTAAAGAGTCTATAAAGAATATAGTGTGAATGGGCAAAATTTGGCAGATGGGTATAATATGAGAAAATGTGAAATTGTCAATTTTGGCAGGAAGAACGGAAATGTATGTACTGTCTTTTTAAAATTCATTTATGGGATGTGAGCATCGCTGGTTAGGCCAGCATTTATTGCCCATCCCTAATTGCCCTGAAGGTGGTGGTGAGTTGCTTTCTTGAACCGCTGCAGTCCTTGAGGTGTAGGTACACCCCTGTGTTGTTAGGGAGAGAGTTCCAGGATATTGCCCCAGCGATAGTGAAAGAGCAACGATATATTTCCAAGTTAAGGTGGTAAGTATCTTGGAGGGGAACTTCCAGGTGGTGGGGTTCCCAGGTATCTGATGCTCTTGTCCTTCTAGATGGTAGTGGTCGTGGGTTGGAAGGTGCTGTCTGAGGAACCTCAGACAACACTTTTCGAAATGGAGTGAGATTGCATAACTCTGGTAGAGATGAATCTGGGTGTCCTGGTACACGAATCACAAAAGGTTAATATGTTGTCCTCTAACAAAATTCAGTGGAGGGCTCAGAGAGTTCCATTTCGGAAGCTAGCTGGCTTGGTGATTATTGCACACTCTAAAATAAGTTTTTAAAGTATGCAGGTAAAGCAAGTGATTAGGAAAGCAAATGGCTGGGGCAGTACGGTGGCGCAGTGGTTAGCATTGCTGCCTCACGGCGCCGAGGTCCCAGATTCGATCCCGGCTCTGGGTCACTCTCCGTGTGGAGTTTGCACATTCTCCCCGTGTTTGCGTGGGTTTCGCCTCCACAACCCAAAAATGTGTAAGTTAGGTGGATTGGTCACACTAAATTGCCTGTTAATTGGAAAAAATTAATTGGGTACTCTAAAATTTAAAAAGAAAAAAAAAGGAAAGCAAATGGAGAATGTTGGCATTTATTGCAAGGGAAACAGAATATTTAAAAAAGTAGGAACGTTTTACTGCAGCTGTACATAGAACCATAGAACCCCTACATTGCAGAAGGAGGCCATTCGGCCCATCGAGTCTGCACCGGCCCTCTGAAAGAGCACTCTACTCAGGCCCGCTCACCTAACCCATGACCCAACCTAATCTGGACCTCCTTGGACACTAAGGGGTAATTTTAGCATGACCAATCCACCTAACCACATCTTTGGACATCGGGAGACATACCTTTTTTAATTTTGTAAATTGAATGTTAAATACGTTCATTGTGGGGAAACCCCTAGTAGTGTTTTTCGAACTTTTTTTTCCCAGGACCTACTTTTGCCAGCTGGCTGACCTTCGGGACACGCTTGATGGCCGGCACAGACATGATGGGCTGAAGGGCCTCTTTCTGTGTTGTAAAACTATATGACTGTATGAAAGTAGAGTTATATTCAAAGTGCAGAGCAGAGACACGAGGTTTTTAAAAATATATATATTTTTATTCTCCTTTTTCTCCCAAATTTACACCCAACAATAAATAATAATCAGTAATGAGTGAAATGTCAATCCCCACATCAATAACAACGATCCCATCCTCCCACCAAACCCCCAAACATTAGTCCGCATGTTAACATAAACAAATGACAAAAAGGAACCAGGAATCACCCATAGTCACCATTAACACATACAGACCCCCTCCCCCGAATGTTCAATGTAATCCAATTCTCGAAAGTGCATGATGAATAATGCCCATGAATTGTAGAACCCCTCCATCCTTCCCCTCAGTTCAAATTTGACCTTCTCAGGAGTCAAGAATTCCAGCCGATCCCCCCGCCACGCCAGGGCACAGGATGGAGAGATTAATCTCCACCCTAACAGGATCCATCTTCGGGCAATCAACGTGGCGAAGGCTCCAACATCTGCCTCCACACCCGTTTCCAACCCTGGCTGTTCCGACACCCTGAATATGGCCTCCCGAGGGCCCGGGTCCAGTTTCACGTGCACCACTTTAGAGATTACCCTAAAAACCTCCTTCCAGTAATCCGGAGCACCTCTCACCAGAAACCCTCCTCCATACCCTCTCCAAACTCTTCCTCCCACTTTGCGTTGATCCCATCCAGCGATGCCTTCTCCTCTTCCAAAATAGCCCCGTAAACTGCCGATACTACCCACTTCTCCAGTCGCCCTGTCGTCAGCACCTCCTCCAGCAATGTGGAAGCCAGCTCTACTGGGAAGCTCTGTATCTCCTTTCTGGCAAAGTCTCGAACCTGCATGGATCTAAATATTTTCCCCTACTCCAGCCCATACTTCGTTCCCAGCTCCTTCAATCCTGTATCCGACCCCCAAGAAATAAATATTGTAGTGTCCTAATTCCTTTCTCCTCCCATCTCTGAAAATTTCCATCCCACTTCCCTGGCTCAAATCTATGGTTCCCCCGAATCGGCACTTCCCTTGACCCTGCCCCAACCTAAAGTGCTGGGGAAACTGCCTCCAAATTCTCAACGAAGCTATTACTACCGGACTCCCTGAATATCTCCCAGGGGCTGTCGAGAGCGGAGCTGTTGCTAGCGCCTTCAGTCCTGACCCCCTATACAAACTCTCCTCCATTCTGACCCATTGGGAGTCAACCCCTCTGATCCAGCTCCGTACCTTCTCCACATTCACCGCCCAGTAATAATACATCAGGTTCGGAAGACCCAAACACCCTGCCTGCCTTCCTCTCCAGTAGCACCTTTCTAATTTTGGCCACCTTCTCTCCCCATATGAACGAGGTAATCATCCCTTCAATCTCTCTTAAAAAATTCCTTTGGCACGAAAATCGGCAGGCATTGGAAAATAAACAGGAATCGCGGCAACACATTCATTTTACCCGGCTGTACACGAGCCCGAGAGCCACGAGGTTGATGTCAATGTTTGAATTATGGAAAAAAACATTTGCTAATAATAGTGTAGATGGGCTTTAGAGTGGTTTCAAAGGTCGGCGCAACATCGAGGGCCGAAGGGCCTGTACTGCGCTGTAATGTTCTATGCTCTATGTTCTACATTCTAGCACCTTCACAACTGCATGAGTATAAAGTAGTTTGAAACCAGTCACTGCTGCAATGCCAATTTATGCACAAAAATCACGTAAACAGCAATGTGAAAAAGACCAGAAAGTCTGATTTTGTGATGTTGGTTGAGTGATAAATGTTACTTAGGACATCAGGGATAATTCCCTGCTCTTATTAATGTAGTCCATGGAATCTTTTATATCCACAGAGCCTCCATGTAATATGGTAACTGAAAAATGGCATTTCTAGCAGGGCAGCATGCCTGCAGTACTACACTTAGCCTAGTTGTGAAGGTGAACCCACAACCGTCGGATGTAGAGACAAGAGCGTTATCCACTGAGCCACGATGAACACAGAGGAGAGACTACAGAAATTTATGCTTTAATAGCCCTTAATCCCAAAGATAATCTTGCAAGAGAAGATGCAGTGTGCTAATAAATGGTTGGGGAGGATGAATCCAGAGCACTGCTGTAAATTAAATTACAGTACGAAGCCTTACAACACCAGGTTAAAGTCCAACAGGTTTGTTTCGATGTCACTAGCTTTCGGAGCGCTGCTCCTTCCTCAGGTGAATGAAGAGGTCTGTTCCAGAAACACATATATAGACAAATTCAAAGATGCCAAACAATGCTTGGAATGCGAGCATTAGCAGGTGATTAAATCTTTACAGATCCAGAGATGGGGTAACCCCAGGTTAAAGAGGTGTGAATTGTACCAAGCCAGGACAGTTGGTAGGATTTCGCAGGCCAGATGGTGGGGGATGAATGTAATGCGACATGAATCCCAGGTCCCGGTTGAGGCCGCACTCATGTGTGCGGAACTTGGCTATAAGTTTCTGCTCGGCGATTCTGCGTTGTCGCGGGTCCTGAAGGCCGCCTTGGAGAACGCTTACCCGCAGATCAGAGGCTGAATGCCCTTGACTGCTGAAGTGTTCCCCGACTGGAAGGGAACATTCCTGCCTGGTGATTGTTGCGCGATGTCCGTTCATTCGTTGTCGCAGCGTCTGCATGGTCTCGCCAATGTACCACGCTTCGGGACATCCTTTCCTGCAGCGTATGAGGTAGACAACGTTGGCCGAGTCGCACGAGTATGTACCGCGTACCTGGTGGGTGGTGTTCTCACGTGTAATAGTGGTATCCATGTCGATGATCTGGCACGTCTTGCAGAGATTGCCACGACAGAGTTGTGTGGTGTCGTGGTCACTGTTCTGAAGACTGGGTAGTTTGCTGCAAACAATGGTTCGTTTGAGGTTGCGTGGTTGTTTGCAGGCAAGTAGTGGGGGTGTGGGGATGACCTTGGCAAGATGTTCATCGTCATCAATGACGTGTTGAAGTCTGTGAAGATGACGTAGTTTCTCCGCTCTGGGGAAGTACTGGACGACGAAGGGTATTCTGTCGGTTGTGTCCCATGTTTGTCTTCTGAGGAGGTCGGTCCGGTTTTTCGCTGTGGCGCGTTGGAACTGTCGATCGATGAGTCGAGTGCCATATCCCGTTCGTACGAGGGCATCTTTCAACGTCTGTAGATGTCTGTTACGCTCCTCCTCGTCTGAGCAGATCCTGTGTATACGGAGCGCTTGTCCATAGGGGATGGCTTCTTTAATGTGTTTAGGGTGGAAGCTGGAGAAGTGGAGCATCATGAGGTTATCCGTAGGTTTGCGGTAAAGCGAAGAGCTGAGGTGACCGTCCTTGATGGAGACGAGTGTGTCCAAGAATGCAACTGATTTTGGAGAGTAGTCCATGGTGAGTCTGATGGTTGGATGGAACTTATTAATGTCATCGTGTAGTCGTTTCAGTGATTCTTCGCCGTGGGTCCAAAGGAAAAAAATGTCATCGATGTATCTGGTGTATAACATCGGTTGAAGGTCCTGTGCGGTGAGTAGGTCCTGTTCAAACTTGTGCATGAAGATGTTGGCGTATTGGGGTGCGAATTTGGTCCCCATGGCTGTTCCGTGCGTCTGGATGAAGAACTTGTTGTCGAAGGTGAAGACGTTGTGATCCAGAATGAAGCGGATGAGTTGCAGAATTGCGTCTGGAGATTGGCAGTTGTCGGTGTTGAGTACTGAGGCTGTTGCAGCAATGCCGTCGTCATGGGGGATGCTGGTGTAGAGTGCCGAGACGTCCATTGTGACGAGGAATGTTCCTGGTTCAACTGGTCCATGGGTGCTGAGTTTCTGTAGGAAGTCCGTCGTGTCGCGACAGAAGCTGGGTGTACCTTGTACGATGGGTTTCAAGATGCCCTCGATATAGCCAGAGAGGTTCTCACACAGGGTCCCACTGCCTGCGACAACGCAGAATCGCCGAGCAGAAACCTATAGCCAAGTTCCGCACACATGAGTGCGGCCTCAACCGGGACCTGGGATTCATGTCGCATTACATTCATCCCCCACCATCTGGCCTGCGAAATCCTACCAACTGTCCTGGCTTGGTACAATTCACACCTCTTTAACCTGCGGTTACCCCATCTCTGGATCTGTAAAGATTTAATCACCTGCTAATGCTCGCATTCCAAGCATTGTTTGGCATCTTTGAATTTGTCTATATATGTGTTTCTGGAACAGACCTCTTCATTCACCTGAGGAAGGAGCAGCGCTCCGAAAGCTAGTGACATCGAAACAAACCTGTTGGACTTTAACCTGGTGTTGTAAGACTTCGTACTGTGCTCACCCCAGTCCAACGCCGGCATCTCCACATCGTAAATTAAATTGAGTAAGACAAAGAAATGCAGGTTTAAACTCGGAAAGGCTGCTTTTGGGATTGGCATCAATATGTGTTTCACTTATGACCAGATGATTTTTGGGGGCGCGGGGGGGCTGGTGGAGCAGACAAAGGCAGCGAGTTTCCATAAAAGTCGGAGGATTTTCCTTCAGTAGCTGTTGTGAAAGACTCCGAGTGATTGTTCTGTACCAGGTTTAATCTGGTAAATGCAGTGAGTTTTGGTGCCAGTTTTCTCCAAACCCTGTTGTCCTTCACACATTTTGAATGGATGTGTAAACTCTCCCACCTGATGTTTGGCTTCCCAAAAGCTCCTTCCAACAAGAGGACCGAGAGAGTGAGTGTGTAAGCGGAGGGCTTTCAGGGTGGGGGTCTGTGCTAGCTTCTGTACAGAAATGGGAACTGAGCCTCTTGGTGGGTGAACCTGAAAAGCTACTCAATTTAAGTTTAGTTGATTTAAAGACTTTAGACTGATTGGTTACGACCCAATGTCCTGTTACTCGGCATCAGTCTTGTCCGCAGGTGATGGTTCCAAATTACAGCTTACTGTCTGGCTTGATGTTGGGATGTCCGTCAGCCTGCCAGTCCACTCTGCTTCTCACTCCTGGGCCATGCATTCTCCCATATCTTTCCCTCACATAAGCTTTTTTTCTGTTTCCATCCTGCTGATCTTACTCAGTAGTTGGGACACCTATGTTAATTTCAGGGTGCAACCCTTTTTACACCTGCCGCGACCCACCCACAGGTCGCGACCCCACTTTGAAAAAGCCTGACCTAGTAAATGTCTAGAGGCTGGCAAATCCCACAAACTTAAGATAATTACAATTCAATGGGTAACTTGTGTTTATGGATGAGGTCAGTAAAGGAAAAGGATGAGACTCCTAAAACAGCAGGTGGGCTTACTTCACTAATGAACTGGAGACATGACATTAGAAGTTATGCAACTAACAGATATGTTGTTCATGTGGCTTCCCAGAATTAAGGAAGCTTTGGAGTAAAAAGGTGACCTGCACTTGTACCTGCGAACAGGCCATGTACGTACAGTGCCTTGGAGATGGATGGAGCTAAATTAGATGTTTAATTTTTGAGAATATCGCTGTAAATGCAGTTAGGATATAGCCAGCAGGGCAGACTGGTTAACGCTTGGAAAAGCAGCTAAGAGACTGTTGTTAGCTTTGCATCTTATATAAGTTGTAGCTCCTTGAAAGTCAAGAGATAAAGCCAGATCTACACCTGAAATAGGGCAAATGCTAGATTTATCCTACAGGAGGCAGCCTCTGATTAAAAGCTGGTACTCTCTATTCGGCAAAGTTGATAAGGGAAAAAAGGACTGGAAGATTTGTATAGTTGGATGCTAAATAAATAAATCTACAGTAATCCTCTTAATGAAAGGCAGTTAACCTTGTTGCTGTTGGAGTTCTGGAAGTAATCAGTTTGCTTGCAGTTTGAAACCATATCACTGGAATATTGGAAGCCAAGAGTGTTTTAAGCCGCTGTACAGGAGTTGCAGGGAAGCCTGTGTTTCAGCTATGGAATCCAGAGTCATGAAGTTTTAAAGGAAAGTTATAGGGCCGTTCAGTTAAAAGCTAATAGAACCCAAACCTTAGAATACGGCTGAAACCCTGAAGAGAAATCAGAGTGAATGCTGATGAGCTGTGATATACCTTTTGGGTTGGTCCAAGGAAAAATGAATGAGTCTTCAGGATTTCCTAAGATAAGAGCAAATAGAAAGTAGAGTTTATAACATAAATATCTGTAGGCTGTAGTGTTTAGTTTATAGAGTTTACTTTGCTTAATTCCTTTTGATGTACAATAAAATGTGTTTTGTTTAAACTCTTGAAACCTTGTGGCATAGGTCTGTTGGTCATTTGGTGGGTATTAATTTCATTTTAAACATTAACAGTGTCTAAAAGGATAGTAACAATGGCTAGATCAGTGGTGAGTCTTTCTTTACTTAAGCAGTAAATTTAACTGTTGAATAAATAAGGGTATGGCACAGCAACTCAGATCTGTGGAGTGCACATTCTGTTCCATGTGGGAATTCCATGGCCCTTCTCATGTCCCAGATAATCATGTGCAGGAAGTGTCTTCAGCTGCAGCAGCTTGTGCTCTGGGTTTCGGAGTTTGAACAGCAACTAGTGTTATTGTGGCGCATCTGGGAAGTTGAGAGTTTTGTGGATAACACCTTCCTGCACCAGCCCGTAGCTTAAGGGTATGCAGGCAGAGAGGGAATGAGTGACTGTCTGGCAGTTGCGAAGGACCAGGAATCCCCTGACTGTATCGCACATTCAGTTCCAATATATGCAACAATCCTTGGTTTGTACACAGGATTTCTATTCATATTTAATTAAAGCGAAGTGGAAATTGGTCAAATTGTTCGAACATTATACCCTTAAAAAATGAAAATTTATTTCTTCCAATTAAGGCCCCTTCTCTCTTTCCCCCCCCCCCCCCCCAAATAAAATTAAACTATGGCTAATTTATAATTAATTGTACTTCATCTGACCATTGTGAATTATTTCACAAGCATGGTCATAATTGTCTTCATTAGTTAATCTTGTGTAATTTTTAAACCAGCAACACCTAGCTATTAAATTTGTCCTTGTGTTGATTATTAGGTGGATCCACATTTTGTGCCATTGCCTCACTCTGTCTGATGGGGAAACTGAAAGAGGTCTTCTCTGAGAAGGAACTAAATAGAATAAGACGATGGTGTATAATGAGACAGCAGAATGGTTTCCATGGCCGACCCAATAAACCTGTAGATACATGCTACTCATTCTGGGTTGGTGCAACCCTCAAGGTAATTCAAACCTCAGAATTGTGCTCATGCTGAAATATTTTCCATGCTGAAATATTTTCTATAAGATCTTCTGGTTTTGTTTATATTGTATTACATTCCTATGTTTATGCTGGACACACTGGCTCAAGAATCCATCCTCTCTCAAGGGTAGAGAATGGGCAGATCAAAAGTCAATTGCTGCAATTTGAGTTAGAACCTACTTCTGTGGGAATTCTGCCCTGGTTCTTTCTGGTAGTCTTTTCCAAAGGGACGGGCCAATTCAGATTACTTACTAGGCCTTCCCAGGAGATTTTGTCCTGACTGCTCTTTGTGATGTTCACTCCAGTTGAAAACAGACCTGTAAAAAGGACTTGTCCTGTTAATGTGGCAAGGTGAAATCTAACCTGGATGAGTTCAAGCTCTACTTTACAACCTGAGCGCGTAATCAACAATGGCACTTCATTGTCATATTGAGGAAATGCTAAATTGTCAAAAGTGTTATCCTTCAACTAAGAAATTGAACCGTTCAGGTATTATTTGAAAAAGGCTGGGAATTTCCTGCATATCTTCCTGCAAATATTACTAATAGATAAGTTAAATATTATTCCATTGCTGTGTGCATAACAACTTGATATATTTATGTACAGAACTGGGACCACAAATTTTCACAATATACATTCATGATCTTGAAGATGGAACTGAAGGCACTGTTGCTAAGTTTGCAGATGATACAATGATCTGTGGAGGGACAGGTAGTATTGAGGAAGCAAGCGGGCTGCAGAAGGACTTGGACAGGCTAGGAGAGTGGGCAAAGAAGTGGCAGATGGAATACACTGGAAAAGTGTGAGGTTATGCACTTTGGAAGGAGAAATGGAGGAATAAACTATTTTCTAAATGGGGAGATGCTTTGGAAATCAGAAGCACAAAGGGACTTGGGAGTCCTTGTTCAAGATTCTCTTAAGGTTAACGTGCAGGTTCAGTCGGCAATTAGGAAGGCAAATGCAATGTTAGCATTCATGTCGAGAGGGCTAGAATATAAGACCAGGGATGTACTGTTGAGGCTATATAAGTCTCCGGTCAGACCCCATTTGGAGTATTGTGAGCAGTTTTGGGCCCCGTATCTAAGGAAGGATGTGCTGGCCTTGGAAAGGGTCCAGAGGAGGTTCACAAGAATGATCCCTGGAATGAACAGCTTGTCGTAGGAGGAAAGATTGAGGACTCTGGGTCTGTACTCGTTGGAGTTTAGAAGGATGAGGGGGGATCTTATTGAAACTTACAGGATACTGCGAGAACTGGATAGAGTGGACCTGGAGAGGATGTTTCCACTAGTGGGAAAAATCAGAAGCAGAGGACACAATCTCAGATTAAAGGGACGATCCTTTAAAACAGAGATGAGGAGGAATTTCTTCAGTCAGAGGGTAGTGAATCTGTGGAATACCTTGCCGCAGAAGGCTGTGGGGGCTACATCTCTGAGTGTCTTTAAGGCAGAGATAGATAGGTTCTTGATTAATAAGGGGATCAGGGGTTATGGGGAGAATGCAGGGGAATGGGAATGAGAAAAATATCAGTCATGATTGAATGGCGGAGCAGACTCTATGGGCTGAATGGCCTAATTCTACTCCTATGTCTTATGGTCTTATAGTACACTGTAAAATATTTTACACCTTTTGAGTCATGAGAAGAGTGGTAAATAAATAGTTTTGTTCATTCAACAATTTTTATGATCGCCCATAAGAGTTACCTAAAGAATGATTCACTGACATGCAATATAATATATTAGAGCTATGTACCTCTGGGACATTGTAAAAAACATCAGTACACATTTTAGATACTTTTCCAGCTTTTGCAGATTTTCCAGTATACTAATTTTGAGAAAAACAGAAATTACATTTTATCGACCCAGGATCGTATCGTTGGAGGATTTGCCAAGTGGCCAGATAGTCACCCAGGTAAAATGGAATTGTTCTTTGTGATTTAGAAAACTGAATGTGGATAGATGTTATCGAAAGCAAAAGTTATTTTAAGGTTCCAGTTTGGTTTAATTCTGAAACTGATTACTACCTAGTATGAGTACAATTAGGCAAATTCTCTTTGACTAATCATGCAGTTACGGTTGCAATGAATGTGTCTTCATGGCTACATATTGCTCATCTTTCTCTCAGTGACCACCATTTTCTTCTGTGGCAGTTATCGCACTGCAGAGTTTTATCTGGGTCATGAAATTCAGGCAGTCAGGCCTTGTCGTCCATCATTCACAGAACATTTGTCAGCTCCAGGTGTTACTTCACTTTGACTAGGCAAATAATTAGCAAGGATTAATGTACTGCATAAAGATACTTGATCTCTTCAATAAAATAAATATTCTTTTAAGTTTGGCAAAATAAATGAAAGATTCAACACCTGAAAGAGGATAATGGTTAATGTTTGGTGTGGGACCTTTCATTATAGGTCATTTTGTTTAAATTTTAAATAGTGACTGACTTTTTTCAAATTTTTTATGTTTGCACATTTACTTTTTATCACCAATAAATGGCATAAATTATATTTCACTGATATTTTTAAGCAATTTTCTCATAAGAACTTGTCCCATTAATCCACTTCCTCCTTCCGTCTGTCATGTAATGAAAAAAATTGTTAAGGATGTCACAGTTCTGTACAGCTTTACTATCTGAAGTGAAGAAGTGGCTTGGCAGTAGTTAAACTGCATGATGTCAGCGGGGTAAACTATTTTGGGTTGCATACCAGTATCCTGGTTTCCACCTTGATTCTTAAACCTTCATCTCAACAAAATAGATCATGCACTTGCTTGATGACTCAGCAACCAAATGCAGTAACAGCTTTAAGATTCCTTGTTCCCTCTTGGATCTATGCTGAGTTAAGGTGGCAGTAAGCACATCACAGTTGACTGCAGTAAGCATATCACAGTTGACTGCAGCAAGCATATCACAGTTGACTGCAGCAACCCTGAAGTCTTCTGTTCAGCTTTTGAAGGGCCAGTTGGATTCAATGCTGCTGTATTTTTAGTTATGATGTGGAGATGCCGGCGTTGGACTGGGGTGAGCACAGTAAGAAGTCTTACAACACCAGGTTAAAGTCCAACAGGTTTGTTTCGATATCACTAGCTTTCGGAGCGCTGCTCCTTCCTCAGGTGAAGGAGCAGCGCTCCGAAAGCTAGTGATATCGAAACAAACCTGTTGGACTTTAACCTGGTGTTGTAAGACTTCTTACTGTATTTTTAGTTAGCACCTTTCAGAAAGAAAGCAATAAAATTAGGAGTTCATTACCTTGCCAGGACAGCAAAATGTGACAACTCTGTAATTATTATATTAAGGAAGGTTTGATTCCGTTTTCAACCCTGTTTTATTTTTCATCAAACATGCTTCTAATTCTGACCATTGTCTGTCTGTTTCAGATGCTTTGCATGCGTACTTTGGGATCTGTGGTCTTTCCTTAATTGGAGAATCTGGTGTCTGTAAAGTGCATCCTGCATTGAATATGAGCATAAGGGCTTTTCAACATCTTCAGCACCTGCACCAGACAGCGGAAACTTGGGGGCAGGGCCAGCACTCAGAATCTGTGCGTGACTACACATGACAAAAGTGGTAGCAAAAATAAAACTGAAACTAGGTCAAATATTCTAGCCCAAGGAAAAAGCCATGTCATTAGGAAAAGGTCTTGCTTGAATGCTGGGACTCCATATTAAAAAGACAGCCGTACAGAATGTTTTAAATTCAAATATCATTGGTCAGTTAACAGACCAATTGCTGTTTGCTCTGAATTCTGATAATGCATTGAATGTGTATTTTGAGTGGATGGAGGTTTGTCTATATTCTGTAGGAAATCATTTATACTAATTTTCTAAACAATTTAAGCATTTAATAAATAAAATCACATCTGCCTGCTGCCTGATCCTTTATTTCCTCACAGCACTGTTGATTTTCTGACCTTTGTTTTGAATCACTGGTGCGAACATTTCAGGTTTTTTAAAAATGTATATTTTTAACAATTATAAATCTGTTTTTACAGAATTAAAATCAATTTGATTGAATTTGTGCTTTTACACTAAGGGAATCAGTAGATTTGCATCAAGTGCATAGACAGAATGCTACAGTGCATCGATTTGTCATTTTGATTTGAAGCAAATGAATTACATCTTCTAATTCACCTGTTGAGTTAAAAATAACACATTTAAGTACTTGGGTTTTCCGCAGATCTGTTCTTATATCTCCACGAGAACCAGTTCCCCACTTGTGTGCAAATGCAATTTCTGCCGCTTCTTCCGGCAAAGTTATGCTAGCAGAGCAAAATTGGCTCTGAGGAAATTTCCAGCTTTTGTTTCAGATGTTTATAATTCCAATGTTGAAATTAAAGTTTAAGTGTAAGTATGTATTTTGTCGGAGCTTCATGTAAACTCGGGACTTTTTCTGCGGGGATGAAAGAGAATAATGATTTCTCATGCATTTCACATAAAAATTTCCACTTGTGCAACATTTAACCTTGAATATACAAAGATAATTCAGGAAAACAACATGTAGGCCCCAACGAGCCCTTTTCATATAATTACAGAACCATAGAATAGTAGAATAGTACAACACAGAAGGAGGCTATTGAAACTAGTGAGTCTGCATCTGCTCTTTTGAAAAGCAAACCAGGTAGACCTTTCCCATATTCCTGCATTGTTTTCTACTTAAGGTATTTATCCAGTTTCCTTTTGGAGGCTGCTGTTGAATCTATAATCCACATTTCCTCACATTTCTGCATGGAATTCTGTCTGATATATAGTGATGCTTTATCCTTGGTGAACAGCAAAGAGAATCAGTGGCCGATGCGGATGTGATCTTTATAGTGATCATAAAGGTATAAAAAAAAGGACATTGACACATAAATATTGAACTTCAGAGTTTACAAAAAGTTGAATTGCGCTCCTCAGTTGGGAACAGAAAGATTTACAGAAATATTAATGAAAATATATAGGGCACAATTCTCCGGCCTCGTTTTGCTCGAGCGAGAGCGCAACGAGGCCAGTGAAAGCGGGAGAGGCCAAAACGAGAACTGGGATGGGCGGCAAACAGTTTGCGATGCAACGGGTCAGCTCCTGTAGGTGAAATCAGGATCCCGCCGTAGCGTGGCAAGAAGCCAATAATCACCACTTGAGCCCTATTTCCATACAATTAACAGGACCCATCGTCCTATCCAACAGGCTTACATGATTCGGTGGCTTCCCCAGCAAGTGGTCACACTGGTGCTGATTAGCACTCTTTTTTTTTTTTTTATAAACATGAACCTGGCGGGAAGGGCTTCTGTGGGGAGCCGAGGAGGTGAGTAGCGATCTTTGCTCACAGGCAAAGAACCTGGAGGCGCTGGGCTTGTTTCCCCAATGCTCGAAGGGACGGGGGGGGGGGGGCACCTTTAGCTGCCGGGGTGACAGGCAACCTTGGCCCTGCCCATCTGCCCCACCGATCACCCGCAACCCCCACCGACTGCTGAGGTCTCTGGCCATTTGGCTGAAGGCTATTGCTGAATTGGTAATCGTGGTTAAGTAAACACTTCAAACATCCGAAGTGGATTCCTGGGGTGGGTGGGCCAGTTAGCATGTGGGAGTCATTGCCTAGCATCCCAATCAAACCGCTATGCCTGAACACTGTGGGAGGCCACACCACGGACGCAGCAGCAAACATCCAGGCGATGGGACACAGCTCTGGGGACATGTCCACGGCTGGAGAGTGCAATGGTGCAGGGACCAGCGCCCGGTCCAGGTAAAGTTATGTGCGGGTGCCTGGGGTATAGAGTCGGGTCTGTTAGGGGGCCCTCTGCAGTTGGGAGGGCATGGGCATGGCTTTCTGTGAGTGGGAGGAAATCAGTGGGGGAATGGAGGGTCCCAGGCTGGGAGCCACTGCTGTTTGTCAGTCTTAACACCCTCTCCCAATTCCTTCCAGATGTTGAACGGTATTGATGGTATTTTGGACCCCGCAGAGCAGGACCTAGTTCTGCTGCTGGTCGACGAGCAGCCAGATGCTGGAGATAGCAGCAGCAGAGGCTCAAAGCGGTGGCCCATGCGCCGGACTCCGCCCCACACCCTGCCAGGGTGAGACTGAGAGGGGGAGTCCTGCGATAGCCCAGGGTGTACAGGCGTCACTGGCCGTTTGAACAGATGAATATACAGCTCGTGTGTGACCACCAAATGAAGATCATGCACGTGTATGCAAGTTTCCCAGTGAGTGTGCACGACAGCTACATCCTGGGGCAGTCAGTCATCCCTGGCCTTTTCGAGGACCACCCCAGGATCGCCGGGTGACTCTGGGGATAAGGGAAACCTGCTGAGGACCTGGCTAATGACGCCAGTACAGAGGCCAGAGACCCAAGCGGAGGCCCGCTACACCGAAGCCCATGTAACCACTCGGGCTCTCATTGAGCGGTGCATCGGACTGCTCAAAATGCGGTTCTGATATCTCAATTGCTCTGGTGGTGCCCTGCAGTACATCCCCTGGAGGGTCGCCTGCTTTGTAGTGGTCCTCTGTGCCCTCCACAACCTCGCACAGCACAGGGCAACGTTCTGGAAGTGGGGGATATGGAACATGTGGCCATCTCCGAGGATGAGGATGATGAGGCCTCGGACCAGGGACTGGAGGATGATCCTGTGGATGAACCGGGGGACCAGTCAGATGTTGCAGGACATGCGGCAGCGGCGAGGGTCTGGCAAGCTTGGAGGGCCAGGGAGTTCGGCGCTCTTAACTCTCCCACTTCACTTATGACGTGGCTTGGTCCATTTTCGCTTGGTTCCCTCCCCCCACAAATTCCCACCCTTCCAGGGTATGTGTTAACATCACTCCAGGGTGCTGAGTGTGTTGGAACCGTCAGCAGGTCACTGTCAAGGGCAGGGCCATGATGATAACCCGCAGAGAGCTGAGCGCTAGTGCTCCTCAATCTATTTCATAGTCTGCCTGCTGAGTGCTCGCTCACACCCATCACCACACGTTGTGCCTGAGGAGGGGGGTGCCATGCCTGGAGAGATGGGTCAAGTGTTCAGAGGTTGGCCCACATTGCAGAAGAAGATAACAGAAGCACCATACTGCTTGTGGTGAAGGTGTTTAGTGTTTTGCAAGTGTCCAACAATGCCCCCCCCCCTCTCCCCCGTGCACGCTCAGTGGTCCTCGACGTGCTTTGCCTTCCTTGCTCTATCGCTACGTCTTGTGTCCCCAGGATGCACATGAGCGGTGGAGGCAGCCAGCTGCTTACCACGTCCCGTGGCCTTCAATGCCCCTGGTGGGCATCCGCTGGGGCCGGAGGACCACGGCGCACTTCTCGGCACATGTACAGCCGTGCCTCCCTGTTCTGAGTGCCTCATCTGAGGGGTGGGACTCAAGGAAGCTCACACTCTATGGGACGGGTCCTGGTTCCACCCAACGCCCTCTCCTCCCACCTGCTGCCCATAGGACCCTGGGGTTCACCTCTGGACCGCTGCGTCATCTGAAAGTGCCAGCCCTGGCGGCCATCCAATGTCTGCACCATGATGTCGATGCCCTTGGCGATGCTCCTCAGTGATTGGGACATACTCTGCAGTGACTTGGCAATGCCCGCCTCTGACTGGGACAATCTCCGCAGCACCTCGGCCATTCCCATCTGAGAGCGGAACATTTCCTGCAGGATCTCATCAAGGTCAGCCTGGTACTAGGTCACGTCAAGTCGGACAGTCCGCCGAAGCCCTCAGCCACGGCCATCACCGATTGTGCCATGCCTTGGCACCTTCACTCATGCTGATGACATTGTGCACCAGACTCTCCACTGCTGTCAACACCCTAGCAGTGTTGGCCTCAGTGCCACGCACTGCCAGCGACATCTCCTGCGCCCTTAGCCTCTGGGACTCCTCCAATCAGCTATGGACCTGCTTGAGTGTCGCTGACATTCCCCTCTGAATGTCCCAGACTCTTCCTAATGTCTCTATCAGCTCCGGATAGCCTCAGCATCTGGCTGTGACCCAGCTGGGTCCTGGGATCCAGTAGAGCACTGGGCGTTACAGCCTCCACCTGATGTTCATCAGCAACTGTGTGGTGTTCACCAGAGTGTGAGCCAAAAGCCTGACTACTAACGTTGCCACCATGATGTTTGTCGCTTTGCTGGTGGAGGGTGGGGATGACAGCTGTGACGCTTTGATTGTGGCATCCTCCGAACTCTCCTCCGAGGTGATCTCATCGGAGGCAGGGAATGAGGCCACCCAATTTGGGCGGCACCTTCGGCTGGAGAATGGACATATGGTCAGTGGGAGTGATGGGTTAGTCTGTACGGCAATAACAACTCACGTTTTACAGGTCCTCCGGGTGAGGCCCAGTGGATCCTCAACTCTGCGACGTGCGTCAACCTCCACATTGGTGACCTCTCTGTCCTTGGCTACCCCCGTCACCTCCAGGCCCCATTCCTCAAAGGACATGAGGATTCTTAGCCCAGCACCTTTCCGCCAGGCTGGATCCTCTCCTGGCGATTGTAGGAGAGCTTCTCCTTTGGAGTCAGAGAGAGCATCATTAGCCGCATGCGTGGTTCATGGTGGTGGGAGGGGAGGAGGTAGTGAAGGAAGATTGGGGGTGGTCGAAGGGGGTTGTGGGTGGGGTTGCTCACGTGGGGGCAGCAAGATCAGGGGCGGGGGCGGTTGGTGTTAACTCACCGGTGCTGCCCATTGTACGTTGTTGACCTTGCAGCACTGGAGGCCAGTCCTGGTCACATTTCCTGAGCTGACGGCCACTGCTACTTCATCCCAGGCGACAGGGGAATGGTTCATCCCTCCTGGCCTCAACCGCATCTAGGAGCTTCCTAGTTCCAGGAGGACTGGCTCCAAACCTTGGGGCCGGGCATCTCGCCGCCATGACTGCAAGCTGAGTGGATTGGCTGTGCAAGCGCTATTTAAGTGCTACTCTACCTTGTTGGGGGGGGGGGGGGGGGTGCTGGCAAACGCGGTCTTGACAAATCGGCTGGCGAGCCTTCATTCGCGGCGTGAAGCCCGTGGGGCCTCGTTAAGTGGACCAATTAACATTGTATTGAGAGCGCTGTGAAGCTCGTGGATGTTCCCGCTCGCTACCACACTTACATATCGTTCCGGAGAATCAGACACATGGTTTCAATCAAAATGAATGTGCAGCATAAGCCATATTATTAATGTAAGGTTGAAGAAAAGGCTTTGAAATTATGCAAGGAATCTGGTACACTGGAAGATCGGGTAAATTTTAAAGATGAGCAAGTACAGGAAAAAATGTTATGAGTACCGTGGAATGTAAAATTGCTGAAACTACCTGGGTATGCAAAGTATGGTCAAATATATATTGTGTTATAAACAGTAATAAGCATAGGATCTACTGGCAAATGAACCTGGTAAGCTTCAAGCTGGGGCTCATAAATAGTGTTGAGTAGTTTTGTTGCATTTGTCTTTATCCAGAAAGTTTACTAAATCAGCTAATAGAATTCCAGGGGAGAAACTTAATATTATGCAAATAGTATGATATGGAGCCAAGATTTTCTCTGCAATATTTGTAGTTTGTTTATAAGGAATGTGTTTGTAATCTTTCTACATACAGCGGTTGGAAGAATAATAATAATCTTTATTGTCACAAGTAGGCTTACAGTAACACTACAATGAAGTTACTGTGAAATTTCCCTAGTTGCCATATTTCTGCGCCTATTCGGGTACACAGGGAGAATTCAGAATGTCCAAATGACCTAACAAGCACGTCTTTCGGGACTTGTGGGAGGAAACTGGAGCACCCGGAGAAAACCCACACAAACACAGGGAGAACGTACAGACTCCGCACAGGCAGTGACCCAAGCTGGGAATCGAACCTGGGATCCTGGCGCTGTAAAGCAACGGTGCTAACCACTGTGCTACCGTGCTATCCATGATTTCCCCTATGGTTATTATAAATAGGTTTGGCGCTCCAAAAGTAACTGGCTGCAGCAGTTTGTAACCATGTGTAACTGGGGACTGAATTTAGTGATGTTTTAACCGATGTTAAAATGGGTAGCCAGATCTGAGGATTAGAAAATGGATGACATAACCCTTTTTTCTAGAAAGGCCAGGAAGCATAGCTGGAAATTAGTTTAATGTCACAAGAGAAAAGAGGTCAGGGTCAGGAGCAAAGAGTTGTAGGAGTGACATTGGGATTTCTGAGAAAGTGTGATGCAAGAACTTGGGGTATTTGAAGGCCAAGGCAAGGATTTTAACCTTAACGTACTGGGTGTTGGGAGGCAATGTGTGTGACTGAGGTGATGAGCAAGTGGAACTATGGTATGTGCATCATCTTGACATCAGGTTTATGTCATATTAGTTGACAGGCATATTTCAGGAGCAAATTGGGGCATTGTAAGTGCAGAGGCAAGAAATAGTGTGCAATTTGAAATAAGCTATCTTGTCACAGTTTCATACCAGGGTTGAGCAGGATGCAGATAGTCTAATTGGGTGTAACAGAGTGGCCAGGTATGTGGGATGGTGGAATCTATGATAAAATTGGATTTGTGGCTGGGGGTGAATTAGAGAGGTAGTGGTGTCAAACATACACAATCTTGTTGCCTTTAATTTCATTTTAAACATGGGGAGAATTGCCGTAGGACTTTTGCGATTGCCCACCGAACATTTGCAGAACCCTGGAGAATTGGGCATTTAAAACCATCTACATTGTTTTTCCAAATGTTCTGCTGAACTGCAGTTGTGCTGGGACATTGTTGAAAAACTTGAAAGTCCAGATATAAAGTACCCTATTAACCCGACAGTTACGACCTTCAAAGTGCTCCATGCTTATATCAAACATTCTACCGTAAGAAGTCTTACAACACCAGGTTAAAGTCCAACAGCTTTGTTTCAAATCATTAGCTTTCGGAGCACTGCTCCTTCCTCAGGTGAATCTGGCAAGGAAGGAGCAGTGCTCTGAAAGCTAGTGATTCGAAACAAACCTGTTGGACTTTAACTTGGTGTTGTAAGACTTCTGACTGCTCACCCCAGTCCAACGCCGGCATCTCCACATCATGGCTAAACATTCTACTGGCAGTGACCTAACCCTTTGTTTCTGCCTTACAGATGCTCAGTTGTTTAGAGGAGGTGGCAAAGCATGGAAACTGTTTCTTTGATTACTTTTGTTTGAGTTGTATATCAGGCTCATAAAGGCTGTGCACTTTATTTAAATAAGGCAGGTACTTTGAGCAGTGTCCCAAATGCATTGCATCTATTTGAAATGCAAAGGTAGGTGTTCACCATAACTTTAAAAACATTGAGTCCCTTCCTGCATGCAAATGCACAATGAGCAGCCAGAAGCACTTGCTGCTGCCCACAATACAACCCAGATGTGTCCTGAGAAACCCACACTGAAGCCAGTAAGTGATGCAAATAGATGATCTGCTGAGGGCCCATTTGTGTGCAAGCACCATTGGACTGGTGCCACTGGCATCGTTTGGATCTTGCTCGAGTGGGGCATCTTGCAGCATGCCTTGCAAATTATTTTTCTGCATTCCAGCTGAAATCTTTTAAGCCATAATCTTCTTGGAGTTCAAGCTGACAATAGCATGGTGAGGGCAGCAGAGGCTCTGGGACTTTGGTGAATGGCTGGACCAATATCTATAGTTTAAGGGTTAAGAAAAAAATGAATGACTGTAAAGGAGAATTGTTTAGAGTGGATAAATTAATCAAATCCTGTCATAAAAAAACATGTTATTGTCGACAGCATCTTTTGGATTAGAATTAAATCAAAGGTTGGCTGTTCAGGTGGATGCAAGAAATCCCATAACACTTTGTGGGGAACTCTCCCAGTCAGTATTCATCATTCAACCACCACACTGGATTATTGCTATTTTGTGTTAATTGGCTGTTATTTACTTAAATAACTGGCTCTACTCAAAGCTAAGTCATTGGCTTGGGCTATTTCGAAATGTAGACATTCTGGAAGATGTAAAATTCATGACGAAATAGGATTTCATGGCTCCGGTATTTCATATCCCATGTTTCTGGGATGTACCAAAAATTGGTGCAATTGAAGAAAGCAGAGAGTGGTTGTGAGGAATTTGGCCTTAAAATTGTTCACATTTTCCATGAAATGTTGAAACTGTCAGCAACTGGATCCCAAATTATTTGAGTTTTCTGGCCACAGGAACACTTAAGCTGGCCTTCCAACTAATAGCCTGCAATTCCTCCAGTTGGTGTTTATTGTGTTATGGGCCAGGGTTTAGAGAACCCCAAGGTGTATGATGGAGTTCACATGACCCACAACTTTTAATAGATTGTGGTTATGGAGAGCACACGGGCCTACCTTACAGGTGTGATGCACCAGAGATCCACAGTACTTTTAAATTAAAACAATGTTTATTTATGAAACTAGTTAACACTTTATAAACCCACAATAAACATCTTAACAACTATCAACACCAATCCTCCCCACAGATACAATATTCTATAAGGAAACCTTAATCTTTCCTTATTAACATCCATAAGACAAAAGACCCTTTTTAACACAAAGATCAGGTTTAAATTCATTACTGAGAGCAGTCAGCACTTTGAAATCACCCAATGGATCTGGAGATAATCTTTAGTTTGCAGTGAGAGATCCTTATGCAGCTCCTTGCTTTGCCTGCAGCTATCCAGCTCTCAAAACAAAACTAAAACACACCCTGTAGCAAACAGCCTAAAATGAAAGTAAAGCAGACAGACAGCCCAGCTCCACCCACACTCTGACATCACTGATAAACATCCATTTCGTAAAGGTACATCCACTACAGCTATTTTTATAAACACCCATTTCTTAAAGGTACTCTCACATGACAATTGCAAAGGAAATAGAATATTTAAGTCGACGAGTTTTACTGCAGCTGTACAGGGTGTTGGTGAGGCCACATCTGCATTACTGTTTTGGGCTGGAATTTTCCGCCCGTTCACACAGATGGTTCACCACCGAGTTTCCTGGCAGTGGGAGGTGATTCAATAGGAAACCGCGTTGACAACGGCAGGACCAGAAGACTTCGCCGTCAACCAATGGCGGGCTGCCTCAGCCTCTGCAAAATACATGCTGGGGAGGGGGGCAGAAAATCCCACCCTTGGTCTCCTTATTGAAAAATATATAATTGCTTTAGAAGCAGTACAGAGAAGGTTCATCATTCATTCCTGGGATGAAGGCCTTATTTAATAAAGAAATATTGAACAAGTTGGGCCTATACCCTTTGGAATTTAGAAGAAAGAGAGTTGATCTTATGAAATGTGTGATCCTGAGGGGACTGGATAAGGTGGATACTGGGAGGATGTTTCACTTGTCAGGGAGAGTAGAATTAGGAGGCACAGTTTAAGGATAAAAGGTATCTCTGTTAAATACTGTGGCTACAAGACCAGGTCAGAGGGGTGGAATTCTGTGACGAGTAGCTCACTGTGACTCCCCAAAGCCTGCCCACCATTTACAAAGGCACAAGTCATGAGTACGATGGAATATTCTCCACTTGCCTGGGTGAGTGCTGCTCCAACAATCCCCAGCTCGCCACCATCCAGGATTGGCACCAAATCCACCACCTTAAAACATTTACTCCCTCCAATACCGATACAGTGGCAGCAGTGTGTACCATCTTTAATATGCACTGCAGCAATTTACCATGGTTCCTTCAACGGCATCTTCCAAACCTGCGACCTCTACCACCTAGAAAGACAAGGACAGCAGATGCCTGCAGCTCCAGCATCTACAACTTCTCCCTCCAAGCCACACACCACCCTTGGAACTATATCGCTGATCCTTCACTGTCACTGAGTCAAATCCTGAAACTCCCTTTAACAGCACTGAGTGTTTTGACAACACATGGACTGCACTGTTCAAGAAGGTAGCACACCACCATGGGCAAAACTGTTAGCAAGCCAATGACATCCACGTCCCATGAACAATTAAGATTTTAAAAATTGCAGCATAACATGTTTTACCATATAAACCTGGAGTTATTCTAAATCAGTAAGAATAAACAACAACACCTCCACAATAGTCCCCAATACCGGGGCCCCGCAAGGCTGCGTACTTAGCCTGCTACTATACTCCCTGTACACACACGACTGCGTGGCAAAATTTGGTTCCAACTCCATCTACAAGTTTGCTGACAATACGACCATAGTGGGCCGGAACTCGAATAACGATGAATCAAAATACAGGAGGGAGATTGAGAACCTAGTGGAGTGGTGCAGCGACACAATCTATCCCTCAATGCCAGCAAAACTAAGAGCTGGTCATTGACTTCAGAAAGCAAAGTACTATACACATCTCTGTCAGCATTAACGGGGCCGAGGTGGAGATGGTTAACAGTTTCAAATTCCTAGGGGTACACATCACCAAATATCTGTCCTGGTCCACCCACGTCGACGCTACCACCAAGAAAGCACAACAGCGCCTAAACTTCCTCAGGAAACTAAGGAAATTCGGCATGTCCACATGAACTCTTACCAACTTTTACAGATGCACCATGGAAAGCATCCTATCTAGCTGTATCACAGCCTGGTATGGCAACTGCTCGGCCTAAGACCGCAAGAAACTTCAGAGTCGTGAACATAGCCCAGTCCATCACACAAACCTGCCTCCCATCCATTGACTCCATCTACACCTCCCGCTGCCTGGGGAAAGTGGGCAGCATAATCAAAGACCCCTCCCACCCGGCTTACTCACTTTTCCAACTTCTTCCATCGGGCAGGATATACAAAAGTCTGAGAACATGCACGAACAGACTCAAAAACAGCTTCTTCTCCACTGTCACCAGACTCCTAAACGACCCTCTTATGGATTGACCTGATTAACACTACACCCCTGTATGCTTCACCTGATGCTGGTGTTATGTAGTTACATTGTGTACCTTGTCTTGCCCTATTATGTTTTTTCTTTTATTTCCTTTTCTTTTCATGTACTTAATGATCTGTTGAGCTGCTCGCAGAAAAATACTTTTCACTGTACCTTGGTACACGTGACCATAAACAAATCCAAAATCCAAACGTACTCCTCTGTCTTCCTGATGCATAACTGCCTCAATTGAGTGCTAACTTCTGGAGTATTTATATACCTTGCCCAGTTCAGTTCCTGGCCACTGATAACCCCCCAGGATGTTGGCAATGGGGAATTCAATGATAGTAATGCCATTGAATGTCATGGGGTGATGGCCATGGTCACTGTCCATGTGGAGTTTGCATGTTCTCCCCGTGTTTGCGTAGGTTTCACCCCCACAACCCAAAAACGGGCAGGGTAGGTGGATTGGACACGCTAAATTGCCCCTTAATTGGAAAAAATAATTGGGCACTCTAAGTTTAAAATTTTTTAAAAATGAGGAGATGGCCATTGCCTGGCAGTTGAGCAGTGCGATTATTAGACCATAAGACTTAGAGCAGAATTAGGCCATTCTGCCATCGAGTCTGCTCCGCCATTCGATCATAGCTGATATGTTTCTCATCCCCATTCTCCTGCCTTGTTGAAACCGTCAGCTTGCCATTTATTAGTCAAGGCCTGAATATGGTCTAGGTCTTGCAGCTTAGTACCTGAGGAGTTGTGCTGTTGCTAAACATTGTGCAATCATTTGCAAACATCCTCACTTCTGACCTTAATTGGTTGGATTGCCTGAAGATTGGCATTTATAATCCTGGGGGTCACAAGAGAAGGCTGAGATGGATTATCCTTGGCACTTCTGGCTGAAGATAGTTGCAAGTGCTTTAGCCTACTCTTTTGCATTAATATGCTGGGCTCCCCCCATCATTGAGGATGGGGATATTTGTGGAGCCTCCTCCTCCAGTTAGTTCTCCACCATTCACAACTGGATGCAGCAGGACTGCAGAGCTAAGATCTGTTCCATTGGGTGTGGGTTTGCTTAGCTTTGTCTATTACCTTCTGCTGTTTGGCATGCAGAGTAGTTGTGTGTTGTAGCTTCACCATTTTGATACCTCATTTTTACTTTTGCCTGGTGCTGCTCCTGGTATTCCCTCCTGCACTCTTCATTAAACCGTGGTTGATCCCTTGACTTGATGGTAATGGTAGAGTGGGTGAATATGCCAAATAATGAGGTTACAGATTACCATTATGTACAATTCTGCTCCTGATAATGGCCCACAGTGTCTCATGGATGCCGAGATTTGAGTTGCTAGATTCCATTTAGCACAGTGGTCGAGCCACACAACACGGGACTTTGTCTCCACATGGACTGTGCGGTGGTTACCACTACTGAGCACTGCATTATGATAGTAACAATGTGGATATGAAGTAGTCATGCTGTGCATTGGAAAGAAGATGAACAATTTGCCAGAGAGATGTGCTGATCCTTTTAATCATAGTCATAGAATTTACAGTGCAGAAGGAGGCCATTCGGCCTATCGAGTCTGCACCGGCTCTTGGAAAGAGCACCCTACCCAAGGTCAACACTGCCACCCTATCCCCATAACCCAGTCACTCCACCCAACACTAAGGGCAATTTTGGACACTAAGGACAATTTATCATGGCCAATCCACCTAACCTGCACATCTTTGGACTGTGGGAGGAAACCGGAGCACACTTTGTGCTGTACCAACCTTACAGTGAAGCTCTATTCAAATGCTTTTTTATGTCACATGGTCAAATTATACCGTGTGAACATATATGTTCCTTTTCTTTCTCTTTACCAGAGTTTGAATGCTAGATCAATATCTTACATCCACACTGGTCTTCCAGTAAAAGATGCCTTTACTTGAAAATTGGCCAGTCTAGTTGATAACACCTCCAAAGCAGTAACTTGGTTCTGCTCTAACTCTGTGCTTTGCATCTGTCGTATTTAATAATGGAGCCAGCTTTAAAGATGCCCATTGTTTAGTTTTTATAAATGAGTATTTGCTAAATTCCTGCCTGCTCCCTGGGTGTTGTGTGTCCAAGTGCTGAAATATATTAAAATGAACTGTCCTCATTATAATAATAATCTTTATTATTGTCCCAGGTTGGCTTACATGAATACTGCAATGAAGTTACTGAGACAAGCCCCTAGTCGCCACCATCCGGCATCTGTTCAGGTACACTGAAAGAGAATTTAGAATATCCAAATGACCCAACAGCACGCCTTTCGGGACTTATCGGAGAACATCAAGGCAACCGGAGGAAACTCACGCAGACACAGGGAGAATGTACAGGCTCAGCACAGACAATGACCCAAGCCAGGAATCGAACCTGGGACCTGGTGCTGTGAAGCAACAGTGCTAACCACTGTGCTACCATGCCACCCACATAACATACCGTTAGTTTGCTATGATCACAGGTGGCAGCCAAAAGGCAACAGTTGGAATGCCTCTGCTCTTGGACTCCGCTCTCGGCTCTGCTGTTTTATTCCAGCTTCAGGAACAAAACTGCAATAAGGAAGAAGCCAGAGCGAGCTTTGAGCAGAGAGCCATGGAAGAATTGAGAACAGCTTTGAAGGCCATTATTCTGCCTGCTGTATCCATCTTTTGATGGAGTACAGATGTTGGACGGGTGTAGTATTGGGAAACAATGTCTGAGGTTCATTTTAACCTATGAGTTTAAAAGATGTGATGGGGACTTTTCAAGTGAGGAAATAAGGCATTACTAGGAAAGGTGACCAAAGACTTTGTCAAAGAGGTATGGATTAAGGAAGCCTAGCTGAGGAGCCTAGACCTAAAGTTCATAGTTTCAGGATAAGGGTCAGTTATTTAGGACTGATGTGAGAAATTGTTTCATGCTGGCTACGGATGTTCAGTCATTGAATATATTCAAAACTAGATCAATAGATATTTAGACAGTAAAGGAAACTGAATAATGGGTGGGTGGGGGAATGTGGCGGGTGGTTACCAGAAATAAATGATTTACCTGAGGAAGGAGCAGTGCTCCCAAAGCTAGTGATTCGAAACAAACCTGTTGGACTTTAACCTGGTGTTGTAAGACTTCTTACTGTGCCCACCCCAGTTGAACGCCGGCATCTCCACACCAGAAATAAAGGTGAGGGACAGAACGGGTGAATGTCTTTTTGCAACAAGGAATTATAAAATAGTAGGGAAATTTGACAATGGAACAAATTTAAGAGCTTTGAATTTAAATGCACACAGCATTTGGAACAAAATTAATGAGTTAACGGCGCAACTAGAGAAAAAAGGGTATGATTTGGTGGTGATTATTTAGACATGGTTACAAGGAGACCAGATCTAGGAATTGAATATCCAAGGGTACTCAATGTTTCAGAAAGATAGACTGACAGGAAAAGGAGGTGGTGTAGCTTGTTGGTGAGGAAAGGGATCAGTGCTGTAATGAGAAATGATATAAGCACTGGAGATCAAGACGTGGAATCAGTCTGGGTAGAAATAAGAAATTGCAAGGGGAAGAAGTCCCTGGTAGGAGTAATCTATAGGCCCCCAAACAGTAGTTCTGCAGTGGGGCTCTTAATAAACTAGGGAATACAGGGGGGCTTGTAAGAAAGGTACGGCAATAGTCCTGGGTGATTTTAATATGCACGTAGACTTGATCAAATTGGCAAGGGTAGCCTCGAGGGAGAGTTCATTGAGTGTATTAGAGATTGTTTCTTGGAGCAATATGTTGTGGAACCAAACATGGAGCAGGTACTCTGGATTTGGTATTGTGTAATGAGGAGAGATTAATTGATGACCTCATAATTAAGGATCCTCTGGGGATTAGTGACCATCGTATAATAGAACTCAAAATTCAGTTTGGGGTGAGAAAGTGGAGTCACACACTCGCGTCTGGAATTAAACAAAGGTAATAACATAGGCATGAGGGCAGATTGGCCCGACTAGAGTGGGCAGGAAGGCGAAAAGGTAGGACAGCTGATCAGCGTGGCAGTTGTTTAAGGAGATACTCAATTCCCCACAACTAAAATATATTCCAGAGAGGAAGAAAGACAACAAGAGGTGTAAACAAAAACATCCATGGCTAAGCAAAGAGATTAAGGGCAATATAAAGACAAAAACTAAGGTATACCATGTTGCAAAGGTCAGTGGTAGGCTAGAAGATTGTGAAACTTGGGACTTCCAGTTGCGGCTATGCAGAGCTAAGTCGCACGTTCGGCAGCTCCCGCTAGAAACGGACTTTTGGGCTCTTGTTAGAGCCCGTAACGATGCTTGCTCGACATTTCCCGGTGTGGGAAGGAAATAGCAACATTCCCCCAATAGTGTATGGCTTGGACCAGGAGTGGGCAATCAAAAAAGTGGCAGTGAAGCAAAAGAAGGTGTGAGGGAGGAAGGCCAAGATGGCGGCGGGTGGAGACCAGGCAGCGTGAATGCAGTGGGCGCAGGAGCAGCAGGAGTTTCTTCAGCGCTGCTTTAGGGAGCTGAAAGCGGCTCTGCTGGAGCCGATGAAGGCTTCAATCGATAAGCTGCTGGAGATCCAGACGACCCAAGGGGCGGCGATCCGGGAGGTCCGGCAAAAGGTCTCAGAGAACGAAGATCAGATCCTAGGCCTAGCGGTGAAGGTGGAGGCGCACGAGGCACTCCATAGAAAATGGCAGGAGAGGTTTGAGGAGATGGAGAACCGGTCGAGGCGGAAGAATCTGTGGATCCTGGACCTCCGGAGGGACTGGAGGGGTCAGACGTAGGGGCCTACGTGGTCACAATGCTGAATTCCCTGATGGGAGCGGGGTCCTTCCAGGGGCCCCTGGAGCTGGAGGGGGCCCACCGAGTGCTGGCGAGGAGGCCCAAGCCCAACGAGCTGCCGCGGGCAGTGCTGGTGCGGTTCCACCGGTTTGCTGACCGGGAGTAATTGTTAAGGTGGGCCAAGAAGGAGCGGAGCAGCAGGTGGGAGAACGAGGCGGTCCGGATCTACCAAGATTGGAGCGCGGAGGTGGTGAAGAAGAGGGCTGAGGGTCAGGGGCGGGCGGCCTCGGTGAAGGGATGGTTGGGGATTGTTGTGTTGTATTTTGAGGGGGGTTCTTTGTTCATTGTTGGTTCTTTGTTTTTCGGGGTTTGGTAGGGCACTGTTTTGTTGGGTCTGCCAGATGGGCTCTTGGAGGGGGGCAGGTAAACGGCTTGGGGGGTTGATGGCCGGCAGGGGGGATGGGGCCCCGGGGGGGGGGGGGGGCGTTGAGGCCTGAGTTGGGGGCAAGGGGACCGGGCCTGAAAAGGGAGCTGCGCCAGAGGAGGCGGGGCCGGGCGAGTGGAAAGCGCGGGCTTTTTCCCGTGCTCAGGGCTGAAGGGGGCGGGGCCGGAGCTGGGAAGCGCGGGCCTTTTCCCGCGCTGGGAGTGGAAGAGGGAGGGGGAGAGCCTGCTGGTGGGCAATGGGGGGGAGGGGAAGTTCCACACTGGGAGGGGTCGAGGGAGCGGTAGGAGTGGCCGGGGTCAGCAGGAGTCAGCTGACTTACGGGAGTGCAAAGGGGGGAGCAATGCAGCTAGGGGGGGACCTAGCTGGGGGGTGGAGGGGGGAGGGGGAATCGGGTTGCTGCTGGAATGGCCAAGGGGGAGCTGGAGCCGGCAGAGGAGGTCGGGGCGGGGGTCTGCTGCCGTGGGGAACGGGCTGTGCGGGGGCGTGGGCATGTGGCTGGCCGAGGAGGGGATATGGCTCGTCGGCGGGGGAGGAGGGCGGGTAGCCCCCTGATCCGGCTGATAACCTGGAACGTAAGGGGACTGAACGGGCCGGTCAAACGGGCCCGGGTGTTTACGCACCTGAAGGGGCTGAAGGCAGGTGTGGCCATGCTTCAGGAGACGCACCCGAGGGTGGCGGATCAGGTAAGGTTAAGAAAGGGGTGGGTAGGCCAGGTGTTTCATTTGGGGTTGGACGCAAAAAATCAGGGAGTGGCGATCGTGGTGGGGAAGAGAGTGTCGTTCGAGGCGTCGAGCATCGTGGCAGACAATGGCGGTAGGTATGTGATGGTAAGTGGCAAGCTGCAGGGGGAGCGGGTGGTGTTGGTCAATGTATACGCCCCGAATTGGGAAATCAAATTGAACTGTATAAGATGATTAAAAGTTATGGATAAAGTAGATATGGAGCGGATGCTTCCTCCTGTGGGGCATTCTAGAATGAGAGGTCATAGTCTCAGGATAAAGGATAGCAAATTTAAAACAGAGTTGAGGAGAAACTATTTCCCCAAAGGGTTGTGAATTAGTGGAATTTGCTATCCCAGAGTGTTGTGGATGCTGGGACAGTGAATAAATTTAAGGAGGAGTTAGACAGATTTTTAATTAGTAATGGGTTGAAGGGTTTCGGAGAATGGGCAGGACGGTGCAGTTGAGGCCCTGATGAAATCAGCCATGATCATATTGAACGATGGATCAGGCTCGAGAGGTGAAATTTGCCTATTTCTGCTCCTAGTTCTCATGTTCTAAGAAAGACCTATTCTGTCTAATTCCACCTTCCAGCTCTTGGTCTGTGGCCCTGTAGGTAACAGCACCTCTGCACAAATCTGGTGTTATTGATTAATGAGGGGATCAGGTTTATGGGGAAAAGACAGGAGAATGGGGATGAGGAATATTTCAGGCATGATCAAATGGTGGAGAAGACTCGATGGACTGAATGGCCTAATTCTACTACTCTATCTTATGGTCTTATGGAATGGAGAGATACAGGGTTACGGCAGGAAAGCAGAGTTGAGGTAGAAGATCAGTCATGAACTTGTAAATGGTAGAACAAGCTCAAAAGGATAAAATGGCCCATGCCTGCTTTTATGTGCTTATTGAATGGTGGGGCAAGCTCAAGATCATCAATCTGAAACATTAACATTTTATCTCAGGATTCTGCCTGAACTGAATATTCACAACATTTTTGGCTCTTATTCCGGCTGGGATCAGTTTTGGCACTGCAGTTAGCCTGAGCCTCCCCAGGTTCGAGAGGGTGAATCAGTCATAAAACCCATTTGTCCAGTGGCCACAATTGGAAAGCATGTTTTTGTGTTGGCTGCTGTGCTTCCATAGTTTCGAAGCTTGCCAGTAGCATAGAAACACATTCAGGAAGAATGCCCTTGAGGACTGCCAGCACCTACAGAAATATATTTATTATAATAATCTTTATTATTGTTACATTAACACTGCAATGAAGTTACTGTGAAAATCCCCGAGTCGCCACATTCCGACGTCTGTTCGAGTACACAGAGGGAGAATTCAGAATGTCCAATTCACCCAACAAGCACGTTTTTTTATGCATAAGCAATAGTATTTAGAAACATGGGGGTGAAGAAGATAAACAATTTGCTAGGTGTTGGGGGCAGGGGGGGAGGGGGAGGGGGCAGTCCAAAAATGAACTGGGTGAGTTGATCACTTTTCGCATTAATCTTGTCAGAAATGAGAGATCAATGAAGATCACTGGCATCATTGCTCCGACCAGTATGTTTTCAATCAGTACAATAGATGGTCAATTTTTAAATGTTCATCGCCGACGATTCATAATGGTTGAGAGACTGTAAGTTCTGCTCTGCATCCAAGTACATTTTATAATAATAAGATTGAGTTTTTTAAATAAATGTACTGTGAATTAAAAAACATCTGTGTTTCATTATCTCATTAACGCTGTTCCAAAGCCATGCACAAGAAGTTAGTTTTGTTGCTGAGTAATTTTGTTTGAAAGCCATTATGGACAGTACGCCCAGATAATTATGAACATTTCCTGAGAGTTATTTGTGCTATATTACTGCTCTGTATAGAACCAGTTATTTGCACCAATCAGGGAATGTGGTCTGTGCATGCAGAGAAACATTTTTCTTGGTGTGTAAATGAAAGAACTGTTGCAAATAAAATAAAAATTCATTAACTTTTTTAAAAATTCAACTTTACGGGATGTGGGTTTCACTGGCTAGGCCAGCATTTGTTGCCCGCCCCTAATTGCGCATGAGAAGGTGGTGGTGAGCTGCCTTCTTGAATCACTGCAGCCCATGTTGTGTAGGTACACCTACTATGCTATTAGGGGGGGAGTTCCAGGGTTTTGACCCAGCTGTTGCCTTTTTTTACCTACTGTAAATATGGCAGTCAGTGAGGTTGCCCTCCTTCCTTTTGATATCAATATTCTATTGCTCAGAGTCGGCAGGTATCGAATGATACCACCACAAGGTTCAACCGGATATCAATCAAAGAGCCAAACACCAGTTAGTTAGTTCAAGATCAATGGTACTTTATTTACACACACAATTAATCATGCAGCATAAACACTACTAGTTAAACTACACCTATCGATTATGACAACCTGCACTTAACTCCAGGTACCCGGCTTAGGTCAGAGGAACAGTGGGCGTTGTTCGATTCTGGATCTATTGGGTCTGTAGAAGTAACAGCTGCTCAGCTGGGTTCATCTGTCTGGTAGCGGGCGTTGAACTTGAACTTGCTTCTGGTGGTGCTGCGATTGGAGATGGACTTTGCCGGAGCACCAGATCCAAAAGAGGCCGAACACATAGTGGTCTCTCTCTTTATCCTTGGGGGTTTTCGCGCTCTTTTGGGCGGTCCTTCAGTTTGGACCCCACTAATTGGGCGATTCCTAATCATTCCGTTCGATTCGAACCAATAAATGGGCGGGTGCCTTGATGGCTGGGTGTGTCCCAAGCGGTCATTGACCCTGTTGTTTACGCTTCCCTAGTACAGGGAGTGGCGCCGAAATGTCTGGGACTGTATTGGTCGCTCAAGTATCAGTCCTTTGCCTGGCAGAGATGGGCCATCAAATGCTAATCGGTTGGGGTTTCGATACCATCTGGAGTCCTCACTCGGAAATATACATTTCAGGCTCTGAACCTCGCATTGTCCATTTTTCCCGCTATGCTTTGCGACCTTCCCTGTTCCTGGTTGCAAGTGGCCATCCCAGATGGCTACACAGCGACAATGAAGGAACGGCGATATATTTCCAAGTCAGCGTGGCGAGTGAATTGGAAGGGAACCTCCAGGCAGTGGGGTTCCCATGTATCTGCTGCTCTTGTCCTTCTAAATGGCAGTGGTTGTGGGTTTGGAAGGTGCTGCCTAAGGAGCCTTTGTGAGTTACTGCATTGCATCTTGTAGATGGTACTGCTACTGTGTGTCGGTGGTGGAGGGAGTGACTGTTTCAGGAAGGGGTGCCAATCAAGCGGGCTGATTTGTCCTGGATGGTGTCAAATTTCTTCAGCGTTGTTAGAGCTGCACTCAACCAGGGTTTGGGGGCAGGTTTAACTCAGTGGACTCGGCAACAGGTTTGTGATGTAGAACAAGGCCAGCAGTGTGGGTTCAAATCCCGTACCGGCTGAGGTTATTCATGAAGGCCAACCTTCTCAACCTTGCAAATCGCCTGAGGTGTGGTGATTCTCAGGATAAACCATCACCAGTCAGCTCTCTCCCTCAGGGTCATCTAGGAATACGGCAACCTTACCTTTGCTCATCCAGACACTCTTGACTTGTACCTTGGAGATGGTGGACAGGCTTTGGGAAGTCAGGAGGCGAGTTACTCAATGCAGGATTCCCAGTCGCTGACCTGTTCTTGTAGCCACAGTATTCGTATGGCTAGTCCAGCTCAGTTTCTGATCGATGGTAATCGCCAGGATGTTGATTATGGAGGATTCAGTGATGGCAATGCCATTGAATGTCAAGTAGCGATGGTTAGATGCTCTCTTGTTGAACATGTTCATTGTCTGGCACTTGTGTGGTGCCAATGTCACTTGCCACTTGTCAGCCCAGGCCTGGCTATTGTCCCGATCTTGTTGCTTTTGCATGTGGATTACTTCGGTGTCTGAGGAGTCGTGAATGTTGCTGAACATTGTGCAATCATTGGTGAACATCCCCACATTTGACTTTATATTGAAAGGAAGGTCACTGATGAAGCAGCTGAAGATGGTTGAGCCTCGGACACTACCCTGAGGAACTCCTGCAACGATGTCCCGGTACTGCGATGTCTGACCTCCAACAACCACAACCATCTTCCTTTGTTCTAGGTATGACTCCAACCAGTAGAGAGTTTTCCCCCCCAATTCCCATTGACTCCAGTTTAACCAGGGCTCCCTGATGCCATATTCAGTTAATGCTGACTTGATGTCAAGGACAGTCACTCTCATCTCACCCTTTCCTTTCTTCATCCTTGTTTGCCTCCTTCTACAACAGCGAATATACCTGGCTATGTTTCAACAAAGCGATACTTGCAGAAACATACCTATTTAACTTGTATTTGATGTTAGAATTGACGTGAGTATGTAGTGTGTGTGTCCTGTTGTTAATTTCATTTTCTCTCCTTCTCTTCCCTACCCAGAAGCTGGCTGTTTCTATTGGGAATGTATTTCCACCACTAGTTTGGACTCCTTTAATACTTATTTCAGTAGATAATTTAATGAGATTTTCAATTGATTAATCAGCTTTGGAGGCTCTCAAAACTTCAATGCTGGTCTACTTCAATGCTCACGTGCATGCATTTTCAGCAAATATTATTTTTTCATTGTTAATAGACAGCACTAACAAAACCAACATTTATTGCCTGTCTCTAATTTTTCTCGGGAAGTTAATGGTAAGACACCTTTTTGAACTGCTATAATCTGTGTGGTGTAGGTATGTTCAGAATTTTGGTGGATAGAGTTGCAGGATTTTGACCCAATGACCATATGGCACAGCCACACATTTCCAAGTCAGGATACAGTAATATGCCACTGGAGGGAAATGTGCAGGTAGTGATGTATGCCTGCTGCCTTTGTTCTTCTAGGTGGTACAGGTTTGGAAGGTGCTGTCGAAGGAGCCTTGATACGTTGCTGCAGTGTCTCTTGGTGGCAGGATCAACTGTTTAAGATGGTGGGTGGAGTGTTAATCAAGAAGTCAGATTTGGTCTAGACGGTCTTGAATTTTGATGGAGCTGCACTCATCCAGGCAAGTGGAGAATGTTCCATCACACTCCTGATAGGACTTAAACATACTGGAATGTTTTGGGGAGTCAGGAGGTGAGTTACTCACAGCAGAATATTCAGCCTCTGACCTTTTGTCGGCACAGCATTTTATGTGGCTCATCCAGTTGAGTTTCTAATCAATGTTGAGTCCCAGGATGTTCATTGTTATGGACTCAGTGATAGTAATGTTAACCAAAGGAAGATGGTTAGAAACTCCCAATTAAAAACAAAATACTGTAGATCCTGGAAATCTGAAATAAAAAATAGAAAATTATGACTAAACTCAGTGTCATAATATGCACCCATGCACATCATGAGGTAAAAACAGGCAGTGACAGACACCCAGGTGAGCCAATCAATGTACAGAACAGAACACAACCAATCACAAGACAGGACACCAGAGGGGGACTTATACCTATAAAACACAGAGGCATCAGCACTCTGCCTCTTTCCACTGGTGATAGCTATAGTGATAGTCAGGGTGTACAAATCATTCAACACCTCCAACACGTGGATCAGAACTAACCTGGTCTAGATAGTTAGCTTTAGTTTACGTAGGGTAGTAGAGAGTCAACCCACAGGCAGTGTTTTGTTGCTAGAGTTGCTAGAGTTCAATAAATCTTTTATTGAACCAACGCCTTCGTTTGGTGTATACTTGATCATTTAATTGCATCGTGTGCAATCCGTGTTACCCCAGGGTGAACAACACGACACTCAGCAGGTCTGGTAGCATCTGTGGAGAGAAGAAGAGTTAACGTTTCGGATCTAAATGATCCTTCTCCAGAACTCCCTAGTTCTCTCTAGTTGGAGATGGTCGTTAACCAGTGCTTGAGTGGCATGAATGTTACTTGCTACTTATCAACTCAAAATTCAGTGTTGTCCAGGTCTTGCTGGACCTGGCACAAAATACTTCATTGTCTGAGGAGTTACGAATGGAACTGTGCAATCAACAACAAACATCTCCACTCCTGACATAACAGAGGATAAAATACATTAATGAAGCAGTTGAAGATGGTTGAGCCCTTAGGAACTCCTGCAGCGATGTCCGAAGGCTCAGATGATTGCGCTCCCAACAATCACAACCATTTTCCCTTGAGCTGGGTATGACCAGCCAGTGGAGAGTTTTTCCTCTTTATTATTGCCTACAATTTTACTCAGGCTCCTGCTCAGTCAAATGCTATATTGATGTCAAGAGCAATTACTCTCACCTCACCTGTAGAATTCAGCTACTTTTTTTCATGTTTGGACAAAGACTGTATTGAGATCTGGAGCCAGATGGAATGGCCCTGGTGGATGGAGCCCAAACTGAGCATCAGTGAACAGGTTATTGGTTAGTGTGTGCCACTTGATAGCACCATTGACACCTCACATCACATTGCTGATGATTGCGAGTAGACTGATGCGGCGGTACTGGATGGATTGAATTTGTCGCAAGATACTAGTGTAGTATCTATTGGAACAACCTGGTTAGGGATGTGAATAATTCTGAAGCACAAGCTTTCAGCAGTACAATCATTATTTATTTGGGCCCATAAGCTTTGCTGTATACAGCCCGTTCATCATTTCTCGATATTATATGGAGGCTGGAGACCTAAGGTGGAGACTGAGATGAATCTTTTACTTAACACTTCTGAATATGTCAGATGCCTATTCATTAACGACTGCTCCACCTTCAACACTATAATCCCAGCCAAGCTCATATTAAAACTCCAAAACCCAGGACTTGGCTCCTCCCTCTGCAACTGGATCCTCGACTTCATGATCCATAGACCACGATCAGTAAGGATAAAGACAACACCTCCACGATAGTCCTCAATACCGGTGTCCCGCAAGGCTGCATACTTAGCCCCCTACTATACTCCCTATACACACACGACTGTGTGGCACAATGCGGCTCCAACTCCATCTACAAGTTTGCTGATGACACAACTGCAGTGGGCCAGATCTCAAATAATGATGAGTCTGTAGCCATCTGGGATGGCCACTTACAAAGGATCCCAGGAAATATGGCCACCTGCAAAGGACCATGGGAAATATGGTCAACCCAGGACTCAGACACTCAGAGCTTATGCATATTGGCAACTCAGATAACTAGACGCTATCGAAACCCCCAGCTACTTTGCATTCGAATGGACCATTTCCCCAGAACAAAAGACCTGTACTCAGGTAACAGATACAGAAACAGACTCATCGGCACCACTCCCTTTGCTCAGGGAGCTCAAAAAGCCAAGGTCAATGACCGCTCAGGACAGGCCCCGCCATCAAGGCACCCGCCCCTTCATTGGCCAAAATCGAAGGCAGTAATCGAAGCCTGCTGAATTATTGGGTCCAAAGCTAAGGACCGCCCAAAAGAACGCGAAACCTCAGAAGGATAAACAGAAACACTGCCATGTGTTCAGTCTCTCTTGGCCGCGGCACTCGGTCTCTCTTGGCCCCGACCTACGCCTAAAACCAAGTGTAGCATCACGACCAGAAGACAAGTTCAAGACCAACGATCGCTACCAGACGGTTGAGCCCAGCAGAAACAAAGTCACTTCTCTAGACCCAGCCACGCAAGATCCGGACAAAGGCCTTGTTCCTCTGCATAAAGCCGGGTGCCTGAAGTTAAGTACAGGTTGTTGTCGTGTTAGGTGTAATTTAGCTTGTAGTGTTTTATGTTGCATGTCGAAGTAATTCTTGTGTGTAAATAAACTATCATTGTACTTGAACTAACTAATTGGTTGTTTAGTCTTTGATCGATATCCGGTAAAACCTTGTGGTGATATCATTTGATACCTGGCGACTCTGAAAAGCAATATCATCGTTAATAACTGTCATATCAGTATCCAGTTAAAAAGAGCAACATTATTGGCGTCTCCGGTGCAAATTGGCAATATTATTGGCGACTCCACCGGGATTCGATCTAGAAGTGATTTTGTCACTCCGAGAGAACCCGCAAAACTTTGCAATAGAAATCCAGTTGGGAAAAGTGAAAGAAACCACAAGTGTAAGGCCCGTATCGATCAAATTTCCAAGATTCGGAAGTGTGTATTAACGTGCATGCGTACTAACAGGGATATAGGGTAAACTTGTTAGATTTTGTTGCGTAAAACTATCGGGAGTATTGTGAACCAGAAAACAGCCTAGGCCATACCCGCTGTTCGAATCGCCGCCTTATTCACCCTGTCCCAAATTAACGGTAGGAAAAGAGATAATAGAAGCAATGGCAGCAACGGCAATGGAACGCCTAATGAACCCACAGGAACCCGAGGTCACAGCGACCAGTAGAGCAGAGTAGTGCCCCATATGGGAAGAGGAATTGAGAAAGTATTTGAAGGGGAAAGGATGGCCCCTTTGGTCCGAGTTTTGCTCAAATGAAGAGTCAGGTCCAGGAAGCAGAGGACAAACCTGGTGGGACAACCTAACCGAGGTACATAAAAAGAATACAGTGAAAGTCCGTAAGCCAATGGCAATTGTGTCCTGTTTGGCACAATTGCGAGGCACAGAGGAGGTCGTGAGGATGCTCCGCAGACAGCTAGTTGAGAAAGAGGAGAAGAATGAGGGAAACTTTAGCGAATGTGAGAAAATTAATGAGCAATTCCGGGAACAGTTGGCAGCTAAAGATAAAGAGATGGCTGATATCAAACAGGGACACCAATCTTGTTTAGTTCACCTTAGCAGCTTTCAGACCCAGTACGAGCTTTACGAGCACTCGATAGTTCCACAACGGAACAAAGACAGAGTACAGTAGATCACGCCAAATGTAGGCAACATATAGCAAAGTTACAGTCACTGTTTTCAGTTAAAACAGCTTCAGAGATACCTTTGGACCGAATTTAGATCAGGAGAATGGACCCAGTTGGCAAGGACTAAATGAAACCGCCCATAGATATGTGGAGGATACAGAAAATCACAATAGAGCCCCCTGGCCCCAAAAAGGAAAGCACCTGCACCACCGACTGCACAGGCAGCACACCCCCCCATGAATCCAGTCACCACACAGCGCACGTCACAGGATCGCGAGGAGCCCGATTTTGTTTACACCACCCCACTCACCATCACCCAATTGAGAGATGCCTGCGTCAAAATTGAACCATTTGAACCCACAGCAGACCCGCATAATTTCTTTGAGAGAGTACGACAGCAAACAGTTATGTACGGTCTGGACGAACCGGAGGAAGCTAAGCTTATAGTCATGAGCCTTGACCTGCCGTTAGCTCAGCTTTACCAGAACCCCAGAATGTAGGAGGAGGAAGCCTCCAGGAGATGAAGGCAGCTATTTTAGCTGCGATTGGATACTGTCATAATATACACCAGTATATTATGGTGCACACACACACACACACACACACTGATGGACATGCAGTGGGACCAATCAGCACACATAACACCGCAGCCAATCACCAGTGAGAGCACATGCACTATAAAGACAGGGGACAGGAGAGTTCCCGCTCATTCTAGTAGCAGCCAGCTCGGAGCACAGAGCTCACAGCCTGCAACACAGATATTCACCATGTGCTGAGTGCATCACTTGGTTAGGACTAGGCAAGGGTCAACAGTTAAATCTGGTATTGCATTTACCCACAGTTCAAGTATGTCAATATAGTTAACCTTATACTAAAATAGAGTTGCCCCACTTCAAGTGTTGGTGACCTGTTTGTGATCCAGAACACCCAACACATCATGATACCAGGAGTGAACTGGTTCAGTCCAGATAGCCATACCTCAGCGTACAGTGACAACCAGCAATGATACCCAGGCAAGATGTTCAAGATCCGGGTTCCACAGCAGCTCCAGTGCCACGGCGATCTCCGCGAAAACTGGCGGGCATTACGACAAAAATTTGAAATCTTCCTGTTGGCAGCCGAACTAGATGACCTGGCCGATCCTGAAAAAAACAGAGCTTCTCCTCACCATCGCCGATGCCAGAGCAGAAGAAATCTCTTAAAAATTCAAGTTCTCCAAGGGGCAAAACAGGAGCGACTTCCAAGCAGTCCTGGACAAATTCGGCAAATACTGTGAGGAAAACACACTCCAACCAGCAAGAAAAGGTAAGAGAAGCGCCAGTACTCACCTCGAGGCCGAAATCCTGGTGCAGAGAACGATTTTGGACGGCGGCCTTCTTTCTAAAGGGACTGCACTTGTGCAGTACGGTAGCATTGTGGATAGCACAATTGCTTCACAGCTCCAGGGTCCCAGGTTCGATCCCGGCTTGGGTCACTGTCTGTGCGGAGTCTGCACATCCTCCTCGTGTCTGCGTGGGTTTCCTCCGCGTGCTCCGGTTTCCTCCCACAGTCCAAAGATGTGCAGGTTAGGTGGATTGGCCATGATAGATTGCCCTTAGTGTCCAAAATTGCCCTTAGTGTTGGGTGGGGTTATTGGGTTATGGGGACAGGGTGGAGGTGTTGACCTTGGGTAGGGTGCTCTTTCCAAGAGCCGGAGCAGACTCGATGGGCCGAATGGCCTCCTTCTGCACTGTAAATTCTATGATGATATGATGAGTTGCACGACGCTGCGGATGCGTAATCACGAAAAAGGCCATCAGTAAAGGAACTGCGATCTGCGCATGTGCAAACGCCTCCTACGTGCTACGTCACACGCGTCATGACGTCAGAGGCCCTGGACCACGCCCATTTAAAGGGGAAACGTCCAAATCAAAGAAAAAATCTTTTAAAGCTGGAAAACAACCTTCCTTCACCTGGAATGACAGCACAATGCCTCAAATTGAACCAGGAAATGAAAAAAACCTCCGAAAAACCCTGCAGCAAGCAGTTACCTACCCCTAAACCGAGTCCGATTCCGACTTCCCGCAGACCAGTGACACCGAGGACCCGAGGGAACCTTTTCGAGTCGCTGCTATAACAAAGAACAGGCTGTCCCCGAATCAAAACCACCAGCCGCTGTTGGTGCACAGCATTGATCCAGACGACGAGTGGTGTGCCACCCTGACGGTCAACAGATACGATTCCGCCTGGACACTGGTGCCTCCGCCAATCTCATGGTGTGGTCAGCCTTTCAGACCCTTGGGGTTAAACCAATCATTGTTCCGTCGACCTGTCAACTAGTGGACTACAATGGCAACGTCATTCCTGCTACCGGTTTATGCCAACTCGAAGTGTCGCACAACTCGCGAAAAGCCATCCTTCCCTTCGAGATCGTGGGCTCCTCGAAGGACTCTCTGCTAGGCGCACAGGCGTGCAAACTCCTAAACTTCGTTCAACGAGTGCACTCTCTCTCTCCAGAGGACACGTCTGCCTTCCAGGATGCAGACTTCAGGGCGCAACTCAATGCCATCATCGACCAGCACCGTGACGTTTTCGAAGGCATGAGCACGCTTCCTTACACTTACAAAATCCTGCTCAAACAAGACGCCACGCCTGTGGTTCATGCACCTTGCAGAGTCCCAGCACCCCTCAAGGACCGCCTCAAGCAGCAGCTGCAGGACCTCCAGGACCAAGGAGTGCTCTTCAGAGTGATGGAACCAACCGACTGGGTCAGTTCCATGGTGTGCGTAAAGAAGCCTTCCGGCGAGCTCCGGATCTGCATTGACCCAAAGGATCTGAATGAGGGAGCATTACCCTATCCCCAAGCGCGAGGAGATCACGTTCGAGATGGCTCGGGCCAACATCTTCACCAAACTTGACGCCTCGAAAGGATTCTGGCAAATTCAACTAGACAGGTCCAGCAGAAAGCTGTGTACCTTTAATACCCCGTTTAGCAGATACTGCTACAACAGGATGCCGTTTGGGATTATATCGGCATCAGAAGTATTCCACCGGATCATGGAGCAAATGATGGAGGGCATTGAGGGTGTGCGCGTCTATGTTGACGACATCATCATTTGCAGGAGCATTTTTTGATCCCACAAAGGAAACAAAAATTTTAACGGATGCCAGCCAATCCGGCATTGGGGCGGTGCTCCTACAATGCAATGAGGCCTCATCATGGGCCCCCGTTGCATATGCGTCACGTGCCATGACCCCCACGGAACAGCACGACGCGCAGATCGAAAAGGAGTACCTGGGCCTGTTGACTGGGGTCGACAAATTTCATGATTACGTGTACGGCCTCCCCCAATTCACTGTTGAGACCGACCATCGCCCACTGGTCAACATTATACAAAAAGACCTGAATGATATGACCCCTCGCCTCCAGCGCATTCTGCTTAAACTCCGGTGGTACGATTTCCAGCTCCTATACACCCCGGGCAAGGACCTGATCATAGCCGACGCTCTGTCCAGGGCAGTCAACACCCTGTGTGACCCAGAGGGGTTCGTCTGCCAGCTTGACGCCCATGTGGCCTTCACGGCGTCCAATCTGCCGGCCACGGATGAACGCCTTATCCACACTCGCCGCGAGACTGTGGCTGACCCCCTACTACAGCATGTCATGCGCCACATGACGGACGGGTGGCTCAAGGGCCAATGCCCGCAATTCTACAATATCAGAGACGATCTGGCAGTAGTCGATGGTGTCCTCCTGAAGCTGGACCGCATCGTGATCCCGCACAACATGCGCCAGCTCGTTTTGGAACAGCTACACGAGGGCCACCTTGGCGTGGAGAAGTGCCGACGGAGGGCCCGAGAGGCTCTGTATTAGCCCGGCATCAATGAGGACATCGCCAACACAGTGCTCAACTGCCCCACCTGTCAGCGGTTCCAGCCGGCCCAACCACGTGAGACCCTACAGCCCCATGAGTTGGTCACGTCCCCTTGGTCTAAGGTAGGTGTTGACCTGTTCCATGCGCTCGGCAGGGACTATGTTCTGATTGTAGATTATTTTTCGAACTACCCGGAGATCGTACGCCTGCACGACATCACATCATCGGCGGTCATCCGTGCCTGCAAGGAGACCTTTGCTCGTCACGGCATCCCACTCACTGTGATGTCGGACAATGGCCCCTGCTTCGCGAGCCAAGAATGGTCCAACTTTGCCAGCAGGTACAACTTTGTGCATGTGACATCCAGTCCCCTGCACCCCCAATCCAATGGCAAAGCGGAAAAGGGCGTCCACATCGTCAAACGGCTCCTCTGCAAGGCTGCCGATGCAGGATCCGACTTCTACCTCGCCCTGCTGGCCTATCGTTTGGCCCCACTCTCCACGGGCCTGTCGCCAGCCCAGCTCAGGGCCACGGTGCCGTCCATTCATGTCCCAGACCTCAACCATGTTCCGGTCCTTCAGCGGATGCAAAAGTCTCGTGCACAACACAAGGCGGCGCATGACGCTCGGGCGACTGATCACCCTGCTCTGGCACCGGATGACAACGTCCGCATCCATCTTCCAGAGGGTGGCTGGTCTGCAACTGCTGTGGTTCTTCAAAAGGTGTCTCCCCGCCCGTTCCTGGTTCATCTACCAGATGGTTCCATTCACCGCCGCAATCGGCGTGCCCTTCATCTCGTTCCACGCTCGCTACGTGATCCTCCACCGGTGCCACGCCCTCCTGTTGTCCCCAACCTGGATTATGTGCAGATTCCGAATACTCTGCATCCTCCTCACTCTGCCGTGGCCCAGCCCGTTCCTCAGCCGGTGGCTCCTGACACACCCTTGAGGTGGTGAACCAGAAATCGTCGCCCACCTCAAAGACTTGACTTATGAGTTTTACAATGTTGGACTCTTTGATCTGTTCTGTTATCCTGTTTCATCGTTCCAGTAGTTTGTATATAATGTTCATTTCGTTGTTGGTGTGACACCCTATTTCTCTGCACCAAGCACCTTCCCGTGTAAATTGATTATCCTCATGTACATAGTCATGTAAATAACACGCACACACATAGTCAGGTACATTCACTACACAATATTTATTGTCACGCAGGCACATGTTCTTTATATAAAAGGGTGATGTCATAATATACACCAGTATATTATGGTGCAGACACACACTGATGGACATGCAGTGGGACCAATCAGCATACACAACACCACAGCCAATCACCAGTGAGAGCACACGCACTATAAAGACAGGGGACAGGAGAGTTCCCGCTCATTCTAGTAGCAGCCAGCTCGGAGAACAGAGCTCACAGCCTGCAACACAGACATTCACCATGTGCTGAGTGCATCACCTGGTTAGGACTAGGCAAGGGTCAACAGTCAAAGCTGGTATTACATTTACCCACAGTTCAAGTATGTTAATATAGTTAACCTTATAATAAAATAGAGTTGCACCACTTCAAGTGCTGGTGACCTGTTTGTGATCCAGAACACCCAACACATCAGATACAACAGAGGAGATCCCGTAGAAGGTTTGAACCGATGTAGACAAAAGAAGGGAGAGCATCCGACTGCATACGCAGGTCTCCTTTGGATCCATTTTAAAGCGGTATTTCGGGAATTGCACCGCACAAACTTAGATAATGACAACACAACTAAATGGGCTCGTACTTTAGTCTCCCACGCCACAGAAGCAGGTCCAAAAGCCTGTGTGAATTACGACCCCGCAGATGCCACACATAGTGAAGTGTGGGTTTTAACGAGACTCTCCAGAGCTTGGGAACAATCCCTACATAGGAAGGCAGATCAGGAAAAGGAAAAGGCGAATATGCAACCAGTCAGGACTAATCGGGACCCAGCATGGGTAAATGAGGGCAGAAATGAAGGTCAACACCCCAGAGCACAGGCACCAGGAGGTTGCTATAATTGTGGACAAAAGGGACATTATGCCCGTGAATGTAATGTCCGACAGAACCAGCAACGGAATCAGCAATCGAACACCCCACCTAGGAACAATGTTAGGCCCATACATAGCAATACCGCCCGATCAGATAATGCAGTCACAGATTAACGCTGTTCAGACTCCCCAACGTGGGTCTGCGACACACTCTGGGACAAATCAAGCAGACCAGTAGTCACAGGCACAATCCGGGGACACCCAGTAGAGTTCCTTTGGGACATAGGAGGGTCCCGCACCACTTTAAACTCCTCCACAATGTTTCAGCATGACAAATGGCCCACCACAGACACCATCACTCTTAGTGGATTTACAGGACATGTACAGCAGGGATACATTACGGCTCCCGTAGACATTCAAATCGGAAACATAAACACCAAGCACCCCGTTGTTTTAGTGGACTTGCCCCAAACAGCAGAGCACATTTTAGGCATCGACTTCATGAGCTCACACAACCTTTCCTTTTACCCCATGAATAAGTGTGTCTGGAAAATGGCCAGAACAGTAAGAGCCCCTGCCACGCTCACAGTAGGAAACTACGAACATAGAATCTGCTCAGTAGGCGACTATTGGTTTGATCCGCAAGCCATTAGTACAGATAAGACGATTAGAAAGGTCCTAAGAAAACATAAAGCATCCTTCGCCCAGCACAAGCAAGATTGTGGAAAAATTCCAGGAACAGTCACAATTACAGGTTCTGATCCCAAGCCCCAGAAGCAATACGATTTCCCACAGCAAGCCGAGGGTGAGATTGCGAAAGTTACCAATAGCTTACTAGATCGTGGAGTAATTCGGCCCATAGCCTCAACAAACAATGCCCCAATTTGGCCCGTAAAGAAACCCGACGGTTCATGGAGATTGACCATTGACTACCGAGAGCTCAACAAGGTCACCCCATTAGCAGGCCCCACCATTGCCACGAGTCCCGAAACCATGCTGAAGCAGGGAGTACATGCTAAGTACTTTACTGTGCTGGACATTAGCAATGGCTTTTGGTCCATTCCCTTAGATAAAGCCTGTCAGTACAAGTTTGCGTTCACATTTCAAGGACAGCAGTATACGTGGACATGCCTCCCGCAAGGTTTCCACAACTCCCCCTCCACCTTTCACCGACAATTGGTCAACGGACTTTCCAAATTTTCCCGACCCGAATATCTTAGTCAGTATGTGGACGACTTATTCCTACAGACGGACACAAAGGAAGAGCATGTTAAGCTTCTTTCCGAATTGCTAGGTCTTTTACAATCAATTGGATGCAAAGTCAACTTGAAAAAAGCCCCGATCCTGAAAGAAAAGGTCCTTTATTAAGGTACCATTATCACACACGGGAAAAGAGAGATCGAACAGAAACAGATTGAATGAATAGCTAAATTGCCCCTGCCCCACAATGTCACTGCACTCCGATCATTTTTAGGATTAGTTGGATATTGTAGGAACCATATAAATGGTTTTGCCACAAAAGTAGCCCCACTTTCAGAACTCCTTAAAAAGAACGCCCCATGAGAATGGCTTCCTCAGCACACGGACGCCATCGATGAATTGAAATGTGCCCTAGGCACAGCCCCCGCTTTGCAGGTACTAGACCCACACTCTCCCTACGCCATAGAAGTAGCGACCACCGACCGAACCCTCTCTGCAGTACTACTACAGGAAAGACATGACCGTTTAGGACCCGTAGCCTATGCCTCACGAGTTTTGGATCCCGTGGAGCAAGGATTTTCAGCCTGCAAACGGCACTTGCTCGCAGTCTTTTGGGCAGTTCAATATTTTGCATATATCACAGGCCTCAACCCCGTAATGATTTTAACCGAGCCCACCCCAACGCAGCTACTGTTAGATGGTAGGTTAAAGGACGGTTCAGTTAGCCAGATCAGAGCAGCTCGCTGGACACTGTTATGACAAGGAAGGGACATCACAGTTAAATGGACAAAGGCCCACATATTTTTAGCGGACAACCTGCAGTATGAAGGAACCCCACATGAGTGCCAGAGCATTGCAGCCAAACACCACACAGGACCCTTTATTCCAAAATCACTACCCACACGAGCAGGCATCAGAACACAGAATCCCCCGACCACGGATAACTCTTTAAAAATTTATGTAGATGGTTCCTCCACCATTGGCAATGGAAAAAGAATAACAGGATGCAGTATTTATGTGGAAGACGTGCAGGGATGCGCATTAGAGGAAATATCTTTAAAATTGCCAGGCCACTTAGGATCACAAGCAGCCGAATTAGCAGCTATGGCATATGTAGTGCAACACCCAGATTCTTTCCCGACTCCCGCAGATATATTTCGGACAGTTTATCTGTCTGCAATAGTTTGACAGAATTACTGCCCCTGTGGGAATCTCGAGGATTCGTACCCGCTGATGGTAAACACCTACCCTCAGCCCCATTGTTGAAGCATATCCTTAAGGCAGCAAAAGACCGCACATATGGCATAATCAAAGTGAGAAGCCATCATCGTTCCTCCCCATCCGGTAACGTAAAGGCAGACGCCTTAGCCAAGTCAGGATCACGACATGGTCACTTTAGGCAACCCCCCGAAAGTGAACCGATACACGCAGTCCAGGTTTCACAGACCAATATCGAAGATTTAGCCCAGGCCCAAAAGGTAGACGACACTCTTAAGCAAGTTTTAGATGGAAACTACCCAGCCCCCTACGACAAATTCAAGGAGACACTGACGGTACAGGACAATATAATTTCAAAGAATGGAATTTATGTGGTCCCCACCCAGGACAGAAACCAGATAATTTGCCAGTTTCATGACAGCCACAGACACCAGGGGATAGAAACCACCATTGCCCATTTAAGACCTTTGTGCTGGTGGCCCGATTTAAAAGCAGACGTCACGCATTATGTTGAGAATTGTTTAATCTGCGCACAGAATAATCCTGAAAGGCACTCCAGGAAAGGACAATTAATCCATTTCGGATAAAATGAGCCCCTCTGTGTACAAAATAACGTACCCCGATGGAAAAACAGGTTGGTTCCATATCAACCAGCTTAAAGTTTATGGAACCCAATGTAGCCACTCCCACCACGTCTCCCCAGCAATGGCAGACGATTCCGCCCCGCCCATCGACAACTTAGACCAGCCCCCCCCCCAGCCAGGACAGCTCGTCCACCCCCACAGACCCAACCTTGTCTCCGCCCACAGGTACGCCTTTCCAACTTGAGCTTGATTCGGACGACAGCGACAGCCCCTGGAACCACGACCAGGACATGTTTGGCCCCCTGTACCCCTTTTCACTGCCACAGCCAGGGCCACCGCCACCGCCCGACAACGGAAATTTGCCCTTTGCAGCTACCGCCCCTCATGACAAACGAACCCCCCACGAACCGCGACAACTCTTGTTGATTAGTAAGGAATGACGATTCGGATCCCACGATGGCCCACACGGCCACGGCTCCGAAACGACATACACGGGTTTGGCAACCGGGAGATGGTGATGACTCAGAGACTGACTCCCGTTATGGTAACCCTTTTGCGATGCTTTTTGATACGGAACCCTGAGGTGTCCAGATAATGAGAAAAAGGAACCGCATGTGAATTACGGTGTCCTATTCCCTGATGGAACCTGCCCATTTTCTTTCTTTCTTTCTTTCTTATCGCTACATGGTTTTAATTAATGTTGGCCAGTTATAAAATTTCTTGATACAGTCATGGTTACTCTTCTGACGCCATTTACTGCCCAATGACCGTTAAAGGAACAAATTGTTGGATCCCATATGTTACAAATTCTTTCCGCTTATTCGGTCACCCAGGTAGGGGGTAACGGCACTAATCCCCGCCCTGCCTGAGGACTCCCAATGCATCCGGTCAGCCAAGCTCAGGTAGTGGAGCAACGGCACTGATCACTGCCCTACCCGGGGAATCCCACCCATTCTTGCCCTGCCACGGCCAACACGCATCTCATGCTTTGATCACTTCAAGTAATCTGGAATGGTTCTTTACACTCCTTACTGTCCTTGGCAGGTCTTTGTTTCCTCATATCTGCTCTTTAGTGTGGGTTAAAGAATGCCTTTTGCCACAGCCTGTACACTCAACTCTTTACCTTCCGCGACTCTTTGATCGTTACCCCAACTTCTATTTACATGTTTGACACACTTGGTTGCAACACATTTGTTGTTATACGTGAACTACCTCTGGACCCTGGACGGAGAAATTGTCCGCCCACTCACCACATCGACCACAAGCTGCATTTTTTTTCCGGATGTCTTGCCTCCAAAATGGTTATTTCAATAAAAAAATGAGGGAGTCACACGTGGTGACGATTCTAATGGGTAATTGAAGTTGAAGCGAGAAAGACAAACAAAACGAGATGTTAACCAATGATAATAACAGATATTATGCTTGCAACCTCAGAAATATACGAAGAACAAAGAACAAAAAGACAAGAGGAAGACAGGACTGATGACCTCTATTGTGATCATCGCTGGACTCTTACAACTGCGCGCGTTGACAGCCTTTGTACCCCACACCACACCGGCCCCGGACATGACCACACAATATGAGACCTCTAGCCCGGACACCACACCTCACATGAAAATAAACACTGATACCTCCACATGGTGCGAAAACATTGTAAAATGGTATTCCCTCTCCTATACAGTAGAAGCTCTTTTGGTAATAGTAATACTCTGCAGTGTCGTTCAGACACTCAGACTCCGCAAATTTCATAGAATTTACAGTGCAGAAGGAGGCCATTCGGCCCAACGAGTCTGCACCAGCTCTTGGAAAGAGCACCCTACCCAAGGCCAACACCTCCACCCTATCCCCATAACCCAGTAACCCCACCCAACACTAAGGGCAATTTTGGCCACTAAGGGCAAATTACCATGGCCAATCCACCTAACCTGCACATCTTTGGACTGTGGGAGGAAACCGGAGCACCCGGAGGAAACCCACGCACACACGGGGAGGATGTGCAGACTCCGCACAGACAGAGACCCAAGCCGGAATCGAACCGGGGACCCTGGAGCTGTGAAGCAATTGTGCTATCCACAATGCTACCGTGCTTCCCCTAAATGGCGAAGGAGAGCTCCCTCTCCCTGATATACACACTCTGAGCCCCTTTCCTTGGAATCCAACAAACCCCACAAACCTTTTAAACCCTTTTCACTGACGAAATAAAAAGATTGTACTTCTTCTATGACTGTAATAGATTAAGTAGCGATGTGATGCTGCTGTTTATTGCTTAAAATTTTTTTGTACTTAAATTGTACATAAGTTCCTTTTTGATATTTGCCAGCAGCATGAGAGTAGCTTAGGTAATGATAGATAGAGGTTCCCTTGTGTAAATAAGTTAAATGTGTAATGATTAAATGTTTTATAGTGGCGCCTGAGTTTATGAATTCAGGATGTGTTGATAAAATTAGGTAAATGCTCCAAAAACATAGGACAGAGTAGTCCGGAACCTGTCCTTGACCAAGGGTAACCGGCACACCAAGGACGGATGAGGATCTACAGTGTGATCCACCACGCTTCCCGTTCAGGATCAAAAGGAAGGGATGTTGCCATCTGGGATGGCCACTTACAAAGGATCCTGGGAAATATGGCCACCTGAAAAGGACCATGGGAAATATGGTCAACCCAGGACTCAGACACTCAGAGCTTATGTATATTGGCAACTCAGATAACTAGACGCTATCGAAACCCCCAGCTACTTTGCATTCCAATGGCCCATTTCCCCAGAACAAAAGACCTGTACTCAGGTAACAGATACAGAAACAGACTCATCGGCACCACTCCATTTGCTCAGGGAGCCCAAAAAGCCAAGGTTAATGACTGCTCAGGACACGCCCCGCCATCAAGGCACCCGCCCCTTCATTGGCCAAAATCGAAGGCAGTAATCGAAGCCTGCCGAATTATTGGGTCCAAATCTAAGGACCGCCCAAAAGAGCGCGAAACCCCAAAAGGATAAAGAGAGACACTGCCATGTGTTCAATCTCTCTTGGCCCCGGCGCTCGGTCTCGCTTGGCCCCGACCTATGCCTAAAACCAAGTGTAGCATCACGACCAGAAGACAAGTTCAAGACCAACGATCGCTACCAGATGGATGAGCCCAGCAGAAATGAAGTCACTTCTCCAGACCCAGCCACGCAAGATCAGAACAAAGGCCTTGTTCCTCTGCATAAAGCCGGGTGCCTGAAGTTAAATACAGGTGGTTGTAGTGTTAGGTGTAATTTAGGTTGTAGTGTTTTATGTTGCATGTTGAAGTAATTCTTGTGTGTAAATAAACTATCATTGAAATTGAACTAACTAACTGGTTGTTTGGTCTTTGATCGATATCCGGTAAAACCTTGTGGCGGTATCATTTGATACCTGGCGACTCTGAAAAGCAATATTATCATTAATAACTGTCATATCAGTATCCAGTTAAAAAGAGCAACATTATTGGCATCTCCGGTGCAAATTGGCAACAAGTCAGAGTACAGGAGGGAGATAGCAAACCTAGTGGCATGGTGCAATGACAACAATCTCTCCCTCAATGTCAGCAAAACTAAAGAGCTGGTCATTGACTTCAGGAAGCAAAGTGTTGTACACACCCCTGTCTGCATGAATGGTGCTGAGGTGGAGATGGTTGACAGCTTCAAATTCCTAAGTATAAACATCACCAACAATCTATCCTGGTCCTCCCAAGACAGCACAACTGCACCTACACTTCCTCAGAAACTGAGGAAATACGGCATGTCCACGCTGACTGTTACCAATTTTTACAGGTGTACCATTGAAAGTATCCTGTCTAGCTGCATCACAGCCTGGTATGGCAACTGCTTGGCCCAAGACCCGTAAGAAACTACAAAGAGTCATGAATACAGCCCAGTCCATCACACAAACCCGCCTCCCATCCTTTGACTCTGTCTACACTTCCCGTTGCCTTGGGAAAGCGGGCAGCATAATCAAAGACCCCTTCCAACCGCTTATTCTCTCTTCCAACTTCTTCCATCGGGCAGAAGATACAAAAGTCTGAGAACACACACTAACAGATTCAAAAACAGCTTCTTCCCCACTGTTACCGGTCACCTGAATGATCCTCTTATGGACTGAACTGATCTCCCCACGCATCTTCTCTATTGTGTAGCACTACACTCCATATGCTTCAACTGATGTCTATGTATTTACATTGTGTATTTATCATTTGTCCTATGTTTTTCATGTAAAGAACGATCTGTCTCGACTGTACGCAGAACAATACTTTTCACTGTACCTCGGTACATGTGGCAATAAATCTAAATTACTAATGATTACAGATGCTTCAGCCTTGTCTTTTTCACTTACGTGTTGGGTTTCCCCCAATATTGGTGATGTTTATGGAGCTTCCTCCTCTGTTAGTTGTTGAGGTTCCCACTACCATTCATGATTGGATGTGGCAGGCCTTTGATCTGATCGATTGGTTGGGTATTACTTAGCTCTATCTATAGCTTGGTGCTATCGCCATCTAGCATATATGTGGTCCTATGTTGTAGCTTCAACAGATTGGCATATTTTAGGTATGCCTAGTTTGCAGCTCTCCTGTACACCTCGTCGAACCAGAGCTGACCCATGAGATTATAGACTGTGGGTGAATGCAGCTCAATCGTTTCTGAAGCTATCCCATTTAGCAGGTAGTAAGAATCACACAACAAGGAAGAGGGCGGCCTAAGTGTGAAGGGGGACTTCATCTCCGTAAGGAATCCTACCAGTACTGACATGGACGGATGCAGCTACAACATGTAGATTGGTGGGAAAAAAGTACAAATTGATTTTTAACTCTTGTTGGTTGTCTGAACACCTGCCATAAGCCCAATATGGCAGATAATGTCTCAAGGCCCAAACAGCTCAGTTAGGAGTGTTGCTACTGAGCACATTTGGAGGATATTAAGGCCCCCCACCCAAAGTGCTTTCTGTGATCTTGCTACCCACAGTGCTTCTTCCAAGTGGTGTTCAACATGGAGGAGTACTGAGTCACCAGCTGAGGAAGGGTGATAGGGGCTAATCTGAAGGTCTCCTTACCCAATTTTTGATCTAGTGCAATGATAGTTCATGGGGACCAGATAATGCTTTCCTGATTTTTCCTTCTGTCCTTTAATCCAAAAGCAGTGAGGCTAATTGCTACCATTCCTCCAATACCCCAGTTGGCATCAAGCATGAGATAGATTAATCACACATGCACATTCATTCTCAAATACACACAAAGTACTTTTTATGTATTATATCAAAACGATGTAATGTAACTATTAGATGTTTGGCTGGTAACCTGATGTAACATTGCTATAATGGCCGTCCGGATTCATTCCATAAATGTAAAAATTGGGTAGCTTCTATATCAGATGGGCAATCTATTACATCAGATTGCTGCAGTAAAGACAACAATTTACCCCTTGAATTTGCACTCGCATTGCGTACCTGCATGCGGGGTAACCTGCCAGAGATGGCAATATGCTGATCTATATAATATTTTCAACTCAATCTGTGGTTTGTTATTGTGGATTAGAGTTGATTAACGATAAATATAATAGATTCTTGTCAATTACTGCTCGATTTCTTTTCGGAGTCAGGAAGAACTTTTAAGGAAATGTCAACTTGTGATTGTGTATTTCCTTTACAATTTTTGGTAAAAGGAGGACTGAAGCAGATAAAACTTTAAATAGTCTGTTTGAAAAGGCCTGCTTGATGTGCCAAAACGTGTTTCTCTTGTTCCCTGGTTTATGATCTAAAGCTGTGTTATTTTCCCCCTAGTGTTGTGAACAATCAAAATACTGAAAGCATCTTCACTGATGCCAAGTAGAAATCACAGTAAGATTAGATTGAAATGAATGCGACCCACATGAGCATTTGGCAAGATTTATTTAAATTTACATAGATCATCTAAAAGAAAGCCATTATCACACTTCCCATTGAATTGGATGACATTAACATTAATATGTACTTGGGCCAAGAGATGATCAGTGCCTGTATTCAGAGAAATTCTACAGAAATACAGTGGACAATTATACCAGCACTGTAAGTACCCTGTACCGACTGCACAGCCGTTATTGTGTTGTGAACTGCACTTCTGTATCTGCAGACGAATGCATAATTGTTGATATTTTGTGCAGGCAGTGAGATAAGGTGAAACAGCAAAACGTTCTCATGTGAAGAAGTATGGGACTTATCTGCATCAGTAGACCAACAATTAACATACAAGTTTATTTTTAACTGCACTTTGTTCTCCATTTTTCAAATCAATTTTCTCTCTCTTGAAGACTTTGACTTTTGCTATGACGTGATTGCAGAGAACTTTCCCAAGTAACAATTGTGAGCCTGTAATGCAAAGGCTGTTTGACAGGGTGAAGGATTGTGTCCAAAGCTGATTCTATCCTTGCCTAAAATCCACGTGTGTGAATTTGTGTAGGGCTGCTGGATAACAATCAGGTGTGGGAATCTTTTCCAGTTTTCCTCTCCCTAACTAGGGGGTGTGGTGATATGCATCACCGTATATACACAAGGGGTTAATGTAAATACACTACAACTAAGTAAACACTAGAGGGAGCATCGTAGATGTCATGATATGCAAACTTGTAGCTAATGAATAGGACACAACCAATGAGCAGTCAAGACACCCAGAGGTGGCATTATCACAAGGGGGCATTACACAACCCATATAAAAGGACAGGGCACACATGCTCTGTCTCTTTCCACAGACAGACATCTAGAGAGTACATCAGGGTTGATCAGAAGCATCACACCCAGCACGTGGCTTAGAGCAGACTGGTTTAGTTAGACTGAGTTACTACAGTTAGATTAGCAGGAGAGTCGAATTCAAGTAGAAGATTTGTTAACTGTTCAATAAATGTGTTAAGCCCATCTCCAAGTCTGAACCTTCCTTTGTCAAAGCATACATCAAGGAAGCAGCTTATGCTACACGAAGATGCATAACACAACAGGGGGAACTATGGTCAGTGATTTGCCAGAGGCAAAGAAGCGGAGAGTCAAAGTAACCACAGCTGTATTAGTCATGGTAATGCCCACTGTGGAAATGGTTTGCAGGTCTAGTTATAGGAGACAGTCTCCCTGGAGACACATAAACAAATGAGAAATGCAAGCCAAAGATTTACAATGATTTAAATGCTAGCTGGTGAGTGCCCCTTTAAATATTGCTGGCCATTTCCTGCCCTATACCAGTGACAGAAGCAACGGTGGCAACACTGATTCATCCAGAAATAGGATCCTGGTTTTAATCATGCCAAAAAAAAGCAAAATTAAAGATATTTATTAGGATTGTGCCGTGCTCAGTGGTAGGACTCGCTGCCTATGTTGCGAACTGCCCAACAATCACGGAGGCAAGAACTCCAGCAAACCTTCTTCCTCCTACCGTCCCCCTCGTGTTGAAAAATGGGCAATAGACAGATGAAAGTCAAAATCCTTCACCAAAGAGCAATCTCCAGGTCAACCTACCAAATATTTAACTTCCTACTCGGACTCGCCAAGCTGCTGCTGCCTCTTCACATAAACTTCATTCGCGCCTAAACATGGAAGGAAATTTACTGTAAAGTTCCACAGCACAGAATGAGGTTAGTCAGTCTGTCTGTTGTGTCTAGTGACTCTTTGAAAAGGCTACCACTCATGCCTTTAGATATATGCAGGTGAGGGCTTTGTGAGGCGACAGGTGAGGGAATTCCCGTTGCTCCCGGCACAAAACGTTCAAGATAGGGTGATCTCGGGTATATGGGTCGGGGAGGGCAAGGTGTCGGAAATACACCAGGAGTTGAAAGAAGAGGGGGAAGCGCTGGTAGAAGAGTTGAAGGGTAAATGGGAGGAGGAGCTGGGGGAGGAGATTGAGGAAGGTCTGTGGGCTGATGCCCTAGGTAGGGTTAATTCCTCCTCCTCGTGTGCCAGGCTCAGCCTGATACAATTTAAGGTGGTCCACAGAGCGCACTTGACAGGGGCGAGGTTGAGTAGGTTCTTTGGGGTAGAGGACAGATGTGGAAGGTGCTCAGGGAGTTTGGTGAACCATGTCCATATGTTTTGGTCATGCCCGGCACTGGAGGGGTTCTGGAGAGGAGTGGCGGGAGCAATATCTCAGGTGGTGAAAGTCCGGGTCAAGCCAGGCTGGGAGCTAGCAATATTTGGAGTAGTGGATGAACCGGGAGTGCAGGAGGCGAAAGAGGCCGGCATTCTGGCCTTTGCGTCCCTAGTAGCCCGGCGAAGGATCTTGCTAATGTGGAAGGAGGCGAAGCCCCCCAGCCTGGAGGCCTGGATAAATGATATGGCTGGGTTCATAAAGTTGGAGAGGATTAAGTTCGCCTTGAGAGGGTCTGCGCAGGGGTTCTACAGGCGGTGGCAACCGTTCCTAGACTATCTCGCGGAGCGTTAGAGGAAGGTCGGTCAGCAGCAGCAGCAACCTTGGGGGGGGTGGAGGGGACGTGTGGGAGGGGGGGGGAAAGGGGGGGACTGCCTGGGAGGGTGGATGAGCAAGAGATAACATGAAGGGTTGGGGAAACTGGCACGTACGGGTGAGGGCCAGTGTACAAAGCTGTGTAAATATATCATTTTGCCATGTATATATCTTGCTCTGCGCGATTTCTCGGATTTTCTTGTTACGGGGGGGGGGGGGTTAATGTTTGTAAGGGAGAAAAATTGTGTTAAAAAACTTTAACAAATATATATTTTTTAACAAGAAAAGGCTACCACTCATCCCACTTCCTTACTCTGTCGCCATAGCTCTGCAAATATTTCCTTTACCATTATTTATCTAATTCCCTTTTGGAAATTACTGTTGAATCTCCTTCCAGGCCCAGTTTCAGGCACAAAAACAGAAAATACTGGACAATCTCTTTTTTTGAAAAAACATTTTATTAAGGCATTTATGATTTTATAATAACAAAAAATACAAATACAAAACAAAACAGTGCATAACGCCCTCCAAACCAACAACCACACCCAGCCAACATGGCTTACACGCACAATTCCCCAGTCCCTACATCCCCTCTCACTGTTCCCGCCTGAACTAAACTATACTCCCTACTCCCGCCCCCCCCCCCCCCTCCCCCCGCATTCCCTAACCCCTCCCTCCTATTGTATCTGCTAACAGTTTAGTTTTCCCTGAAGATGTCGATAAAACGGTTGCCACCTCCGGACGAACCCTAACACTGATCCTCTCAGGGCGAACTTAATTTTCTCAAGCCTGAGAAACTCAGCCATGTTGCTAACCCATACCCCTGATTTCAGGGGCTCCGAGTCCCTCCACGATGATAGGTCCATTTCCGGGCTACCAAGGAGGCAAAGGCCAAAACATCAGCCTCTCTCGCCCCCTGGACCCCCAGGTCTTCCGACACTCCAAATATGGCCACCTCTGGACTCGGCGCCACCCTCGTTTTTAGCACCGTGGACATGGCATCAGCAAATCACCAAAGCTTCAGACATGCCCAAAACATGTGGACATGATTTGCGGGCCCTCCCTCACACACCTGTCCTCCACCCCAAAAACTCTGCTCATCTGGGCCACCGTCATGTGTGCCCATTGAACCACCTTGAATTGTATCAGGCTGAGCCTGGCACATGATGAGGACGTGTTGACTCTACTCAGAACATCCTCCCACAGACCTGCCTCTGGCTCCTTACCCAGCTCATCTTCCCACTTGCGCTTTACCTCCCCTATCTGGATTCCCTCACACTCCATGAGCTCTTTAAAGATTTCCGAGACCTTTCCTTCCCCCACTCCCGTTTATGAAACTAACTTATCCTGTATCCCCTGTGGCGGAAAGGTCGAAACCTGCCTTCATACAAAGTCTCTCAGATAGCGAAACCCATTCCCACCCGGCAATTCAAACTCCTCCTCCAAATCCTCCAAACAAGGAAAACTCCCATCGATAAACAGATCCCCAGACTCTCAATCACTGCTCTCTCCCACCTCCGAAGCCTCCCATCCTACATCCCCAGGACAAACCGGTGATTGCCACAAATTGGAGACCAAACCGAAGCTCCCTCCACTCTCAAATGCTTCTGCCACTGCCCCCATACCCTCAGAGCCACCACCACCACCGAGCGTGTGGAGTACCGAGCCGGCGAGAATGGCTGAGGTGCTGTTACTAATGCCCCTAAGCTTGTGCCCCTACAAGACGCCGCCTCCACCCGCTCCCACACAGAGGCCCCCCCCCCCCACTACCCACCTCCTGATCATGGCTATATTTGCCGCCCAGTAGTAATTCATAACGTTCAGTAGGGCCAACCCTCCCCTCACCTCAGTGTCATAATATACACCAGTATATCATGGTGCAGACACACACACAGATGGACACACAGCAAGACCAATCAACACACACAACACCGCAGCCAATCACCAGTTAGAGCACACTCACTATAAAGACAGAGGGCATCTGTTTTCCCGCTCATTCCGGATGCAGCCTCTCAGAAGGACAGAGCTTACAGCTTGCAACACAGATCGTCACCATGTGCTGAGTGCACAGACTGGTGAGAACAGGCATAGGTCTTTAGTTTAATCTAACATCGTGTTAACCCACAGTGAAAGTATGTTCAACAGTTTCTAGCTCAATAAAATAGTGTTGTACTATTACAAGTGTTGGTAGCCTGTCTATGTTACTGCTAAGGTAAACGCAGTCTCCACAGATCCAGAGTACCCAACACATCATGGTACCAGTAGTTGAGGGATGTTAGAACTTCTTAGACCTACCTGCAAGTGATCTGCCTTCCACCAGCATACAGCCATCCTGCAAAATGGGCAATGTCCGCCCCCCGCCGCCGCTCCGCATCACCGGTAACCTAGGGGCCAACTGGAAGATATTCAAACAATGCTTCCAGCTCTACCTTGAAGCCACAGACCGGGAAGCTGCCTCAGACACCAGGAAGATCGCTCTCTTCCTATCCATGGCCGGGGACCATGCCATCCACATTTTCAATTCTCTCACCTTTACTGATGATGAAGATAAATCAAAATTCAAGACGGTCCTCCTTAAGTTTGACAGTCACTGCGACATCGAGGTGAATGAAAGTTTCGAGCGCTATGTATTCTAACAGCATTTGCAGGGTAAGGATGAACCTTTCCCCAGTCCTTTCTCACCCAACTCCGCATCCTTGCGCAGTCCTGTAATTATGGGTCCACCTCCGACTCCATCCTACGCGACCAGATCATTTTCGGTGTTCAGTCGGACCCCCAATGCCAGCAGCTCCTCAAGGTAAAGCAGCTCACCCTAGTGATTGCCATCGAGACCTGCGTGCTACATAAACACGCCACTAGTCGGTATTCCCACATCCAAGCGGCTGAAACGGCGCGGCAAGGTCCCCACGAGGCAGAACGGGTCCATGCAATCGAGCAACTCCAGGGCCTCAGCCATTTTGCACCATTTTCGCGAACTCCCGCGCTTGTGTGCACCGAACGAGGGGACGTCGACGAACGTATTATGCAGGCACGCACCACGTACGGCTGCGCCATGCATGCACGGTGGTGCAGCGAGTGTACTGACGCTACAACATGCGGCAACTGTGGCTCCGCCCATTTAAAGCAGCAATGTCCTGCCAAATCCTTACGATGGCTGCAATGTGGCAAACTTGGCCACTATGCTGCTTTATGCAGATCAACTCAGCCTGCCAACTTGCTCCAGCCAGCCTCGCAGGAATGTCCGGGCCATTCAACCCACAGTCACCGAGCCAGATTCGGACTTGCTACCCGATATTGACACCAAGGACCCGAAGGCGCCTTTTCGAGTCGGTGTCATTACAAAAAACAGGGTGTCCCCAAAACAAAGAATCCAGCCTCTACCGGTATACAGCATCGATCCGGACGATGAGTGGTGTGCCACCCTTCCGGTCAACCGGTCCCAAATACGATTCCGCCTGGACACCGGTGTCTCCGCCAATGGAAGTGTGACTTCCAAAGCCTTTGTGTCAAACCAGCCATCAGCCTGCCAGCTATTAGATTATAATGGCATTGCCATTGCTGCCAGCGGCTCATGCCAACTTGAAGTGACGCACAGGTCACGCAAAGCCATCCTTACCTTTGAAATCGTGGGCTCCTCGAAAGCCTCCCTGCTTGGCGCGCAGGCATGCAAGCTGTTGAACCTAGTTCAGAGAGTTCACCTCTCTCTCCTGCTGACGCGTCTGCCTTTCAGGACACTGACTTCAGGGCGCAGCTCGACGCCATTATCAACCAGTACCACGACGTCTTCGAGGGCATGGGCATGCTCCCGTACACCTACAGGATTTTATTAAAACCGAATGCCACGCCTGTGGTGCATGCACCTCACAGAGTCCCAGCACCCCTTATGGACCGCCTCAAACAGCAGCTGCAGGACCTCCAGGACCAAGAGTGATTTCCAAAGTCACGGAACCGACCGACTGGGTCAGTTACATGGTATGTGTAAAAAAGCCTTCCGGAGAATTGAGAATTTGCATTGATCCCAAGGATCTCAATCGCAATATTCCCAAGCGCGAAGATCTCACATGTGAGATGGCTCGCGCAAGCTCTTTACCAAACTCGACGCCTCAAAAGGGTTCTGGCAAATCCAGCTCGATGAATCCAGCAGCAAACTCTGTACGTTTAACACCCCCTTTGGAAGATATTGTTACAAAAGGATCCCGCTTGGCATCATCTTTGCATCAGAAGTGTTCCATAGGCTTATGGAACAAATGATGGAAGGTATTGAAGGTGTTCACGTCGATGACATAATCATCTGGTCCGCCACCCCGCATGAGCTCCAACGCGTATTCAGACGTATACATGAGCATGGCCTCCGCCTCAACAGGGCCAAATGCTCTTTTGGTCAGACGGAACTCAAGTTCCTCGGGGACCACATCTCCCAATTAGGTGTGCAGCCGGATGCGGACAAGATAGCTGCCATCACAGCTATGAAAACACCAGAGGACAAGTAGTCGGTCCTCCGATTTCTGGGCATGGTCAATTTTTTAGGGAAATTCATCCCTAACCTCGCCTCTCATACCACGGCTCTCAGGAACCTGGTCAGGAAGACGACAGACTTCCAATGGCTCCCCGCCCACGAGCGCGAATGGAGGGAACTCAAGGCAAAACTGACCATGGCCCCGGTCTTAGCCTTCTTTGATCCAGCAAAGGAGACCAAAATTTCGACCGATGCCAGTCAATCCGGCATTGGGGCAGTGCTCCTTCAACGTGATGAGGCCTCATCATTGGCCCTCGTTGCATATGCGTCACGTGCGATGACCCCCACGGAGCAGCGCTACGCGCAGATAGAAAAGGAGTGCCTGGGTCTTATGACCGGTGTGGTTAAATTTCACAATTATGTCTACGGACTTCCTCAATTCACTGTCGAGACCGACCATCGCCCGCTGGTCAATATAATACAGAAAGACTTGAATTATATGAAACCTCGCCTCCAGCGGATTCTTCTCAAGCTTCGGCGATACGACTTCCAGCTGGTATACACCCCAGGCAAGGACCTCATCATTGCTGACGCTCTCTCCACGTCAGTCAACACTCCATGTGACCCAATGGGAGTTGTCTGCCAGGTTGACGCCCATGTGGCATTCGCGGCCTACAATCTACCTGCCTCGGAGGAACGCCTTGTCCAAATTCGCCGCGAGACGGCGACTGACCCCTTGCTACAGTGTGTCATGCGCCACCTAACGGACGGGTGGCTCAAGGGCCAATGCCCTCAATTCTATAATGTCAGAGATGATCTGGCAGTAGTAGACGGGGTTCTTCTAAAACTGGACCGCATTGTCATCCCGCATAGCATGCGCTAGCTCGTCCTGGAACAGCTACAGGAGGGCCACTTTGGCATGGAAAAGTGCCGCCGACGTGCCCGAGAGGCAGTGTACTGGCCCGGCATTAATGAAGACATAGCCAACACAGTGCTCAACTGCCCCACTTGTCAGAGCTTCCAGCCGGTCCAACCACATGAGACCCTGCAGCCCCATGAGTTGGTCCCGTCACCATGGACCAAGGTGGGCATCGACCTGTTCCACACGCTGGGTAGAGACTATGGCCTGATCGTGGACTACTTTTCAAATTACCCGGAGGTGATAGGGTTGCACGACCTCACCTCGTCGGCAGTCATTCGTGCATGTAAAGAAACCTTTGCTTGACACGGCATCCCGCTCACGGTTATGTCAGACAATGGCCCCTGCTTCGCCAGCCAAGAATGGTCCAACTTTGCCAGGCAGTACAATTTTGCCCATGTGACATCCAGTCCCCTGTACCCCCAATCCAACGGCAAAGCAGAGAAGGGAGTACATATTGTCAAACGGCTCCTATGCAATGCGGCCGATGTTGGGTCTGATTTCTACCTTGCCTTGCTGGCCTATCGCTCCACTCCACTGTCCACTGGCCGGTCGCCAGCCCAATTACTCATGAATCGCACCCTGAGGACGACGGTGCCGTCCATCCATGTCCCAGACCTCGACACGTTCTCGTGCACAGCACAAGGCGGCTCATGACTCCCATGCAGCTGATCTCCCTGCTCTGGCTCCAGATGACAATGTCCACGTCCATCTTCCGGATGGTGGCTGGTCTGCAACCGCTGTTGTCCTTCGGCAGGTGGACCCCGTTCGTTCCTGGTTCGTCTACCGGATGGCTCTATTGTGCGCCACAATCGACGCACCCTTCGTCTTGTTTCACACTCGCCATGTGATCCTCCAGTGTCGCCTCGCCCTCCTACTGACCCTGCCACGGACTATGCAGAGCGCCCTGTCACTCTGCCTCCCCATGACCTTGACGCAGTCCTGCCCGCTCCTGAACCGGCGGCTCTCGACCCACCCTTGAGGCGGTCAACCAGAATTTGTCGCCCACCTCAGAGACTAAATTTATGAACTTTCCGAATTTATGGACTCTCTGAATTGTTTTGTTGCTTTGTTTGATCGTTTCCCTGGTCTGTATATAGTGTTGATCTCGTTATTCTTGTTGCATACTGCTTCTCTGCACCAGGCACCTTCCCATGTAAATAGCTTAGTTCTCATGTACATAGTCCTGTAAATATGTCTTCACACTCCACACGTAGTTCGGAACATTATCTTTTTTTTTTTCTCCCCACCTCCTCCATACTACCTGCCCCTCCACCTATCTTTGTATCATCGGCAAACTTAGGCAGAATGCCCCCAGTCCCGCCATCTAGATCGTTAATATATAAAGAGAACAGCTGTGGCCCCAACACTGAACCCTGCGGGACACCACTCGTCACCGGTTGCCATTCCGAAAAAGAACCTTTTATCCCAACTCTCTGCCTTCTGCCTGACAGCCAATTGTCAATCCATGTTAGTACCTTGCCTCGAATACCATGGGCCCTTATTTTACTCAGCAGTCTCCCGTGAGGCACCTTATCAAAGGCCTTTTGGAAGTCAAGATAGATAACATCCATTGGCTCTCCTTGGTCTAACCTATTTGTTATCTCTTCAAAGAACTCTAACAGGTTTGTCAGGCACGACCTCCCCTTACTAAATCCATGCTGACTTGTCCTAATCTGACCCTGCACTTCCAAGAATTTAGAAATCTCATCCTTAACAATGGATTCTAGAATCTTGCCAACAACCGAGGTTAGGCTAATTGGCCTATAATTTTCCATCTTTTTCCTTGTTCCCTTCTTGAACAGGGGGTTACAACAGCGATTTTCCAATCCTCTGGGACTTTCCCTGACTCCAGTGACTTTTGAAAGATCATAACTAACGCCTCCACTATTTCTTCAGCTATCTCCTTTAGAACTCTAGGATGTAGCCCATCTGGGCCCGGAGATTTATCAATTTTTAGACCGCTTAGTTTCTCTAGCACTTTCTCCTTTGTGATGGCTACCATATTCAACTCTGCCCCCTGACTCTCCTGAATTGTTGGGATATTACTCATGTCTTCTACTGTGAAGACTGACGCAAAGTACTTATTTAGTTCCTCAGCTATTTCCTTGTCTCCCATCACTAGATTACCAGCGTCATTTTGGAGCGGCCCAATGTCTACTTTTGCCTCCCGTTTGTTTTTAATGTATTTAAAGAAACTTTTACTATCATTCCTAATGTTACTGGCTAGCCTACCTTCATATTTGATCCTCTCTTTCCTTATTTCTCTCTTTGTTATCCTCTGTTTGTTTTTGTAGCCTTCCCAATCTTCTGACTTCCCACTACTCTTTGCCACATTGTAGGCTTTCTCTTTTGCTTTGATGCATTCCCTAACTTCCTTTGTCAGCCATGGCTGCCTAACCCCCCCTCTGATAACCTTTCTTTTCTTTGGGATGAACCTCTGTACTGTGTCCTCAATTACTCCCAGAAACTCCTGCCATTGCTGTTCTACTGTCTTTCCCACTAGGCTCTGCTCCCAGTCGATTTTCATCAGTTCCTCCCTCATGCCCCTGTAGTTACCTTTATTTAACTGTAACACCTTTACATCTGATTCTACTTTCTTTCAAATTGGAGATTGAATTCTACCATATTATGATCACTGCCTCCTAAGTGTTCCCTTATTTTAAGATCTTTAATCAAGTCTGGCTCATTACATAACACTAAGTCCAGAATGGCCTGTTCCCTCGTGGGCTCCATCACAAGCTGTTCCAAAAAGCCCTCCTGTGAACATTCAATGAATTCCCTTTCCTTGGGTCCACTGGCAGCATTATTTACCCAGTCCACCTGCATATTGAAGTCCCCCATGATCACTGTGACCTTGCCTTTCTGACATGCACTTTCTGTTTCGTGGTGCATTTTGTGCCCCCGGTACTGAACACTGTTAGGAGGCCTGTACATAACTCCCATTATGGTTTTTTTGCCTTTGTGGTTCCTCAACTCTACCCACACAGACTCCACATCATCTGACCCTATGTCGTTTAGTGCTATTGATTTCATTCCTAATTAACAAGGCCACCCCGCCCCCTCTGCCCACCTCTCTGTCTTTTCGATAGGTTGTGAATCCCTGGATGTTTAAATGCCAGTCCTGAACCCCCTGCAACCATGTCTCTGTGATGCCTACCACATCATACCTGCCAGTCACATTCTGGGCCACAAGCTCATCTACCTTGTTCCGTACACTGCGCGTATTTAAATATAGCACCTTTAATTCTCTATTGACCATCCCTTTTTGTTTTCTTAGTGTGGTGGACCTTGGTTTACTGAGCCTTTCCATACACTGTGTCATATTTTGTGGGATGGGGACTATCATAACCTCTCCTGAGTTCTGTTCGATGTTCACAGCGCCATTGCCAACGGCTCTGTGGCCAGGCCAAAGAGCAGTGGGGAGAGTGGACATCCCTGACCCGTCCCCTGGCACAGGCTAAAAAATTCCGATTGCACCCGGTTAGTTCTTACATTTGCCACCGGTGCCGGATATAGCAACCGGACCCAATCCACAAATCCCTGCCCGAACCCAAACCTTCCCAGGACCTCCCACAGATATTTCCACTCAATCCGATTAAGGCCTTTTCTGTGTCCATGGCTACCAGCACCTCGACCTCGCGCCCCTCCGCAGGCACCATTATTACATTGAGGAGCCGCCTAATGTTGAACGTCAGGTGTCGTCCCTTAACAAATCCCCTCTGGTCCTCCCCTATTACCCCCCCCGAACACAATCCTCTATGCGTGTGGCCAAGATGTTTGCCAGCAACTTTGCTTCCACATTTAGCAGGGAGATTGGCCTTTGACCCACAGCTATCCGGATCTTTATCCCGTTTCAAGATAAGGGAAATCGATGCCTGTGATAACGTTGGGGGGAGCACTCCCAGCTCCTTGGACTCATTGAAAGCCTTTACCAAAAGTGGCCCCAACAGCCCTGAAAACTTCTTATAGAACTCCACTGGGTAGCCGACAGGTCCCTTGGCTTTAACCAATTGCATCGCCCCCAACCCGTCTATAACCTCCCCGAGCCCAATTGGGACTCCCGGATCCTCCACCATCTCCTCATCTATCCTCGGGAACTCCACCCCCCCCCCCAAAAATCGTTTCATCCCCTCCTCCCCGGCTGAGGGTTCCGATTTATACAAACGCCCGAAACACATCATTCAACCCCGCCGGGTCCATAACTACCTCCCCCCCCCCGCGCCCCCCCCCCCCCCCCCCCCCCCCATGTCCCTCACTTTCCCTATCTCTCACGCCGCCTCAGGTTTCCTCAGATGATGAGCCAGCCTCCTACTAGCTTTCTCGCCGTATTCACAGACAGCCCCCCCCCCCCCCCCCCCCCACCCCCCACCCCCTCGCCCCCCACTTACCCTCCTCAGCTGTCCCACCGCCTAACCTGTGGACAGGAGCCCAAATTCTAGCTGCAGTCTCTGACGCTCTTTCAAAAGCCCGTCTTCCGGAGTCTCTGCATACCTCCTGTTTGCTGCAAAAGCTTGACTCCCAGCCTGTCTAACTCTGCCCACTGAGCCTTCTCCTTATGGGCCCAAATTAAAATGAATTCCCCCCCCCCCCAATAACCACCTTCACTGCCTCCCAAACCACCCCCGGCGACACCTTACCCGTATCATTTCTGTTAACAGAACATACAGTGCAGAAGGAGGCCATTCAGCCCATCACGTCTGCACCAACTCACTTTAAGCCCTCACTTCCACCCTATCCCCGTAACCCAATAACCCCTCCTAACTTTTTTTACCACTAAGGGCAATTTATAATGTCCAATCCACCTAACCTGCACGTCTTTGGAGTGTGGGAGGAAACCGGAGCACCCGGAGGAAACCCACGCACACACGGGGAGGATGTGCAGACTCCGCACAGACAGCGCCCCCAGCCGGGAATCGAACCTGGGACCCTGGAGCTGTGAAGACACAATGCTAACCACTGTGCTACCATGCTGCCCCTAATGTATCCCCGAATGGCCTCCCTCACCCGCTCACACACCTCCTCCTCCACCCTCCATTCCGACCGCTGGGCCCTTCCTTTACTAACTTGCAAATCCACCCAGTGCGGGCCGTGGCCTGACCCCACTATTGCTGAATATTCAGCATCCACCACCTCAGCCAGCAGCGTTTTGTCCATCACAAAACAGTCTATCCGGGAATACACCTTATGCACATGGGAATAGAACGAATATTCCTTACTCCTCAGCCACCCAAATCTCCACGGATTGACCCCCCCCCCCATGTGCTCCATGGACCCCTGGAGCTTCTTAGCCATTGCTGATACTTTCCCAGACCTGGAACTTGACCGGTCCAGCCTCGGATCAAGAACCGTATTGAAATCTCCCCCATAATCAGTCGCTGCGAATCTCGGTCTGGGATCTTCCCCAGCACCCGTCTCATAAATTTCACGTTATCCGAGTTGGCGCATATATATTCACCAACACCGGACCATTCCCTCCAGTTTCCCACTAACCATAACATATCTACCCCCGGGTCTGTCTTTATATTCCTCACCTTGAACGCCACCCGCTTATTAACCAAGATCGTCACCCCCTCGTTTTAAAGTCCAACCCCGAATGGAACACTTACCCAGCCCATCCCTTCCTTAGCTGAATCTGGTCCCCCACCCTCAGATGTGTCTCCTGCAACAAAGCCACGTCCGTTATCAGTTGCATCAAGTGTGCGAACACACAGGCCCTTTTGACCGGCCCATTGAGTCCCCGAACGTTCCACGTGACCAGCCTGGTCGGGGGGGCACCCCGCCCCCCTCCCCTGCCGATCAGCCATAACCTCTCCTAGGCCAGCCTGCGGCCCATGTCCCGCATCTCCCCTGGCCCGCCCTCGGGCAACTACCGCCATCAACCCTCCTCCTCCTCCGCTTTGAAAGTCCCCTCCCCGTCAGCAGTACTGTCCCTGCCCCCACCCGCTCCCGCCACCCCCCCTCCAACCCCGCCCCCCCACAGATCTTCAGCCCACCCTCCACTGCGCTTCCGTGAACTAGCCCGCCCAGCTAGCCTGGCAGCCATTCGGAACATTATCACCACACATTATTTATTGCCACAAACATAGATTTTTTTTATAAAGGGGGGATGTCATAATATACACCAGTATATCATGATGCAGACACACACACTGATGGACACATAGCAAGACCAATCAACACACACAACACCGCAGCCAATCCATCAGTTAGAGCACACGCACTATATAGACAGAGGGCATCAGAGTTCCCGCTCATTCAGGATGCAACCTCTTAGGACAGAGCTTACAGCTTACAGCACAGATCGTCACCATGTGCTGAGTGCATAGACTGGTTAGGACAGGCATAGGTCTTTAGTTTAATCTAACATCGTGTTAACCCACAGTGCAAGTATGTTCAACAGTTTCTAGCTTAATAAAATAGAGTTGTACTATTACAAGTGTTGGTAGCCTGTCTATGTTACTGCTAAGGTAAACCCAGTCTCCACAGATCCAGAGTACCCCACACATCACCCAGCTCCGCTCCAACAGCACTTTCTTACTCGCGGGGTTTTACCTGTCCATACAAACCCAGAGATCACCACATCAACCTGCTTAAAAAAGGCCTTTGGGATAAAAATAGGGAGACACTGGAAAACAAACAAAAATCTCTGGAGAACCGTCATCTTTACGGTCTTTACCCTCCCCGCCAGTGACAACGGGAGCTGTCCCACCCTCCCCGCCAGTGACAACGGGAGCATGGCCCACCTCCGAAAGTCCTCCTTCATTTGCTCAACTAAGTGGGCCAGATTTAATTTATGTAACTGCTCCCATCCCCGAGCCACCTGAATTCCCAAGTATCCAAAATCCCTCCCACCACTTTTAACGGCAACACCCCAGCCTCCTCTCCTGCCCCCTTGCCTGGATCACAAAACCTCACTCTTACCCATGTTCAATTTATACCTGAGAACTGGCCAAATTCCCCTAAGATCTGCATAACCTCTCCCATCCCCCCCTAACAGGTCAGAAATATACAGGAGTAGGTCGCCTGCATACAATGAGACGCTGTGCTCCACTTGCCTCTCCCCCCCAGACTAGCCCCTTCCAGTCCTTTGACGCTCTCAGCGCCATCGCCAATGGCTCTGTAGCCAAGGCAAACAACAGTGGGGAGAGTGGACATCCCTGGCTCATCCCCCGGCTCAGTCTAAAATAGTCCGAGCTCATTTGCTTTGTCCGCACACTCACCACTGGTACCTGGTACAGCCACCGGACCCAGTCTACAAAGCCCTGCCCAAACACAAACCACCCCAAGAGCTCCCACAAGTACTAAATACTTCCACTCCACCCGGTCGAAGGCCTGTTCCGCGTCCATAGCGACCACCACCTCCACATCCCTCCTCTCGGAGTGCATCATGATGACATTTAAGAGCCTTCTAACGTTGATCGTTAACTGCCTATCTTTGGCAAATCCCGTCTGGTCCCCCATCACCCCCGGAACACAATCCTCTATCCTTGATGCTAAAATCTTGGCCAGCAATTTGGCGCCTACATTTAGTAGGGAGATTGGTCTGCATGACCCGCATTGTTCTGGGTCCTTCTCCCGCTTCAAAATCAATGAGATCGAAGCCTTCAACATTGTTGGGGGAAGAACACCTCGCTCCCTTACCTCATTAAATACTCTCACCATCAACGGACCCAGCACCCCAGAAAACGCCTTATAGAATTCCACTGGGTACACATCCGGCCCCAGGGCCTTGCCCGACTGCATGGCCTCCAATTCCTCCACTACTTCAATAATCCCGATCGAGTCTCCCAACCCCACCACCAACCCTTCCTCTACCTTCGAAAACTCCAGACCTTCCAAGAATTGCCTCATCCCCTCCACCCCAGCTGGGAGCTCCGACTCATGCAGCTGACTGTAAAATTCCTTGAACCCCCCGTTCACCCCCGCTGGGTCCAAGATCGTGTTCCCCCCTCTATCCTTCACTCTTCCTATCTCCAGGGCCACCTCCTGTTTCCTGAGCTGGTGTGCTGACATCCTACTGGCCTTCTCCCCATATTCAAAAACTGCCCCTCGTGCCTTAATCAACTGCCCCATTGCCTTCCCAGTGGATATCAGACCAAACTCCATCGGCAGCTTCTGCCGCTCCTTCAACAACCCCGCCTATGAGACTTCCGAGTACCTTCTGTCCACCTGGAGAATCTCCCTAACCAGCCTATCCATCTCTGCCTGCTCCACTTTCTCCCTATGAGTCCGTACCAAAATCAGCTCCCCACTAACTACCGCCTTCAGTGCCTCCCTTATCGTTGCTGCCGAAAACTCCTCTGTGTCATTTATCTCCACATAATTCTGGATGGCCTCCCTCACCCACCCACACACCTCCTCATCCACTAACAGTCCAACATACAATCTCCATTGTGGGCACTGACCCCTCTCCTTGCTCACCCGTAAATCCACCCAGTGTGGGGCATAGTCCGACACAACAATCGCCGAATACTCGGCATCTACCACCCCCGCCAGGAAAGCCCTGACCAAAACGAAAAAGTCGATCCAGGAGTACACTTTGTGCACGTGGGAGAAAAAAGAAAACTCCTTCGATCTTGGCCGTCCAAACCTCTACGGATCTACTCTCGCATCTGTTCCATAAACCCCTTTAGTTCCTTTGCCGCAGCTGGCACGCTCCCTGTCGTCAAACTCGACCGATCCAACCTCGGATCTATAGCCGTATTAAAGTCCCCCATGATCAGCCTATGCAAGTCCAGGTCCGGGATCGTCCCCAACACCCGCCTCATAAACTCCGTGTCGTCCAAGTTTGGTGCATAGATATTCACTAATACCACCAGCATCCACTCCAACTTTCTACTCACCATAACGTATCTACCCCCTGAGCCTGCCACTATGCTCCCTACCTCAAATGACATCCGCTTATTGATCAAAATCGCTACCCCTCTAGTTTTAGAGTCTAGCCACGAATGAAATACCTGCCCAACCCACACCTTCCTCAGCCTAGTCTGATCAACCACCCTCAGGTGTGTCTACTGGAGCATTGCCACGTCGGCCTTTAAGCTCCTCAGATGCGCAAACATGCAAGCGCTCTGTGGTAAACTACTGTTGCACCTGTATTAGGTGATGTACGGTAGGACCTGTACTACAGGTTCGCCGGTAGTCCCTGCCTGTATAAATATGCGTGTCCTCCAGCCAGCAGCCATTTCGCCAGCTGATGTGGGAGGCCACACATCTGATTGCAATAAAGCCTCAGTTGGATTCAACTATCGTCTTTGTCCAATTGATCGTGCCTCAGTTTATTGCTATCAGTTTCTAAGGATGGACCTCCGTATCAAACCGAATCGCCTGCAGCTGGATCCTTACTCTAGCGACGCCAGAAAGGACTTCCAGCACTGGCTAGCTTTCTTCAAAGCGTATGTCAACGCGGCACCAACCCCTGTTCTGGAGGCTCAGAAGATTCAGATTTTATATTCCAGGTTGAGCTCCAAAGTCTTTCCGTTAATCCAGGACGCGCTGAACTACGCCGAAGCCATGACTCTACTCAAGGACAACTACGTACAGAAAACGAACATGCTCTTCGCCAGGCACGCACTCACCTCTCGCTCTCAACTCCCTGGTGAGTCCATAGAAAACTTCTGGCGGGCCCTAATCCCACAAGTCCGGGACTGTGACTGTCAGGCTGTTATGGCCACGGAACACTCAGACCTCCTTATGCGGGACGCTTTTATGACTGGAATTGGGTCAGACCTCATACGCCAGCGGCTCCTAGAAGGGGCCTAGCGCGACCTTGCAGAGAATAAAATGCTAGCGCTCTCCATGACGGTCACCCTGCGCAACGTCCAGTCCTACAACCCCAGCCGCGCGGCCCAACCCTCCTACGCTTCGTGGACCCCACAGACAGCCGCTCCAGCGGGGGCGCTGACCACCCAATACACCTGCGCTGCACGCCAGCCAGTGAACCCCGGGGGCCCCCGATGCTATTTTTGCGGTCAACAGAGGCACCCCCGCCAACACTGCCCGGCCCGCGCTGCCCTTTGTAAAGCCTGCGGGAAGATGGGCCATTTCATTGCGGTGTGCCAGTCCCGCGCAGTAGCTGCTATCACCCCCACCCCCCTCGGTCACGGACAATGGGCGCCGCCATCCCCCCCCAGACCATGTGCGGCCAGTGGGCGCCGCCATCTTCCCCTCCGTGCAACACGTGCGTTCCATGGGCGCCGTCATCTTGTTCCACCCCCGCAACGTGCGTTCCATGGGTGCGGCCATTTTGTAACCCTCAAGATCTTCGGGTGCCGCCATCTTTTCTACCCCTCAGCACATGGGCACCACCAGCGTTCCAGGACCCGGGCTCACCAGCCGCCCCATTACCCGACGACCAACCAAGACTCGCCTCCATGTCAATCGACCAGTCTCGGCCGCGTAACCTGACCAACGCATCCACCAGCATGAAAGTCGACGGACATGTAACCTCCTGCCTGCTGGACTCCGGGAGCACCGAAGGCTTCATACACCCGGATACGGTAAGGCGCTGCTCCCTCACGATACACCCCGCCAACCAAAAAATCTCCCTGGCCTCCGGATCCCATTGCATAGCAATCCGGGGATACTGTACAGTCACGCTCACAGTCCAGGGCGTAGAATTCAGCGGCTGCTTCGGGAAGGCATCATTGAGTACAGCAACAACCCCTGGAGAGCTCACGTGGTCGTAGTTAAAATTGGGGAGAAACACCGAATGGTCATGGACTACAGCCAGACCATCAACCGGTACACGCAGCTCGACGCGTACCCCCTCCCACGCATATCTGACATGGGTAACCAGATTGCGCAATACCGGGTCTTCTCAACGGTAGACCTGAAATCCGCCGACCATCAGCTCCCCATTCGTAAATCGGACTGTCCATACACCGCCTTCAAGGCAGATGGCCACCTATACCACTTCCTTAGTGTTCTATTCGGCATCACAAACGGGGTCTCGGTCTTCCAAAGGGAGATAGACCGAATGGTCGACCGGTACGGGTTGCGGGCCACCTTTCCGTACCTAGACAACGTCACCATCTGCGGCCATGATCAGCAGGACCACGACGCCAACCTTGCTAAATTTCTCCACACCGCTACTCTCCTAAACCTCACTTACAACAAGGAGAAGTGCGTGTTCAGCACTGTAGCCAACTACGGGTTGGCCAACTCCCGACGTAAAATGGAGATCAGCAAAGGCTGAAGGGAAATTCAGGCAACAGAGGCAGAAACTAGCAGGTGCAAGTTTATTGTGTATTAAACTCTGCAAAAGCCCAGACAGCATCGATACAAGCAGCCATCTGCATAATAATGTAGCAGCCATCTACATACTAATGAGTGATCCCTGGGAATAATCGAAACATTTGGGATAAACAAGGCCAAGCCAGACTCCTCGGCGCCAGCAGGAACCAACACAAAAGAGGTTAACGGACACCTCAAGACCGCCCATCGATCAGGGAACCGCTCCAGTATTGGAGAAATCGAACCAAGCGATTGGAACGAAGTCCAATCACTTGGAACCAGGTACAGGGTCCGCCCCGAAAGGCGGGAAGCCCTTGGGGACTATAAAGTTAAGCCCCCAAGTTCAAATCGTCCTTCTTGACCGGGTCACTCAGCAACGCGAACCAACCCTTGACAGTGACCGGTTCAGCTGCCGCCAAGAGCCCTTAAGTCTTAAGTCAACGCTCGCTACGAGATAGGCGCTCCTAGCTACCAGTCCGTGCCAACTTCGAATCCCGCAGACTCAGAACTCGAACGAAAGGCCATTTGTTCCCCTGACTTGGTGGGCCAGTCCGAAGCTAAGTATAGGCCTCTTAGTTGTAGAAGTAGCTTAGAAATAGAATTTATGCATGAGTAGCGATTACTGTGTATAATAAATGTGCTTTGATTTGAATCTTACTAATTGGTGCATTGAGTTATTGATCATTACTTGAACTTGAACCTCGTGGCGGTATCATAAAGATACCTGGCGACTCGAGAGCAAAGGTTATAAAACAGAGCCAATTGAACCAACCAAAAGTTAGCAACAGCACAAACCGCTTAGCCATCCTCGGCTATGTGGTCAAGAACGGAGTTCTGGGGCCCGATCCCGACCGCATGCGCCCCCTCATGGAGCTCCCCCTCCCCCACTGCCCCAAGTCCCTCAAACATTGCCTGGGGTTCTTTTCGTACTACGCTCAGTGGGTCCCAAACTATGCGGACAAGTCCCACCCACTCATACAGTCCACCCAGTTTCCCCTGACGGCCGAAGCCCAACAGGCCTTCGCTCGGATCAGAGCTGATATTGCCAAGGCCACAATGCACGCTGTAGATGAGATACTGCCCTTCCAAGTAGAAAGTGACGCATCAGACGTCGCCCTTGCTGCCACCCTCAATCAGGCAGGCAGGCCCGTGGCATTCTTCTCTCGCACCCTTCATGCCTCAGAAATCCGGCACTCATCCGTCAAAAATGAGGCCCAAGCTATCGTTGAAGCTGTGCGGCATTGGAGGCATTACCTGGCCGGCAGGAGATTCACTCTCCTCACTGACCAACGGTCGGTAGCCTTCATGTTCAACAACACACATCGGGGCAAGATCAAAAATGATAAAATATTGCAGTGGAGAATCGAGCTCTCCACCTATAATTACGAGATTATGTATCGCCCCGGCAAACTCAACGAACCTCCAGACGCCCTGTCACGAGGTACATGTGCCAGCGCACAGGTAGACCGACTGCGGGCCCTGCACGACAGCCTTTGTCACCCAGGAATCACACGGTTGTACCACTTCATTAAGGCACAAAATCTGCCCTACTCCGTCGAGGAAATAAGGACAATCACCAGGGACTGCCAGGTCTGTGCGGAGTGCAAGCCACACTTCTATCGGCCGGACCGCGCGCGCCTGGTGAAGGCCTCCCGCCCCTTTGAACGCCTCAGCGTGGACTTCAAAGGCCCCCTCCCCTCCACCGACCGTCACACATATTTTCTCAGTGTGATCGACGAATACTCCAGATTCCCCTTTGCCATCCCGTGCCACGACATGACATCAGCCACCGTCATTAAAGCCCTCAACACAATCTTCACTCTGTTTGGTTTCCCCGCCTACATCCACAGTGACAGGGGATCCTCATTCATGAGTGATGAGCTGCGTCAGTTCCTGCTCTGCAGGGGTATCGCCTCCAGCAGAACGACAAGCTATAACCCCCGGGGAAACAGACAGGTAGAAAGGGAGAATGGGACGGTATGGAGGGCCGTCCAGCTGGCCCTACGGTCCAGAAACCTCCCGGCCTCCCACTGGCAGGAGGTCCTCCCTGATGCACTCCACTCCATTCGCTCATTACTCTGCACTGCCATGAAAAATACACCCCATGAACGTCTTTTTGCCTTCCCCAGGAAGTCCACATCCGGGGTGTCGCTCCCGACTTGGCTCACAGCTCCGGGAACCGTGCTTCTCCGTAAGCACGTCCGACTCCACAAGGCGGACCCGTTGGTGGAGAGGGTGCACTTGCTCCACGTAAACCCCCAGTACGCCTACGTGGCGGTCCCCGACGGTGGCGAGGATACTGTCTCCCTCCGGGACCTGGCACCAGCAGGTTCCACCCCCACACCCCCTCATCCCCGGGCGCCACCGTCTGCTCTCCTGTCGCTCCCAACAGCACCCCCGCCCAGGACCATCCGTCCCCCCCCTGCCCACGCCCAACGATGAAGAGGATTTTGGCACGCTCCCAGAGTCACCATCGACCAGATCAGCACCAACATCGCCGACACCACTGCGTCGCACCCAGAGGAACATCAAGGCCCCAGACTGGCTAAGCCTCTGACCAGTCCACCGGACATCAAAGGACATTTGTTTGCTCAAATCCTGTAAATATTAACTCATTGTTGTATTTAGTTATCCACCACCCCCGCTGGACTCAATTTTTAAACAGGGGGTGAATGTGGTAAACCACTGTTGCACCTGTATTAGGTGATGTATGGTAGGACCTGTACTACAGGTTCGCCGGTAGTTCCTGCCTGTATAAATATGCGTGTCCTCCAGCCAGCAGCCATTTCACCAGCTGCTGTGGGAGGCCACATCTGATAGCAATAAAGCCTCGGTTGGATTCAACTATCGTCTTTGTCCAATTGATCGTGCCTCACGCTCTTGACCAGCCCATTCAACCCTCTCACATGCCACATGATCAGCCTGGTCAGGGGGGCACCTGGCACCGCCCCCCACTGCCGATCAACCTTAACCTTTCTTTGGCCAGCCTCCAGCCGGCGTCCCGCGCATTTTCAGGCCTGCCCTCGGACGCCAACCATCACCAACCCCCAATCTATCTCCAAGTGCCAGTCCCTCCCCTGTCAGCAGATCAATGCCCCCCCTCCCTCCCCCTCCCCCCCCCCCATAACAAAATAACAATCCCAACCCCCCTCAACAAACTTATCACCTGATCACCCCCCACTCCGCTTCCGTGAGCTACCCCGCCCAGCTGGCCTGGTAGCCCCCACCCATGGCACCAAACATCCTACCCCCCACTGATCTCTCCCCCCCTCCACTCGAACACACATATGCAAATATTACAATTCCCAACAAACCCAAAGCAGAAAATTCCATCCACCATCCCCCATTAAGAACAAAGTTAACCTGCATACAAAACTGAGCAACCGCCCCAATCTTCGTATAAAACAATACATACAAAACCCAAAGAAAAAAGGAATTTAGCAGCAGATCAAGAACACAGCTACTCACCCCCAATTTTAATGTCCTCCATCACCTGCCAGTCCCCTGTCCTTAACAAAGATCACCGCCTCATCTGGCGATCCAAAGTAAAATCCCTGGCCTCATAAGTGACCCACTGACGTGCTGGGTACAGCACACCAAACTTCACCCCTTCTTAAAGAGGGCCGATTTCACTTTGTTCCACACCGAAGTCCTGGTAGATGGGTTGGAGTTGGGTGGGTTTGAGTGGGGTGCTCTTTCCAAGGGAGGAAGTGGCCTCTTTCTGCATTGTAAATTCTATGATAGATGTGCAGCTTATTGCATTCCCATAAACAGCTCCTCGTCTGCCTGGCTCACCTCAAGATCTGTTCCTTGTCTAGGAACCAGTGCATTCGAACCGCCATCGCCATCTGCGGGCATTCCTCAGCGGCTTCCTCGTAAGCGCCCTGTGTGCCCTGTTCACTTCCAAGGGTCGAGCAAATGCGAATTCAGTCCTAAGTTCCTTGTACAAGCGCTCCACTCCTTACCCTCCACCCCCTCTCTCTCCACCCCCCCCCCTCCCCCACAGCAGTGCCCTCAGTGATTCTTGATGTGCTTAGCCTTCCTTGCTCTACTGTTATGCCTAGATGTGTCCCCAGGATGCATATCAGAGGTGGACTCAGCCAGCTGCTTATCACATCCCGTGGCCTTCGATGCCCCAGCAGGCATCCTCTGGGACTCTGGGGCCGGAGTACCATGGCGCACTTGTTGGGGCACATGCACAGCCATGCTGCCCTGTCCTGTGTGCTAGCTTTGTGACGCGGCCTCGTCAGAGGGGTGGAACTGGGGGGAGCTGGTGGCCATTGCCGCCACTCCGTAGGATTGGTCTGGATTGCCACCCAGCGCCCCTCCCAGTCAGTGCCCATAATACCCTGGGGTTCATCTCGTCGATGGAGGGGCAGCTGCTATAAACCTGGCTGCCCCTGCGCCATCTGGCTCTGCCAGTCCTGGCGGTTCCCGAATGACTGCACCATGGTGTCGACGCCCTCGGCGATGCTCCTCAGTGATTGGGCCACGCTCTGCAGCGCCTCGGCAATTCCCACATGCAACTGGGACATGCTCTGCAGCATCTCATCAAGGTCAGCCTGTTAATGGCTCACGTCCCCCATCGAGTCGGACAGTCTGCCGAGGCCCTCAGCCAAGACCAACTACACCAAGCCTTGGACACCTTCATTCATGCTGCCGACGTCGTTCACCAGGCTCTCCACTGCGGTCGCCACTTAGCAGTGTTGGCCTCGGAGCTACGCATTGCCGGTGACATCTCCTGTGCCCAAGGCCTCTGGGACTCCTATGGACCTGCTGCAGTGTCACTGACATCTCCCTCTGGATGTCCTGGCCGCTCCCTAACGTCTCTATCAACTCTGGGTCACATGGATTCTGGCAAATCCAGCTGGATGAGTCCAGCAGAAGGCTCTGCACCTTCAACACACCGTTTGGCAGGTACTGCTATAACCATATGCCGTTCTGCATCGTCTCAGCATCGGAGATATTTAATCGCATCATGGAGCAGATGATGGAAGGCATCGAAGGGGTTCGTGTGTACATGGACGACGTCATCATATGGTCCACGACCACTGAGGAGCATGTTTCCCGTCTCCAGCAGGTATTCCGCTGTGTCCATGCCAATGGCCTGAAGCTGAACAGGTCCAAATGTTGCTTTGGCATGTCAACACTCAAGTTCCGAGGTGACCAGATCTCTCAGCAGGGGTGCGCCCCGACACAGACAAGGTCAAGGACATCGCAGCCATGAAGGTCCCGGAAGACAAGAAGGCGGTATTGCGCTTCCTGGGCATGGTCAATTTTCTGGGCAAGTTTGTCCCAAACATGGCCTCACACACCATGGCCCTACGAAACCTAGTGAAGAAGTCCACTGCCTTCGAGTGGAAGGCGGCCCATCAGGCAGAGTGGTTGGAGCTGAAAGCCAAGTTCACCACTGCACCCATATTGGCATTTTTCGACCCAGACAGGGAAACGAAAATCTCGACAGATGCGAGCCAGGATGGCATCGGTGCGGTCCTGCTGCAACGCGATGACACTTCATCCTGGGCACCGGTTGGCTACGCATCAAGGGCAATGAAGCCACCAAACAAAGGTATGCACAAAATGCACACATCGAGAAGGAATGCCTGGGCCTTCTCACTGGCATTCTCAAGTTTCACGACTATGTCTACGGCCTGCCAACATTCACAGTCGAGACGGATCACAGGCCCCTGGTCCACATTATCCACAAGGACCTTAATGACATGACGCCTCGGATGCAGCGCATCCTCCTCAAATTTAGATGGTACGACTTTGACCTGGTCTACACGCCTGGCAAGAAGCTCATCATTGCCGATACACTGTCCCGCTCCATCACCGTGCCTAGTGAACCACCGAACGTCATCCGGCAAATTGAGTCACAGGTTGAGTCACAGGTGCAGCTGTGTGCTTGTACCCTCCCGGCATCTGATGAGAAGGTGATTCGTATCCGTGAGGAGACAGCCAAAGACCCCCCCTTGCAGCGTGTTATGCAACACCTCGCCAATGGCTGGCAAAAATGGCAGTGCCTTCAATTTTTCAATGTGAAGGATGGTGGTTGATGGTATCCTCCTTAAACTGGACCGGATTGTAATTCCACACAGTCTCCAGAGCTTGGTGCTCCGTCAAATCCATGAGGGCCACCTGGGTGTGGAAAAGTGCAGACGCAGAGCGAGGCAGGCTGTCTACTGGCCCGGGATCAGCCAGGACATCGCGAACGTGGGGCGAAATTCTCCCCCAACGACGGGATGCCCGCCGACTGGCGCCAAAGCCGGCGCCAATAAGACGGGCATCGCGCCGGCAAAAAGGTGCGGAAGTCTCCGCATCTTTGGCGGCCTAGCCCCAACATTGAGGGGCTAGGCCGACGCCGGAGGGATTTCCGCCCCGCCAGCTGGCGGAAATGGCGTTTGTTGCCCCGCCAGCTGGCGCGGAAATGCGGCGCATGCGCGGGAGCGTCAGCAGCCGCTGTCAGTTTCCCAGCGCATGCGCGGGAGCGTCAGCGGCCACTGTCAGTTTCCCGCGCATGCGCAGTGGGGAGAGTCTCTTCCGCCTCCGCCATGGTGTAGGCCGTAGCGGAGACGGAAGGGAAAGAGTGCCCCCACGGCACAGGCCCGCCCGCGGATCGGTGGGCCCCGATCGCGGGCCATGCCACCGTGGGGGCACCCCCCGGGGTCAGATCGCCCCGCGCCCCCCCCCCCAGGACCCCGGAGCCCGCCCACGCTGCCTGGTCCCATCGGTAAATACCAGGTTTGATTTACGTCGGCGGGACAGGCAATTCCTGGGCGGGACTTCGGCCCATCCGGGCCGGAGAATCCAGCGGGGGGTCCCGCCAACCGGCGCGGCCGGATTCCCGCCCCCGCCCAATCTCCGGGAGCGGAGACTTCGGCGGGGGCGGGGGCGGGATTCACGGCGGCCAACGGCCATTCTCCGACCCGGCGGGGGGTCGGAGAATGACGCCCGTGGTCTCTAGCTGTGCGACCTGTCAATGCTTCCAGCCAGCGCAGAGTAAGGAGACACTTCAGCAGCATGAAATCGAAACCTCTCCGTGGTCCAAGGTTGGCATCGACCTCTTTCATGCAAATGGTCGTGATTACGTGTTAATCATTGATTACTTTCCCAATTACCCTGAAGTGGTGAAGCTCTCAGACCTCACACCTCGGACCGTCATCAAGGCCTGTAAGGAGACGTTCTCCAGGCATGGTATCCCACTCACTGTCATGAGTGACAATGGCCCGTGCTTCAGCAGCCATGAATGGTCTCTGTTTGCCCAGTCATATCAGTTCAAACACGTCACTTCCAGCCCACACTATCTGCAGTCAAACGGAAAAGTTGAGAAAGGGGTGCACATAGTGAAGCAGCTCATCTGCAAAGCCGCGGATTCTGTGTCTGACATTCACCTCGCGCTGCTTGCGTACAGGGTGGCCCCACTGTCCACTGGCATGTTGCCGGCTCAACTCCTGATGAACAGGGACCTGCGAACCACACTTCCAGCCATACACGTGCCCAGCCTGGATCACCTCCCGGTGCTGCAGAAGGTGCAGCAACTCCGAAACCGGCAAAAACAGGGCTATGATGCTCATGCCACCGATTTGCCCGTGTTATCCCCGTCAGACACTGTTCAGGTCAAGATCCCTGATGGAGATTGGTCCGCTCCAGTGGTCGTTGTTCGACAGGCTGCCCCCCGCTCGTATGTTGTGCGTCTGGCTGATGGTTCTGTTGTGCGGTGAAACAGACGGGCTCTGCGCAAAGTTGCCTGCCCGCAACCACATTCTTCTCCGTTTCCTTCTGTTGTTTTGCCACCTCCTGATACCTCGACTCACCAGGCCACCAGTCAGGCTTCAATCCCGCCATCAAGGCGCTGTCGTCCCCACCACCACCTCTCCGGCAGTCGATCAGGATCAGACGCAAGCCACAGAGACTGGACTTATGAACATTTGTTCTGTTTGCTATGTTCTGTGTTCTAGCATTAGACAGCTGTTTTCACATGTACATATGTTCACATCCACTGCATGTATATATGTTAATATTGGCCTATTCTTGTAAATACGCTTTCATATGTCATCCAAACATAAAAAAAGGGAGATGTCATGATATGCAGGCACACACACACACACACACACACATAATGATATACAGACAAGCAGCTAATGGACACAGAGAACAGGACATGACCAATAAGCTGGCAGGACACTCAGGGGTGGGATCTGACTATAAAAGACACGAGGCACTCACACTCCACCTCTTTCCACTGTTGAACATCTAGAGAGTCAGTCAAGGGTGTTGTTACAATCTCACACCCCCACCACGTGGCTAAGAGCTAGTCTGGTTCAGTCAGACAGAGTAACCACACTTTAGTTAGCAGAGAGTCGAACTCACAGAGAACTGTGCTAACTGTGCTATTAGTTCAATAAACCTGATTGAACTAACTTCAAGGTCTGGAGTATATTCCTGATCTAAGCTGCATTCAGTTGTAGCTAGTATTAGACCAGTGTACCTAACATGACAGTGACCTTCATAAACCTTTTATAAACAACCTATTAGTTCTTAGCTGGAATATCGTGACCAATATTCATGGTCTTTGAAAGAAGATTTATCTCAATGGTGCCAGGAATAAGAGACTTTAGTTATGCGGAGAGAATAGAGAACCTCAGGTTGTTCAACTTAAAGCTAAAAAGGTTGAGGAGATATTTAATCCTTATCTCTATAGATAGAGCAGTGACGCATGTTACAGGGTGACAACCATCTTCTTTGATGTCTTTATCAATGATGTATTGTAAGGGATAGTGCCAGTATATCTGTTTTTGGCTTTGCAACAGAATTGTGTCACATAGTTTGTGATGATATTATGTTGTTGACTCATTGGGCTGTACTTTACTCCCCCACCTTGAATAGGGCTTTGGGACTTCCCCGGTGATATAATTTGAAAGAATTCTCGTGAAGGTTCTCGGTTCTCCTGCCATAACTTGGCAGATAATCAGTTGAAACTCCAGAGAAATAGTGTGAACAGCCCATTTTTGTAACTTCTCTGGAGTTTTTGACATTGTTTCGCCAAAGTTGCAGTGGAGGATTGGGAGATGGCAGTGCTTCAAGAAGGCACCCACCACCACATTCTTGATGGCAGTTAGGAATGGGCAATAAATGTTGATCTTGCTAGAGATGCCCACATCCCATGAATAAATATAGAAAAATAAATTACTGGCCTTACTTGGGAGCTTGAACAAGTTTGCCGCTTTGTGGAAGATCGGAGCCATCGGCGTCGGATTGCCACTCCAACCATAATTCCTTACGCCCTCCGCAGCTCTGCATTTCTACCCAGCCTGGCCACTGCAGAAAGGCGGAGCGTACCGTCTAAGAGGGGAGAAACCAAACACACCTTTTTACAACACTATCTACGGTAAGTTTAAATGTTCAGTGTGAATGTGAATAATGAGTGAATGGGTAGGGCAGTAAGGTGGGTAAATTAATTAATAAGGTGGCAGTTGAGTGAGGTGGGTCAATGTGGAGTGGGGTCAGGTCAGGGGGAGGAGTTGTGTGGTCAGGGGTTATCATAGTCAGAAGAGGTAGTCGGATTGGGTCAAGGGGTTGTTCAGGAGGTCAGGGTAGTTGGGTCAGGAAAGGTAGTCGAGTTGGGTCGGGTCTGGGGTAGTCAGGGGTCAGGAGGTTAGTTGTGGGAGGGGTGGGTCAAGGGGGAGATGGAGTATGAGTGATTGGGTGTCAATTCTATAGTTACCCAGGAGTTAGACTACGATTTTTCTGTCTAATATTTCCTGGGTGACTCTAACTCTGAGTCAGTGATGCTTGCGGAGGGCCACAGGGAGCATGGGGATTCTATGTTGGAAGTTCAATCTTCCAGGTTCATTCCTTGGGAGGTCATAGTGTTAGGTCTTCCACAGGTTCCCGATGCCCACCTTGTACCATACGTCAATGCTCTGATGATCCAGAGACTGGAAGATTTGGGCCATTGCCTTGCAAATTCAGTGGGTCATTCAGCTGTACCAATTCCATTAACCCTGCTCGGAAGATGTCAATGGATAAATAGAACCCATGCATGGAAGCAGATGACTCTACTACCTCAAACACAAGATAAAAGCAACTTAACAAAGCAACTAGTATTTGTTGGTTGCTCCAGTTAGATTGTTGAATTTGAATAGACTATCTGGTAATGACTGGACAGTGAATTACTGACTTAACATAAGATAGGACTTTGAACTTATTGACGATTGAGACAACAGATGAGAGCTTTAATCTAATAAAACTTCAATATTTGAAAGTAACGTCAGATCCAGTTATGGCTGCTACATTACCAATTACATACCTCCTTTATGAATGGAAGCCATTTTAACCTAATAGTAGTGTCCATGGAGAGCAGAATTCCGTCTCTCCTGGTTTCTCTCCACTGTTTATTCGGTTTGAATCATTAATGCAGTTTGAAGAGATCTTTTTAGATGTATCAGTGCTTTTCACATATTTGAGGTTTCTGTATTTGTGTATTCACTAAACCAGGTGGATGGGGGTGTTCTGGTGATACAGTGTTGTGACAAGTAGTCCCACTGCTGTTAATTTGTTGTTTGACGTGTTTAAATATCAAACTGCAAAAGGATCAGATGAAACATCAGACATTTACTTTGACAACTGCAAAAGAAAGTCCATTTATCTCTGCAAAACAAATCTATAACATGTTAAAAGTATACATCTGCATGTACTTCTTACCTCACAATCTTAACTCCGCTTCATCTTTTTTGTAGTACTTTCTGTCAACTTTTCACATTAGAAATTCCTATGTGTATGTTGAGAATAGAAGCTAACCATGCCTAAATGTTAGACAATAACTACACCCTCCTACCAATCATGATGCTGTATGCCTCTATTTTTCATTGCCCAATTTCTCAGTTTATGAGATGGAGAAGCTCCGATGCTCCGGCTAACTCTGGTTCTCTGCTTATCAGAGATCGGGATTTGATTCCGGCCTTGAGTCATTGTCTGTTTGGAGTTTAGCACCTTCTCCCCGTATCTGTGTGGGTTTCCCCTGGGTGCTCCACTTTCCCCCCACAGTCCAAAGATGTGCAGGTTGGATGAATTGGCCATTCTAAATTACCCCTAGGAGTCCAAGGATGTGCAGGTTAGGTGGATTGGCCATGATCAATGTGCAGCGTTATGGGGATAGGCCGGGGGAGTGGGCCTAGGTAGAATGCTCTTTCGGATTGTCGATGCAGACTCGATGGGCCAAATGGCCTCTTTCTGCACTGTAAAGATTCTATGGATTCACTGCCTTTTGAGGAAGAGTTCCAAAGATTTAAGACCCTCTGAGTGAGAAAAAAAATCTCCTAATCCCTCTTAAATAAGTGACTCCTTATTTTTAAATAGTGAACCCTCGTTCAGGATTCTCCCTCAGTGGGGAAACAGCCTCTATCCACCCTGTCAATATCCCTCAGATCTTACAGATTTCAATCAAGTTGCCTCTTACTCTTCTAAACTCCAACAGATACAAGTATAGCTTGTCTAACTTTTCCTCATAAGACACCCTGCTCATTCCAGTGCAAGCATAGCCTGTCCAATCTTTCCTCATAAGACATTCCTCTCATTCCAAGTCATAGTCTAGTAAACCTTCTCTGACCTTCTTCCAGTCCATTTACGTCCTCCCTTAAATAAGGAAGCCAATACTATACACAGTACTCCAAATGTGGTCCCATCCTGTATAACTGAAGCATAACTGTCATATTTTTGTATTCAATTCCCCCCGCAATACACAATAGCATTCTGTTAGCTTTCCTAAGTAGTTGCCATTTCTTTTAATACCCTAGGATGAAGTCCAGCAGGATCCGGGAACTTGTGAACTCTCAACTCCTACAGTTTATTCAGCACTACTTCCCTCATATTTGTAACTTTCCTGAGTTTCTCCCTACCTATCATTTCATGATTTATAGCTTGTATTCTCTATAATGAAGAGTGGTGCAAAATACCTGTTCAATTCATCTGCTATCTCCTTATTTTCCCTTATTAATTCCCCAGGCTTCTTTAGGACCAACATTCACTTTTTCTTTTTTATAGAAACACTATCTGTTTTTATGTTTTTAGTTAACCTATCCTCATACTCTGATCTTTCCCTCCTTATCAATCTTTAGTCATTCTTTGCTGTTCTTTATATTTTGTTGAATCTTCTGACCCACCACCCATCTTTGCACAGTTACATGCTTTTTCTTTAAGCTTGATACCTTTCTGGTTAACTACCGATGGTAGGTCCTCCCCTTGGATTTTTTCTTTCCCTTTGGAATGTATTTATTCTGTGAGTTCAGCAATATCCCCTTACCTGCCTGCCACTGCATCTCTATTGAGCTGTCCTTTAACCTACTTTTCCAGTTCACTTTAGCTAGCTCTGCTTTCATGCCGTTATCTAAGATTAAAATACTAGTCTTGGACCCACGCTCCTCTCCCACAAACTGGATGTAAAATTCAATCACTCCAGCTGCCCCTCAGAAGCATGGAGACACCCATGGCTCTACAGGTACCCTTAGGGAAGAAGAAGTTCTAAAGACCAACCTGGGGCCTGCCACCAAGGAAACTATGGTGGTCTCCAGATGTTATGATTTCCCCCCTTCCTGACAACGGTGCATCTCAAAGCCAGTGGGCAGAACAGGGTGGCACAGTAATGTCTGTGACACCGGTAAATTGGCCGGGGCCCTCCTGCTTCAAGTCCTACAGAGGGTGTCCGCCAAGGGCATCAAAGGCCACAAGGCGTGGAAATCAGCAGGCTGCCTCCACCCCTGATATGCATCCTGGGGACACACCTAGATATAGCACTAGACCACGGAAGATCAAGAAGAGTGAGGAACACTGAGTAGGCACTGGTGAAGTCACTATCGGTAGTTGGGGGAATAGATATCTGTCACGTTAAAATGTTCACCATTAAAACATCTCACACCTGATACATGTCAAACCTCTGTTGTGTTAATCTTCACCAATGGCCTGCCTTCAACACCACCTCCCAACTGCTCCCCCGCACCTCCATGTGGCATGTGGTTGCACCTCCCACCCCCAGGCACAATGGTCCAAGATCAAAAGCTCCCGATGCAGACGCCGTCATGAGGATGGATGTGAGCGCCCTGTCAGCAGAAAGACAGGAGTGGGGGCAGGTTGAGCTGACGGACACAGCCTCATCCTAGGGGAATCTGGAGATGATTGCCTCACTGGTCCTCCTGGCATGTCAGATCCTCACCACTGCCTGTCCTCCATCCTCCGGTTCCTCCGTGGGCACGTCCTCCAGCCCCTCCTGGTCCGCGTCCTCCTCCAGCGAGGCCACATGCCCCTCCTCTTCCTCCGCCGGCAAGTCGCCCCACTGCTCTGCCAGATTGAGGAGGGCACAGCCGACCACCAGAAAGTGGGAGACCTTCTGGGGGTGTACTGCAGTGCCCCACCAGAGAGGTCCAGACATCGGAACCGCAGCAGCCCGATGCACCGCTCAATGACAGCACGGGTGTCAGCCTCGGTCTCAGGCCTCCGCACCGGCCTCATCAGCCATGTCCACAGCAAATATTCCCTGTACCTCACGAGCCAACCTGCCATCCTGGGGTGGTCCTCGAAGACACCGGGGATCTTAGAGTTTCCAGAATGTAGCTGTCGTGCACACTCCCAGGGTAGCAGGCACACACACGCATGATTTTAAGGTAGTGTTAGCACACAATCTGAACATTCAGGGAGTGGAACCCCATCCTGTTAATATAGGCATTCCTGGTGCTCGCAGGGTGATATGTGTGTCATCAATCGTCCCTAGATCTGCAGCATCCCAGTAATGGCGGTGAATCCTGCAGCCCCAGCATTTTGGTGGGCCTGATCCAGGTTGAAGGTGATCTAATATAATGCCTGGGCATACAGAGCAACTGTTACCTCCTGGATGCAACTGTGGGCTGACAACTGCGATATGCCAAATAGGTACCCACTCGAGCCCTGGAATGACCTGGTGGCAGAGATGTTTAGGGCTGCAGTGACCTTCATGGCCACCGGGAGTGGGTGTCATCGTCCTCCATGGGGTGCTATGTCTGCGAGGACTGGAACAGGTGCCGCACTGTCTCCCTGTTGAGATGGAGTGTTTTGTGGCGTATGCTGTGCTTCAGCTCATTGAAGGACCAACGATGCCTGCACAACTTGGGCCGTCGCTGGCCTTCTCTTCTGGCCCCCTTCTCAACCTGATGGGTGGCTGGGTCTTCAGGATGTGCGATGGCCCCCTGCACATGTGGTGCCACCTCCAGCTTGCATTGTCATTGCTGCCTTCTACAGCGTCTGCCCGCCTCGGCTGCGAAAGCACAGCAAAGGCAGCTCTATGGGATCAACACCAGCAAACAATTTTGTTCCTGGAAAGAATTGGAAAAGGAGAGAGACTGACAATGAGTTTGGGCTTCCATCCCGGGACCGTCAAATCCCCCAAGCCTCCCCCACCCTCACCATGACTATTCCGCCTTCTTTCGGAGCGCCATCCAGTGAGCAGGTTGTGCTGGCTAACCTCACTCTGCACACTTATTTCCAACAAGATCAGGAACCTCCAGACCCCAGACCTCTGCTGCGAACATTAGGGAGGACATGCTCAGCTGCCCTCTGCCCATCCTTGGCCATGAGAGGATCCTCAGTGCTGAAGCCCAGCTCTTTAGTGTTTGAATGTTGGCAGCTGCCTCTGTGGTGCTGATCCTCCGAGAGTTCAGGCTCACTGTTCAGGCATCAAAGCTTTCTGGACATACAGTGTAATCATCCTCTGAAACATGGCATGTGTTTCTCGAGGAGGCACTTGAGAGTTGAGGAGTGTGAAGTGTTAACATAACTAACAAGGCTAATTACTCATTTGAAATAGCCTTCAGTTGTGAAGCTTGAGGATGCTCACAGTCAAAGAGGGTGAAATTGACTTTCATGAGAGAAGGCACAGCAGGGCTCTGTCATGGGAGAGTTTGCTCGGACAGACAGACTGTAGATGTAGTTGCCCCTGTTATGGGTCTCCACAATATTTAAAGATGGCTTGAAGGCCTCACAGACGCAAAGCTCTTCACCTCCCCTGCTCAGGTCGACCCCTGACCTTCGAATGTTCCAGCTACCCACCCCCCCCCCCCGCCCCCGACCCCGAGTACTCCGGCAGCAGCTTTGGGGCCCTTGGGCTGCATGCCGGTAAATGGAAATGGCTACTCACCTCCTTAGGTCCCCTCGGTCGCTATTGCACCAGCTTCACAATTTTGTAAAGGAGTACTAAACGACACTCGCATGACTTCTCGCTGGGAGTTGGGTAACTTTGGTAATGAGTTTGAAATTAATGCAAATTAGGCTTAATGAGCTTCTCGACATTTTTCGGTGCGATCTGGAACTTGCCATCAGGAACAGATTGGGTAAATTGCAAAATTGTACGTGCCGCACAAATCTTGATTTTGCCCTCTCCTGCTATTCACCCGGCTTGCCCAGATCCACGCTGGGCACAAAACGATCACTAAATTGCGCCCTTTGACCCTCGGTGTCATGGTGAAGATGTGTAACCGGCATTGGTGATAGTGTCAAAGATCTGTGGGATCATCTCATTTTGTGAAGGTTTGGTCTATTATAATTTATGTTGAAGAAGAAATGGTGTCTGAATGGTATAAATTGGGCAAATTGTCTTCCCTCCCCTGTGATGAGTTTGGTGGTGAGGGAGCATGTAATCAGGTGCAGGGGGAGAGATGGCAAGTGGAGATCTCAGTGCTTTCTGCCTCACACCCAATTAAGTAGTTGTGGGAAGGCCTCTCACCCCACCTGTTGTACTTGCAGCAGCCACTGCCTCCCTGGTGGTTCTGCTGGTCAGTAGAGCCGCCGACTTCTGATTGGTGGGCAGGACTTTCACCCAGAGGACCTTGATCCTGGAGAAAGGCCCACCGCTGGCCTTTTAAGTGCCTGCGTGTAACAAGATACAGCGCTCCTTTCTGAAAAGAGGTGACATGGGAGTCTCACTGACTCTTCAGCTGGCAGCTGAGACCCCTGTCGCCGCCACAAGATTCCGCTCTCTAGGCAGGCTTTTCGTTCCCGCATGATGATCTTACCATTCGGATAACATGTGCATCAGGAACCCAAAAATGACAGCAGTGGGAGTCAGAGAACGATTTTGGAGGAGATCGTCAATTAAATGACCACCTCCGGGAAGCTGGTCTCATTAAGGGTGGCAGCCGGCCTCCCAAACTTTAGTAGAATATGAAAATGATTTGCAATTCATCAAAGAACCAGGATGTAAAGCACCTGTCTACACGAGTACCTGTAGCTGTTAGTGTAGGCGGTTGTTGTTGCGTGTGTTGCATACTTGGAGTAGATCTGTGATGAGCTGTCATGAGCGGTATATGTATTATTGTAGTCCTCAAAGAAATTGAATCTACTTATGGTTTACTAATCCTGTGTGTGTGATTGGTCAGTCTGTGTAAAAGAACCAGGGGCGAGATTCTCCGATCCCCCGCCGGGTCGGAGAATCGCCGGGGGCTGGCGTGAATCCCGCTGTCGCCGGTTGCCGAATTCTCCAGCACCGGATGTTTGGCGGGGGCGGGAATCGCGCCGCGCCGGTTGGCTGGCCCCACCCCAGGGCAATTCTCCGGCCCGGATGGGCCGAAGTCCCGCTGCTGGAATGCCTGTCCCGCCGGCGTGGATTAAACCACCTCTCTTACCGGCGGGACAAGGCGGTGCGGGCGGGCTCCGGGGTCCTGGGGGGGGGGGGCACGGTGGCCTGGCTCGCGATCGGGGCCCACCGATCCGCGGGCGGGCCTGTGCCGTGGGGGCACTCTTTTCCTTCCGCCTTCGCCACGGTCTCCACCATGGCGGAGGCGGAAGAGACCCCCTGCACTGCGCATGCGCGGGGATGCCGTGAGCGGCCGCTGACGTTCCCGCGCATGCGCCGCCCGATAAAGTCATTTCCGCGCCAGCTGCGGGGCACCAAAGGCCTTTCCTGCCAGCTGGCAGGGCAGAAATCAGTCCGGCGCGGGCCTAGTCCCTCAAGGTGAGGGCTCAGCCCCTCAAGATGTGGAGGATTCCGCACCTTTGGGGCGGCGCGATGCCGAACTGATTTGCGCCGTTTTTGGCGCCGGTCGGCGGACATCGCGCCGATTACGGAGAATTTCGCCCCAGAAATGCAACAGGATAGGAGCCACAGGAGGAGCTGCAGACAGGATTTGACGCAATGTAGCTGCATGTACCAAAGGCAGACACTATGTGCGCGATTCTCCGGATTCGTTGCGCTGTCAGTCGAGTGAAACGAGGCCAGTGAATAGGAGAGGCAGAAAACGAGAACTGCGCCAAGTGCCAAACAGCTTGCAATCGGTCCGTTCCTGTAGGTGAAATCAGGATCTAGCTGTAGCATGGCGAGAAACCAATTATCACCACTTAAGCCCTATTTCCATGCAATTAACGAGAGCCATGCCGTATCCAGCAGCCTCCTGTCATTCAGCGGCTCCCCCAGCAAGTGGTCACGCAGGCACTGAGCAATACTCTTTTTGAAAAATGTGAATCTGGCAGAAGGGCTTCTCTGAGCCAAGGAGGTGAGTAACCATCTTTGCTTACAGGCAAAGAGCCCAGGGCCACTGGACTGGCCACCCCAGTGCTTGGGGGAGGATGGGGGACCCTCCGCAGGAGTGGGCCACAATGGGGGGGGTGGGGGGTTGGTGCTGGGGGTGGGGGGGGACCAAAAGCGCATGGCACCACCATGCCAACCCCTGGATCATGCGTACCAGTTCCGGCGGCAACCCTTGCCCCTGCCTGTCTGCCCCGACCACCCATAACCCACAATGACTGCCGAGGTCTCTGGTTGTGCGGCTGTAGGCTTTTGCTAATAGGGAATTGTCAATCGTGGTTAAGTGAGCGCTTCACACAACCCAAGCGGATCCCCGTGGGCGGGTGGACCATATAGAATGTGGGGGTCATTGCCTAGCATCCCAATCACACCTTAATGCTTGGATACTGTGACTGAACACTGCGGGAGGCAACACCACACACGCAGCAGCCAACACCCGAACACCCAGGGGATGGGGCACAGCACTGGCGACATTCCGCACTTTCCCGATGGCTGCCCCCTCCCCCATCCCCTACCTATCCCCCACCCCACCCCGTTCCCCCCCCCCGCCCCTGGTACCCTCAGTCATCCTCGATGTGCTTTGCCTTCCTAGCTCCACCGCTACGTCTAGGTGTGACCCAGGATGCACATCAGAGGTGGAGGCAGCCAGCTGCTTACCACATCCCGTGGCCTTCAATGCCCCTGGCAAGCTTCCTCTGCGGGCGGTAGGCGGGAGGGCCCCAGCTCACTTGTTGGTGGCACATGCACAGCCATGTCACCCTGTCCCGTGTACTGTTTGCATGGCGCGGCCTCATCAAAGGGTGGAACACGGGGGAGCTGGTGGCCACAATTACCACTCAATGCGACGGGTCCAGTTTGGCAACCAGCGCTCCCTCCTCCTGCTCACTGTCCATAGGGCCCTGAGGTTCACCTTGTGATGGAGGGGCAGCTGAATCGCGCCCTGTGTGTACATTGAAATCCTGGGACTCATAGTCCTCTATGGACAGTATTTTGCAGAATAGTGAATAGCAGTGCCAAGGTATCCGGGTGGCACTAGCAGTGCCAGGGTGCCAGCCTGGCCAGCGCCAATCAACCAGCGGCCTCCGATTGCCTGGGTGACCCCCCACCCCCAAGTACCGGTACGCCTGGCTCTGTTTCTGGGGGGATCAGTAACAATCGGCGTTCAGCTGGGATCTCCTCAGTGAGGCCGCTAGATGCCAGGTGGTCGTTCAATCTGGCGTCAGCACGGTTAAGTGGGTTCTTGAACTCACTGGGTCCCGCCCATAGTTGGCAGGATCCAGATTGCAATGTCTTATGAGATCTGGTTACATCTCGTCAGGCATAATGGCCATTGGGAATCCCGGAGGAGACTGCTCCCGGGATCTATCGGTTGCCACCTGTCCTGATTCCGGCGGTATGCGCCCGATAAATTGCGTCCATTGTTTTGCCATTTGGCCATCTTGTAGGTGTAGGATGGCTGCCTGCCCGATCTGGATCAGGAGAAGGGTTTCAAGTGCAAATTGCAATATAAGAGTTTGTCAATTTCCCCTCGCACTGGGGTTCTCAGGGTATTGTTTTCTTCTTCCATCATTTTGTTTTGTAGCTATGCATGAGATATCGCTCTGTAATGTTGACTGTATCCTGTTTGGGTGCAGACAAATCAGTTATCCCTGGAGGGGAGGGTCATGATGGGGATTTCATCCGGTCTTATTTATTCCCCATTGTGTAATGACGATTGTTTTGTGCTGTATCTGCTGTACATTGACACCTATTGTTATCTTTCTGCTTTTATTTGTTTGAGGGAAATTTTGTAAAAATTGAAAATCTCAATAAATAGACATTAAAAGAAAATACTGCAGTTGACCTTGTCATCCTGGGGTAAGGTCAAAATCGTAAAAGCCAGCAATCATAATCGTAAAAAGCAAGGCACTGTGGAAATCTGAAATAGAAGCAAAAAATATTGGAAATATTCAGCAGCATCTGTGTGGAGAGAAATAAAGTTAATGGCTGAGAATCTTCCAACATGGGACAAGTCCATTTGATGAGATCATATGTGGATCCCAAGCCTGTACGGGCAGCCATCATCCTGACAGCGATCAATTAAGATCAGGCCACCACCGGGCCTGATGTCCAATGAAGGTCGGCAGGCTGGCTCTCCATGCTAATGACCCAGCAGAGGACTGACATCTCTGCAGCCTCGGCAACTTTCGAAGGGAAGCTGAAAACTTTCTTCCTTTGTCAGAACCAGGCAGACCCCATCGATTGGATTAGAGAAGAAACTCCTTCAGTGGTGGTTTTGGGGTCACAAGGGTGGCCATTTTCACGTTTTCATGCGGGTGGTTATTGCCTCTGGGAGCCCCTTCCTGGCACCAGGGAGCCTCTAGTTCCTCTGCAGCTCCCCCCCACCCACCCCGCCAGGAAGCCACTGGAAGGCCAGCTCCATACAGTTGATGGCCTCTCCATTCCCCAGGGTGTAGGGGGGGGGGGGTGGAATGCTGCTCTGCCTCTGGGAAAATGGCCATTAATTATGTAAATTGGTGGGCAGCAGCAGGATTGTGTAGGGGAGCCCTCCTTGTCCAACTCCAACTACTGACCCACCATGCAGTGACTGACAAAATCACAGCCAATATTTCAAGTCTGTTAACTGTTGAATATTTCCAGCATTTCTGTTTTTATTTATAATGATACTCTTGGAAAGTATACATGCATGCAGATTGAACAGCAATATACACTTGCCTATAATTGTTAATGAAAAAGTAATCATATGTGTGTTAACTGTTGTCCCTTAAACATAATTTGGAATACCCGGTAGAAGATATATTTGCCTGTTTTTGACAGACCAAAACTTAGTATTATATATAGCACTGGCTGTATGATACTATTCCTTCAGCTAACTCTGTTCTTTTTTTTATCATAGCATCTCTTTGTTGTAGTCAATGCAATAGTTGGACTGCCATTCTTTTAAACAATGGATAATGTCTGGAAGCAAATTCAAGGCAGTAATTCAATCTCAGGTTGTGCTGACTCAAGAAAACTGATCCTGTTACACTCACGGTTTTGGATGTCATCAGAGCTGCTTATTGAATTGCACTGCCAGTCATCTGTTATCCTCTGTCAGTTTTAGTAGGCACAATGGCCCCAATATTTACAGGGAGATGAAAGGGGGGAGGGTGGGGAAGAGGCCAGAAAAAGGCTGAGGAACCTGGCAAGACCGCGGATGTGGAAGAACTGCCAAATGTAAGCGCAGAACCTCATTATTATTTATGTGTTCTGCAATGGCAGGTAATGGCAAAGCAGGCTGGAAAAACTGACAGTCTAGCGGTGGCCTGGGTGGATTACCAGGGGCAGGAGAGAGGGGAGGAGAGGAGCTATGGTATAATGGTCGGAGTGTATGCTAGCTAATATTTCAAGTGAGAAGTTTTACAACACCAGGTTAAAGTCCAACAGGTTTGTTTTGAATCACTAGCTTTCAGAGCACAGCTCCTTCATCAGGTGAGTGAAAAGGTGGGTTCCACAACCACATATATAGACAAAGTCAATGATGCAAGATGATACTTTGAATGTGAGTCTTTGCATTCATTAAGTCTTTACAGGTCCAGACGGAGTGATTGGAGAGAGAAATAATCACAGGTTAAAGAGGTGTGAATTGTTTCAAGCCAGGACAGTTGGTAGGATTTCACAAGCCCAGACCAGATAGTGGGGGTGAATGTAATGAGACATAAATCCAAGGTCCTGGTCGAAGCGGTACTCATGTGTGCAGAACTTGGCTATAAGTTTCTGCTCAGCGATTCTGCATTGTCATGTGTCCTGAAGGCTGCCCTGGAGAACGCTTACCCGAAGATCAGAGGCTGAATGCCCTTGACTGCTGAAGTGTTCCCAGACTGGAAGGGAACATTCATGCTTGGTGATTGTGGCGCGGGTGGTGCAATGTCCATTCATTCGTTGTCGAAGCAGCTGCATGGTCTCGCCAATGTACCACGCCTCGGGACATCCTTTCCTGCAGCGTATGAGGTGGACAACATTGGCCGAGTCGCACGAGCATGTACTGCGTAACTGTTGGGTGGTGTTCTCACAAGTATATTTCTGGAACAGATGTTTCCCAATACCTTTGCTAACTGCCTTAAAATGAGATTTTTAATGTTTAAATGTATCACTTAACTTTTTCATTCCTTTTCTCACACCCAGATATGTATGAAGTAGATGAAGCATGTGCTTGCATCTATTCCCATAGCTGGCTTTTCAGGATGCCAGAGGCTATAACTTGAGGCGTGCCACTTCACATCAAGCATGACTGACCCAGGAGATTCTCCAGCACTTACTGCCTGCCATTGGCAATACTTTGCAATTCGGTGAAGTTCTGAGGGCAGACCATAGTGCAGTTCTTGATCTCTTCCAATTCTGAAATGGCCAAACCTCTGATTTTGCAATATTTTCATGAAGAATATCCTGTAGATAATCAACCTGTTTGGCTGCGTTATGAATTCACTTCCAGTGGTCATCAAATCCAGGAGTAGAGTTGAACCCTGAGCTTCTGGTTCAGAGGCAGGGCTGACAATTGTTCCTCATTATCCACATGGGCCATTGTTATGAATAATGTTTGATGTTGTATCTAAGCAGCAAGGGTGGAGTTGAACTTGAAGAATTGTGGGGGGCAGGAAATGTGGGAGCGTAGAGTCCAGTCGATTTACCACAGCAGAGCCACAACCAGCGATTGGCAACATTAGGGCTGTCCTTACAGCAGAGAAGGTTAAGGGTAAATTTGTTAGAGGTGTTCAAAATCATGAAGGATTTCTGATAGGATGGAACTGTTTTCAATGGTAGAAGTGTAAGTAACCAGAGGCAGATATATAGAATCATAGAAGTTTACAGCATGGAAACAGGCCCTTCGGCCCAACCAGTCCATGCCGCCCAGTTTTTACCATTAAGCTAGTACCAGTTGCCCGCACTTGGCCCATAACCCTCTATACCCATCTTACCCATGTAACTATCTAAATGCTTTTTAAAAGACACAATTGTACCCACCTCTACTACTACCTCTGGCAGCCCATTCCAGACACTCACTACCTTCTGAGTGAAGAAATTGCCCCTCTGGGCCCTTCTGAATCTCTCCCCTCTCACCTTAAACCTATGCCCTCTAGTTTTAGACTCCCCTACCTTTGGGAAAAGATGTTGACTATCTACCTTATCTATGCCCCTCATTATTTTATAGACCTCTATAAGATCACCCCTAAGCCTCCTACGCTCCAGGGAAAAAAGTCCCAGTCTATCCAGCCTCTCCTTATAACTCAAACCATCAAGTCCCGGCAACATCCTAGTAAATCTTTTCTGCACTCTTTCTAGTTTAATAATATCCTTTCTATAATAGGGTGACCAGAACTGCACACAGTATTCCAAGTGTGGCCGTACCAATGTCTTGTACAACTTCAACAAGACGTCCCAACTCCTGTATTCAATGTTCTGACCAATGAAACCAAGCATGCCGAATGCCTTCTTCACCACCCTGTCCACCTGCGACTCCACCTTCAAGGAGCTATGAACCTGTACTCCTAGATCTCTTTGTTCTACAACTCCCCCAACGCCATACCATTAACTGAGTAGGTCCTGGCCTGATTCGATCTGCCAAAATGCATCACCTCACATTTATCTAAATTAAACTCCATCTGCCATTCGCGGCCCACTGGCCTAATTGATCAAGATCCCGTTGCAATCCTAGATAACCTTCTTCACTATCCACTGTGCCACCAATCTTGGTGTCATCTGCAAACTTACTAACCATGCCTCCTAAATTCTCATCCAAATCATTAATATAAATCACAAATAACAGTGGACCCAGCACCGATCCCTGAGGCACACCACTGGTCACAGGCCTCCAGTTTGAAAAACAACCCTCTACAACCACCCTCTGTCTTCTGTCGTCCAGCCAATTTTGAATCCAATTGGCAACCTCACCCTGGATCCCGTGAGCTTTAACCTTCTGCAACAACCTACCATGCGGTACCTTGTCAAAGGCAAGCGGAAAAGGAATCAGAGGTAAAATTAGGAAAAAATGCTTCATGTGATGTGTTGTTATAATGCATTGCCTGAAATGACGGTGGAAACATATTCAGAAATAACTTTGAAAAGATAATTTGATAACTGCTTGAAAAGGATGAACTTGCACGAATATGGGGTAAGAGCAAGGGAGTGGAACCTATTTCCAATAGGCGGCATATACCCAATGGGCCGGGTGGCCTCTTATCTGTTTTTAATGAGGGTTCTCACCATATTATCCAATGCTGAACTGCCATTCACGTCAGACTCTAAATGACAAGTACCCAAAATTCGAAAATGAATTGTTAAATACCGATCTCCAATCAGTTTTGATTGAGCCCTGACAGGCTGATTTCAAAGAAGTGAAAGAGATCCATAAAGCTCTAGTGAAGAAGGAGGCCATTTGGCCTTTCGCGTCCTCACCAACCATCCAAAAGTGCACCCCACATCGGCCCATTCCCCTATCCCTGTAACCCCACCTAACCTGCACATCTTGAACTAAGGGGCAATTTAATATGGCCAATCCACCTAACCTGCACATCTTGAACACTAAGGGGCAATGTAATACGGCCATTCCACCTAACCTGCACATCTTGTAAGTTACCCATTGGAATGAAGTGTGTATGGTGGAAAGTGTAAAATCAGTGCAGAAAAGCACATGAATCAATATCTTATTGTATTTTGTCTGCTGGTATTTCCTTTTTGGTTATAATAATTCCATCTGGAGCGAGGCTGCATGATGGTCAAATTGGCAATCTGTTGGAATGGGAAGGATGCATTCATTTTAGACACAGCATGGGGGTGGGCCGGGCTGCTCCGCCTGCCTTAACTGGGGCAGAAATAAATGGCGAGTGTGGGATTTTGCACAAACATTTCCGCGGTGTATTTACACGTCATGATCCACAATGGTGTCACCACTCGTGCAGCAGTCTCGGGGAAGAGGCTTGCCTGAACACAGCATTCATTCCCCTGTGTGGCCGCTTGTTTATTTTTGGAGGCTGCATCCGGGTTTGCACCTGTTGAATTGGAGCCAATCGGCATCGGATAATAATAATGTCAGGATTGTTCCTGGCAGCGCCAGTGTGGATTGCACGAAGGGCGAATGATCCCTTTAAAAGGTTCACATCCTCCCGCCGTAGTGATTTGAGAGGGTTGAGAAACAGCGGATTCTGGATGGAGGACATTGAATGGCTCTCCTTCCTGTGTGTGTGGGATCTTGCCGTGCTGCCGGGTGAGGGTGTGGTGCTGCTCAGAGATACAGAAGCAGCGACAAGCGGGCAGCTGGGACTGAAGGAAGCAGCGCTGGACACTGCAGCAAGCTCTGTCTCAGTGAAGACAGGGGAAGCTGAGACTTGCTGAAGTAAAGCCTTCTCCCAGCCCTGCCCCAGTGTGCATGTGGGACTCAGCTCCAATCCAGACAACATCGCCACAGCTCCGTAGTCTTCATTTCCCCCTATTCAACCTCTGGTGGACCTTGGGCAGCCCACCTGACTGCAGCTTCCACACACAAAGTGCTGCATCTATTATTTAAACCTGCTGCCTGATGGAGAGAGCTCCCAGGTGTAAAGCCAGCTCCATTTCATTCCAGCACTCCTGCTGTGGAAATCCGCCCAGACTAACCCGCTCCTGGTTACGAGGTGGGCCCCAGTACGTGTTGGGATGGTCCTGTATTTTAAATCGTGTTTTAATCCTGACTCTCTGTGAAAACAACGAGCGAGCAGAATACTGCTGTCAGTTCTCCGGAAACAGGAGCTGGGTGAGTTCCAGCAGAGACTGGTGACCCTAGGAGACTGTAGGTTGTTCTAAACCCATTAGCCTAATGCTCCCATCTGTTTGCGAGTGGGTGAGCAGAGAGATGTTGGCAGCAGCCAGGCTGGTTGGTTGGTTGGCTGTGGCTCGGTAACCTCCTCTCTCTCTCTCTCTCTCCACGCCCCAGGCGGGGCGCTGTGGGCGTGCTTCCACACTCAGGAAAGGGACTGAGAGGCCGAGCTGAGGATTTCAGTGCGGTTCCAGTGGCTGAGCCCGCTCTGGTCGGAGCTCTGCTGCCTGTCCCCCAGCTCCCTGACTGACTGCCCGCTCTCTGCACACATTCCCGGGACAAGGAGATCCTCATTCACAGACTCCGGCTGAGCGATTGAGAAAAGTGCCTTTCAGCAGGAGCATGTCCGATTCGGATGATATAAGTGAGTTTGGATTCATCGTTGACAGGATCTCCAAAGGTGAGGTAAGTGCTGCTCCTGGGTGTGTGTGTGTGTGTGTCCAGTCTGACCTGTCTCCATATTCTGCTGTCTGAATCCATCCTTATCCCAGTGTGAGTGCTGCAGCCAGCACGGGAGGCTCCGGGTGTTATTGCCAGGCAACAGAGCCGCTCTGACTGCCCTCTCCCACTGTCTGCCTCTCCCCGCCTCACCTGCTGCTTCACACCAGCTGTTGCTGGCGGGGTTGCGCGAAGATATCCATCACACCTATGGATCCCTTTCTAAATCCGCTTCAGTTGGATTGGATGCGGGTGTTGGAGCAGCTTCAGCTGCCGTGTGGAGACGGACAATCCCGAGCTCCCTCCATTCCTCCTCCTTCGCCCCATCCCAGGTCTGAGCAGCCGCTCAATCCGGAACTTGTTCTCTAACTAACTGGAGGCTCAGTCAGATCGGGCCAATCCAAAATAAGGTATTTGTGTTAATACCTACAAGTAGCAGTTTCCAGCGGTTTCCATGGCGACCTTTCCTTCAGCTCAATTGCCTTTCTGTCCAGTTTAGTTGCTACTGGGACCCCGGCTCCCTCCCTTCCGTTTAAAACATGTCGCAGTGACCATACATACTGGACTTTCCCGTTGGTCCATAATTCAATAAGCGGCGTGAACCACGGCCAAAATCTCCACCATGGTTAAAACGCACAAAAGTGCGACTAGTAACTTCCTGAAGTAGTGTGAGGTGAGATATTTGCAGAACTGAGACATAAACGAACACACAGACATACACAGACTCTAACACATATTCACACATAGGCACACACACACAGACTCACACATAGGCACACACACATAGACACAGACTCACACATAGGCACACACTCACACATAGGCACACACACATAGACACACACACACAGACAGTCTCACACATATAGACGCAGCCACATAGACACACACATACACACACACAAGTAGCCACCCACATAAACATATACACACACATAGAGGCACAGACTCGCGCACAGACACACAGGTACACTTAGATACACACACAGGCACACACAAATAGAGTCACACAGACTCTCACACACTTCGGCACGTAGACATACTTAGACACGCACACATAGACACACACACAGACGCACACATAGGTCCACAGGCGCGTAAAGTCACGCATATAGACACTTAAACACACAGACTCACATGTACACACGTAGACACATAAACACGCATGCACAACACATACATGGACTCACACAAAAACATAGACAGGATCCATTTATCTATGTACTGTGTTTCTCATCGGCCAGTGATAAAGATGAGTATTCCTCCAGCAGTCATACACTGCTGTCGTGTGCTCCTTCACAATGTGATAATGGAGTAGATTTTGCAATCTTTTCTTGTTGCCGTGATGTTCAGCACAGAGTGGATCATTTCTCAATGCCTTGTTATTGTTTATGTGGACCAATTTATTGAAAGAAAAACACTTCTCTCCAGTTGAAATATCGATGTGGGTGTAAAAACACCTGTCTGCATTCTGTGAGTTTTCAGAAGTTTTTACTATGTGAGTGTCCGGAGTGTTGTTGAATTGCAGCATTAGGTGTGGATGAGCGTCTCTCCCCTTTTTGCAGGTTCCCATTAAAAACATCGAACGCGAGCTGATCTGCCCATCCTGTAAGGAGCTCTTCACGCACCCTCTGATCCTGCCCTGCCAGCACAGCGTCTGTCACAAGTGCGCCAAAGAGTTGCTGCTGTCCCGGGAGGATGCGTTTGCAGAGCCGGACTCGGAGTTCTCCAACCCGGCCACACCTATCGGCAGCCCCAGGGTCCGCCGCCTCTCCTCGGCCAGTGTCGAGAGGATCGACAGGCTCACTAGGACGGGTAGGTGTCATTTCCCGCCACTACCGACAGCGACAGCTTCTGCCACTGAGAAACACTTGTGTTTAATTTGTGCAATGATAGTGCCCCTTCTGGACTGTTTCCTGTGGGGTTTGATGGTCGAGGATGTAAATGTATTTGACGAAAGGTTACCGACCTGAAACTCTCTTTAGTCTGACCTGTTGAGTATTTCCAGTATTTTCTGTTTTTATTTCAGATTTCCAGCTTCGGCGACTAGGGGCTTTTCACAGTAACTTGATTGAAGCCTACTTGTGACAATAAGCGATTATTATTATTACAGTATTTTATTTTGCCAAGATTACACACGGAGCCTCGATCTAAATCCAACACTTCAGGGAGAATGTACTGGGTGGGGGGCAGCACAGATTCACCAGAATGATATAAGATCTGAAAGGGTTAAATTCTAAGAACGGGTTGAATAGACGAGACCTATATTCCCTTGGATATTGAATTCTGAGGGGGGATTTGAGGTGTTTAAAATGATTACAGGGCTTGATAGAGTTAATCGAGATAAATTATTTCCTCTGGTAAGGGAATCCAGAACCGGGGGGCATAATCCTAAATTAGAACAAAGTATTTTGGGGTGAAGTCAGGAGACATTTCTTCACACAAGGCAGTGGAAATCTGAAATTCTTTGACCCCCTAATCTGTTGAGGGTAGTAATTGGAAATTTCCAATCTGAGATGGACATATTTTTGCTGAATAAAGATATGAAGTGATGGAACTCATGCAAGTAAATGGAGTTAAGATACAGGTGAACCATGATCTAATTGATGGGTGGAACAGGCTCAGCCAGATAAAGGAAAACGGGAACAAACATTGACCAATGTTCCTGGAAGGCAACGGTATGAGACCGTGGAAAAGTATGTCTCCAGGGAGGTGTCAAGCCCCAGGTTTAAATAGAACGCTCCAGTCGGTTGGAGCTCCCAGAAACTTTGCAAACTTAATCCCAGTCAGATTTAACATGTTTTGAGAAAACAGATAGTTCCACTGTGGTCACAAAATACATTTTTTTAAAAATACTCTTTGGGAGCAGAGCTCTGCAAAAGTCTACAAATACAACAGGGATCCCTCTTTGGGCCACGGATCCTGTTTCTCTGCCTGCAGCATAACTCTGGTATTGTTAGTTGCAAATAGCACTCTGCAGCTATCGGTTTCGGACCAGAAGTGCGCACAGTGGGGTGGTTGGATTCTCCAGTTCCTAAGCCATTTGGCAATAGGATTTCCCATTGAAACCACCCCATGCCACCGGGAAACCTGTGGGACCGGGGTGCGCTTCCGGCGGGAAAATGAATCGCAACAGCCGGAGAATTCCGGACTGTATAATCACCCCCTGAATGTAACAATACTGTTTGGCAGGCCATTTTAGTGCTTTTGGTTTCAGCAAATATTGGCTGTTAATGAATCAATGAAGGTTCCAAACAAAACTGTCCTGCTAAATGTCAGAAGTTTTTCTGATTCTTCAGCTTAATTTAAAAAAATAGTTACCTAAAATATTAGTGCGATTATGAGACATTACACTTGATTAGGTCATGGGACAGATTTTGGCAAATGAGTGCCCCTGCCACAAAGCTTTGCATGGTATGAGTGCATATCGAGAATTTCATTGAAGGGATCAGTTCAAAACATCCCATGTGATTTGTTTTGTCCCTGAGATGGTCTTACGTTGTTTGTCTTGACAGCCACTGCAGTTTAACCATAGCTCAGTTCATGAAGTAACATAGGAGCATTTTAAGCATCTTTATATTTGAATGTTAGCAGACGGCGTTTGTCTTGTCAGCTGTCATCTGGTATTAATATTTATCAGGCATTTGGAGGGCTGGACAGGAAGCTCTGCACTTCTGTGTGGCAGAGAGTTCTGTGGTATGTGGGCTGCGAACAACACAGCATTTGGAGTTACCAACCTGGCATTTGTTTATCTCCATACTGGTCTCGGAGCGCCCCAACACCCTAACTGGTAGCAGTTATGTCACTGGACTAGTAATGCAGAATCTGGATCTAATAATCTGGAGAAGATGACTTACAATCCCACCATGAAGGTTTGAGAATTTTGAATTCAGTTTAAAAATGTGAAAATAAAAAGCTGGTGTCAGTAAGAGTGAGCATAAAGCTGTCAGATGCTAATTAAAATCCAGCTATTGCCCTTTGGGGAAAGAAATCTGCCCTCTTTACCTGGCCTGACCTAAATGTAATTCTAGTCCCAGACCGTAACTGCCCTCTGAAATGTGTCTAATAAGCCATTCTGTAGATCCAAACTGCAAATGATGGTCTTGTCAGCAATGTGGACATCCAGAGAATGAAGAAAAGTCATGCAGTAATGAATTTAACATTTACTCCTGGCTGACTTATGCATTAGAGTGCAACAAGTTTCCCCATAAATCTTGCCTGTAGTTGAATGAAATCCCACTAATTAAAATATGTTTGAAAATCAGACCAAGATCGACCCCAGTTCATCCATCAAGAAAATAAACTATATCCCCTCATCGTAACATTGAGCTATTTTTTTCTTCAATGAATTTTATCTCTGCTCCCATACCAATAACCAGGATGGAGCACACAGTTAGCTCTACAGTATTGTCATGTCAGTGATAGACTGTGGATAGAATTTTCATCTTGAGGTGAAGGTGAGTTTGAAGACATGAGTAGAGATCGGTAGAGGGACAGGTAGTATTGAGGAAGCAAGGGGACTGCAGAAGGACTTGGACAAGTCAGGAGAGTGGGCAATGAAGTGACAAATGAAATACAATGTGGAAAAGTGTGAGGTTTTGCACTTTGGAAGGAGGAATTTAGGCATAGACTATTTTCTAAATGGGGAAATGCTTCGGAAAGCAGAAGCACAAAGGGACTTGGGAGTCCTTGTTCACGATTTTCTGAAGGTTAATGTGCAGGTTCAGTGCAGTTAAAAAGGCAAATGCAATGTTAGCATTCATGTCAAGAGGGCTAGAATACAAGACCAGGGATGTACTTCTGAGGCTGTATAAGGCTCTGGTCAGACCCCATTTGGAGTATTGTGAGCAGTTTTGGGCCCCATATCTAAGGAAGGATGTGCTGGCCTTGGGAAGAGTCCAGAGGAGGTTCGCAAGAATGATCCCTGGAATGAAGAACTTGTCGTATGAGGAACATTTGAGGACTCTGGCTCTGTACTCGTTGGAGTTTAGAAGGATGAGAGGGGATCTTATTGAAACTTACAAGATACTGTGAGGTCTGGATAGAGTGGACGTGGAGAGGATGTTTCCACTTGTAGGAAAAACTAGAACTGGAGGACACCATCTCAGACTAAAGGGACGATCCTTTAAAACAGAGGTGAGGAGGAATTTCTTCAGCCAGAGGGTGGTGAATCTGTGGAACTCTTTGCGGCAGAAGGCTGTGGAGGCCAATTCACTGAGTGTCTTTAAGACAGAGATAGATAGGTTTTTGATTAATAAGGGGATCAGGGGTTATGGGGAGAAGGCAGGAGAATGGGGATGAGAAAATATCAGCCATGATTGAATGGCGGAGCAGACTCGATGGGCTGAATGGCCTAATTCAGCTCCAATGTCTTATGTTCTTATGGAGTGCCAGCAATTTCTTACTCCCAGCTGCCGTGCTGATCTGCTGCCTTGTTTCTGCCCCCGGCCTATTATCAGGGAGCAGGCTTCTTGGGGTGATGATCCCCACCCACTAAATAGCAGGTGCCAGCCAAATTAGTCCAATTAAAGTGCCACTTGAGTGCATTCCTCTCATGCCTTCTGGATTTTCGAGAGAATGGTTGAGTCCCCATTCATGTGGCTGTAGCCTGTAGCTTGAATGGTGGCAGCCTCCCTGAAGTCGGCTGTGGTAAGAGAGCCAGAGGCACATACTGCAAAGTAGACTAATATGGATCTACTGGACTGTGACTGTCATAGCCAGTGCTGCCGCCATCTTGTGGACTCTGTGGAGGGCTCCTTCTCCTTATGATGATCTGGCAGCTGTGCCCAGAATTTATTTTATGTAATTTACAAAACTCCAGAGGATAACTGCATCTTGTGGATGATCGCTCTCACATTTCGCCACCTACAGCAGTAGTGGCCAACTCTCCTGGTCCAACTGTTATATCCCCAGAGCCTCAGGCCCACTAACTGGTCTTTCTAGCTTTCGTATTTCTTAATTGGGTCGGGCTTCAGGAGTGAACCTCAAAGTTCTCCCCCAAGGCCCTGCCATGGCCACTCCTGGGTTCCGGACCTGGAACTCTTCACTGTCACAGGATTAGAATAGTAGAATTAAAATTCAGCATTCGCTGTTTCCCTGTTATTTAGTTTTTAAACTTTTAACTGTAAAACTAGGATCAAATGCATTTGAGGAAAAGAATGTGCGTCAGTTTTGAAAGGGTAAGCACACATGGATACCTGACAGTAGAATTTTCAGAGCAGTCTGCTGCAAGAACTGATCCTGCCTGAAACTGCCCTGAAGAAATGATATCATCCCTTCAAAGTGCTTGAAGGTAGGCGTGAGTTCTGTAGGGCAATGATCCAAATAAATGAGACATTAAGGGAATGCATCACTCATCTAATTATCCATTACACCACAACCCACATTATAACTCCTACATTATAAAATGAGAGACCTTCTTGAGTAGGATTTTAATGGAACCATTTTGTCTTCTACAAAATAACAATGTTTTCCCCTTGTGGTCAACACAACTCAATTTCTTTATTCATTCATGGGATGTGAAGCATCACTGACAAGGCCATCATTTGTTACCTATCCCTAATTGTCCCTGAAAATCAACTGATTTATATGTAGAAAGGAGATTATCCCATTAACCAGCATAAACCTAGATTTGGGACTAAACTAACTAATTTGGAAGGTATGTAGCAGTGATTTTGTGTACAGCTCACCTTGATGGTTTGGTTTAAAGTTCATGTGTCTGAAAAGGTTAAGACTATTAGATTAATATTAAATTGACTTGTTAAACATTGGCTGGCATGGATTTCAAATGAAATTCTAATTAAATCGAATCCAGGCAAAACTCATAAAGGACTTTTCATTATGTAAGGAAAAAATATTTATTCTGTAATTTACCAATGCAACATCACATGTGTCAGAATAATAATGATCCTTACTGCTCATTTATATTCCAACCTTCAGATGTAGCTCTGTAATATAAAGATCAGAACATCAAGGTTTCTGGAAGCATAAACCACGGGCAAAATTCTCCCCCAATGGCGGGATGTCTGCCGACTGGCGCCAAAGACGGCGACAATCAGACGGGCATCGCGCCGGCCCAAAGGTGCGGAATGCTCCGCATCTTTGGCGGCCTAGCCCCAACATTGAGGGGCTAGGCCGATGCCGGAGGGATTTCCGCCCCGCCAGCTGGCGGAAATGGCGTTTGTTGCCCCGCCAGCTGGCGCGGAAATGCGGCGCATGCGCGGGAGCGTCAGCGGCCGCTGTCAGTTTCCCACGCATGCGCAGTGGGGAGAGTCTCTTCCGCCTCCGCCATGGTGGAGGCCGTAGCGGAGGCGGAAGGGAAAGAGTGCCCCCACGGCACAGGCCCGCCCGCGGATCGGTAGGCCACCGTGGGGGCACCCCCCGGGGTCAGATCGCCCCGTGCCCCCCCCCCCCCCCCCCAGGACCCCGGAGCCCGCCCACGCTGCCTGGTCCCGCCGGTAAATACCAGGTTTGATTTACGTCGGCGGGACAGGCAATTCCTGGGCGGGACTTCGGCCCATCCGGGCCGGAGAATCCAGCGGGGGGTCCCGCCAACCGGTGCGGCCCGATTCCCGCCCCCGCCCAATCTCCCGTACCGGAGACTTCGGCTGGGGCGGGGGCGGGATTTACGGCGGCCAACGGCCATTCTCCACCTGGCACTGTCAGTCCTGGAGGCCCTCTCTGGTCTCGACCAGGGTCTGCATGCTCCAGGCCAAGGAGTACAGGGAGTGGACCATTTCAATCTGGATCTGGGCAATGCCACCGACGTTCCCAGCCATGGTCTGCTGTGACTGGGCCACGCTCAGAAGGGCCGCTATGATGTCTAGGTGGCTCTGGCACATGGACAGCATGGTAGCACAGTGGTGAGCACTGTTGTTTCACAGCGCCAGGACCCGGGTTTGATTCCCGGCTTGAGTCACTGTCTGTGTGGAGTCGCAACGTTCTCCCTGTGTCTGCATGGGTTTCCTCTGGGTGCTCCGGTTTCCTCCCACAAGTCCCGAAAGCCGTGCTTGTTAGGTGAATTGGACATTCTGAATTCTCCCTCCGTGTACCCGAACAGGCGCTGTAGTGTGGCGACGAGGAGATTTTCACAGTAACTTCATTGCAGTGTTAATGTAAGCCTACTTGTGACACTAATAAAGATTATTATTATTAATATGGTTGCCTGTGAGAGGGCATCCCTGTCCTGGGCCTTGGCCAGCCCCTGCACAGAATGCCCAGGCCTTGGACATGCTGATCCATAGCCAAAACCGTCAGCCCCAATGCCTCCACCGCAGACGCCACCCATGCGGTGTTTGCACGGGTGGCACGCATGGTCGGCACCATCTCCTGCTGCTGCACGTGGTTGGACTCCTCCACCTGCGCAAGTAGGTACTGGATGCTCGCCAACAACCCCTTATGTAGTCCCTGGCTCTGCAACTGCATCTCCACAATCGATGGGACTGTCCGTTTCAGAAGCCGGAGACCCACCTGGAGGGCAGCTAGTTCCTGGGGTAGGCCTGCCCCCCCAACCGTCTGCCCCCTCGGGTGATACTACCTCCACCGGCTGTACCGGGTCAGCTGTGTGGTGCGCAACAGAGAGTGTGCCAGGAGCCTCTTCTCTAAAGTGCTCAACTGAGGTGAGTGTCTCTGGGATGCTGAAGGGTGTTGGAAACAGCTGTGACAGGAAATCTGTGACATCCTCCGACTCGAACTCCGGGATCACCAGTTGGACCCGCTCCATCTCCAGCAGCCCTGCAAGACACCAGAGAAGACGCATGATTAGACCGCGGGCCGGTGGATTGTGGGGGTGAACATAAGAACATAAGAACTAGGAGCAGGAGTAGGCCACCTGGCCCCTCGAGCCTGCTCCACCATTCAATGAGATCATGGCTGATCTTTTGTGGACTCAGCTCCACTTTCCGGCCTGAACACCATAACCCTTAATCCCTTAATTCTTCAAAAAACTATCTATCTTTATCTTAAAAACATTTAATGAAGGAGCCTCTACTGCTTCACTGGGCAAGGAATTCCATAGATTCACAACCCTTTGGGTGAAGAAGTTCCTCCTAAACTCAGTCCTAAATCTACTTCCCCTTATTTTGAGGCTATGCCCCCTAGTTCTGCTTTCACCCGCCAGTGGAAACAACCTGCCCGCATCTATCCTAGCTATTCCCTTCATAATCTTATATGTTTCTATAAGATCTCCCCTCATCCTTCTAAATTCCAACGAGTACAGTCCCAGTCTACTCAGCCTCTCCTCGTAATCCAACCCCTTCAGCTCTGGGATTAATCTAGTGAATCTCCTCTGCACACCCTCCAGTGCCAGTACGTCCTTTCTCAAGTAAAGAGACCAAAACTGAACACAATACTCCAGGTGTGGCCTCACTAACACCTTATACAATTGCAGCATAACCTCCCTAGTCTTAAACTCCATCCCTCTAGCAATGAAGGACAACATTCCATTTGCCTTCTTAATCACGTGTTGCACCTGTAAACCAACTTTTTGCGACTCATGCACTAGCACACCCAGGTCTCTCTGCACAGCAGCATGTTTTAATATTTTATCATTTAAATAATTATCCCTTTTGCTGTTATTCCTACCAAGATGGATCATCTCACATTTGTCAACACTGTATTCCATCTGCCAGATCCTAGCCCATTCACTTAGCCTATCCAAATCCCTCTGCAGACTTCCAGTATCCTCTGCACTTTTTGCTTTACCACTTATCTTAGTGTCATCTGCAAACTTGGACACATTGCTCTTGGTCCCCAACTCCAAATCATCTATGTAAATTGTGAACAGTTGTGGGCCCAACACTGATCCCTGAGGGACACCACTAGCTACTGATTGCCAACCAGAGAAACACCCATTAATCCCCACTCTTTGCTTTCTATTAATTAACCAATCCTCTATCCATGCTACTACTTTCCCCTTAATGCCATGCATCTTTATCTTATGCAGTAACCTTTTGTGTGGCACCTTGTCAAAGGCTATATGGAAATCCAGATAAACCACATCCATTGGCTCCCCGTTATCTACCACACTGTTAATGTCCTCAAAAAATTCCACTAAATTAGTTAGGCACGATCTACCCTTTATGAACCCATGCTGCACCTGCCCAATGGGACAATTTCCATCCAGATGCCTCGCTATTTCTTCCTTGATGATAGATTCCAGCATCTTCCCTACTACCAAAGTTAAGCTCACTGGCCTATAATTACCCGCTTTCTGCCTACCTCCTTTTTTAACCAGTGGTGTCACGTTTGCTAATTTCCAATCCGCCGGGACCACCCCACAGTCTAGTGAATTTTGGTAAATTATCACTAGTGCATTTGCAATTTCCCTAGCCATCTCTTTTAGCACTCTGGGATGCATTCCATCAGGTCCCGGAGACTTGTTTACCTTTAGCCCCATTAGCTTGCCCATCACTACCTCCTTGGTGATAACAATCCTCTCAAGGTCCTCACCTGTCATAGCCTCATTTCCTTCCATCAGTCACTGGCATGTTATTTGTGTCTTCCACTGTGAAGACCGACCCAAAAAACCTGTTCAGTTCCTCAGCCATTTCCTCATCTCCCATTATTAAATCTCCCTTCTCATCCTCTAAAGGACCAACATTTACCTTAGCCACTCTTTCTTGTTTTATATATTTGTAGAAACTTTTACTGTCTGTTTTTATATTCTGAGCAAGTTTACTCTCATAATCTATCTTACTCTTCTTTGTAGCTTTTTTAGTAGCTTTCTGTTGCCCCCTAAAGATTTCCCAGTCCTCTAGTCTCCCACTGATCTTTGCTACTTTGTATGTTTTTTCCTTCAATTTGATACTCTCCCTTATTTCCTGAGATATCCACGGTCGATTTTCCCTCTTTTTACCGTCCTTCCTTTTTGTTGGTATAAACCTTTGCTGAGCACTGTGAAAAATCACTTGGAAGGTTCTCCACTGTTCCTCAACTGTTTCACCATAAAGTCTTTGCTCCCAGTCTACCTTAGCTAGTTCTTCTCTCATCCCATTGTAATCTCCTTTGTTTAAGCACAAAACACTAGTGCTTGATTTTACCTTCTCACCCTCCATCTGTATTTTAAATTCCACCATATTGTGATCGCTCCTTCCGAGAGGATCCCTAACTATGAGATCCTGAATCAATCCTGTCTCATTACACAGGACCAGATCTAGGACCGCTTGTTCCCTCATAGGTTCCATTACATACTGTTCTAGGAAACTATCGCGGATACATTCTATAAACTCCTCCTTGAGGCTGCCTTGACCGACCTGGTTAAACCAATCGACATGTAGATTAAAATCCCCCATGATAACTGCTGTACCATTTCTACATGCATCAGTTATTTCTTTGTTTATTGCCTGCCCCACCATAATGTTACTATTTGGTGGCCTATAGGCTACTCCTATCAGTGACTTTTTCGCCTTACTATTCCTGATTTCCACCCAAATGGATTCAACCTTATCCTCCATAGCACCGATGTCATCCCTTACTGTTGCCCGGATGTCATCCTTAAATAACAGAGCTACACCACCTCCCTTACCATCCACTCTGTCCTTCCGAATAGTTTGATACCCTCGGATATTTAACTCCCAGTCGTGACCATCCTTTAACCATGTTTCAGTAATGGCCACTAAATCATAGTCATTCACGATGATTTGCGCCATCAACTCATTTACCTTATTCCGAATATGACGAGCATTCAGGTAAAGTACACTTATGTTGGCTTTTATATCTGTTCTGAATCTTAACACCTCGATCAGTAATGGGGATGGTGGGGTGAGGGGGTGGGGTTGGGGTAGGGTGAGGGGGTGGGGGTGGTGTAGGCTGAGGGTGGTGTAGGGTGAGGGTGGTGTGGCGATGTTAGTTGGGGGTGGGGTTGACACATGTGTCATGGAGACCTGCAACTAAGCAGGGTCTCACTTCCTTTCCCCCGGCCGAACCCTACCTCGGTGACCTCCCTTTCCTCCGGGCATCCAACCACATCCAGGGCATTCTGTTCTGCCATGGATCGGGGCCGCAGGTCTGGTGGTCTCCCTCCTTTCTTCTCCCGCTCCCGGCGGTTGTGGGCATCCTTCTCTTGTCGGGGGGAGGGGGAGCAGGGGCCGGGGTGGGGGGGGGGCAAACAGAAACTCCTCCAATGCCAGCATTAACATTCTTCAGAAAGGTACAGCAAAGTTAGAAACAGGATTAAATCTCCTCTGCCTTATCCAAGCAGCCAACCTTTATCCAACATGGTGATGGAGTGGTTAGCACTGCTACCTCATGGCGCCAAGGAACTGGGTTCAATGCCAGCCTTGGGTGACTGTCTGTGTGGAGTTTGCACGTTCTCCCCGTGTCTGCATGGGTTTCCTCCGGGTGTTCCGGTTTCATCCCACGTCCAAAGATGTGCAGGTTAGATGGATTGGCCGTGATAAATTGCCCCTTAGTGTCCAAAGGTGTACAGGTAAGGTTGGGTCCCAGGGACAGGTTGGGGGAGTGGGCCTAGGTAGGGTGGTCTTTCTGAAGGTCGGTGCAGACTTGATGTGCTGAATGGTCTTCTTTTCCACTGTAGGGATTCTATGGAACTATGGAAGAACTCAACTGCACAAGTGTGACCTTTATGATTTTGCACATTCACTAACTCAACATCAATTAGTAATAGTATAATTACTTATGCAGACCGGAAAGGGTTTCTAGTTTAGCAGATTTGCGAGTGTGTGTGTAGCAGTTATTATTCAATCAGATATAGCTATTTTTCTATTTCATGAGCTTTAAATTTGTTTGTCAAGTGGCAATTATACACGTATAAACTTGAACGTTGAATGTTCACAGCTTAGGTAGTTTTGGTGGGGTATCACAGCCAAGAGCAATTCAAACCTCACAAGATGTCCACACTTGCACTTTCCAGCAGGCATCAGACAGTAATTAGGAAGGGGAACACTGGCTGTTTTTATGGCCATTCCAGCCAGAAGCCACTATAACCAAGATGTCTGCATTTCATCAAATTAGATTATTATAGGATAATCCATATCCAACGCAGCTATAATTGAGAATTTAAAAACTCTCAAAACCCAAACTGAATTATACACCATTGCATCCTTCCAAAGAAAGAATTAAAAGAATAAAAATGCAATCAATCCAGCCATTACTTAATCCCTATGTAATCTGAGTCTATTTGCAGCAATACCGTGGTATATTGAACATGTACAAAATATATGGTACAGGACACATCATTTTACTGAAATGTTTCAAGTAAGTTAATGTGTATGAAAGTAAGCAACGGTCTTTGAAAACGGAAGATGACAGCGTTCAGAAAATTGTAACTCTTTTTCCACAGAATATTGTGCTGCAAAGTATATAATGTAGATCTATATATAAATATTATTGTACACAGCACTGTATATGTCATTCTAAGCACAGACCCATACTAACCATCTTCTATCCTTTTAAAAATATATATTTTTATTCTCCTTTTTCACATTTTCATCCAAATTTACACCCACCAACAATCAACAGTAACAAATACAATGTCAATCCCCTGGCCAACAATTTCTTCCTCCCACCAACCCCCAACATTTTAAATACAAACATCAAAGAAAAGGATTCCGGAATCCACCATCCACCTATACATAGTCACCAACAACATACACAGTCCAACCCCCCCACAATGTTCGATGTCATCCAATTCTTGAAAGTGCATAATGAACAAAGCCTATGATTTGTAGAGCCCTCCCATCCTTCCCCTCAAGTCAAACTTCACCTTCTCGAGTGTTTAAAACCTCCCAACAGAGCCCCCCGCCATGCCAGGGCACGGGATGGAGAAACTGACCTCCATCCCAACAGGATCCGCCTTCGGGTGATCAGCGAGGCGAAGGCGAGAACATCTGCCTCCGTACCCGCTTCCAACCCTGACCGACCCGATACCCCGAATATGGCCTCCAGAGGACCCGGCTCAAGCCTCAAATGTACCACCTTCGAAATTACCTTGAAAACCTCCCTTCAATACCCCTCCAGCTTTGAAACCATCTTCTATCCTAACCCAGCGGCGTAAGTAGAGCTTCCAAGTGATAAGTAACAGATTTCTCCGCACCTTTAGGGGCCAAGCACTCACCTTGAGTGGCCAGGCCCGTGCCTGAGTGGTTGGCGTGCCACCAGCCGGTGAGAAAGGCCTTTGGCGCCACGCCAGCCGGGGCCGAAAGGACTTCGCTGGCCGGTGGAAGTCCGTGCATGTGCAGGAGCGTCACTGGCTGCTAACTGCGCGCCGGGGGGGGGGGGGGGGGGGGGGGGGGGTCTCTTCTGCGTCGGCCATGGTGAAGGCTGTGGCCGAGGCGGAGGGAAAAGAGTGCCCCCACGGCACAGGCCTACCCGCGGATCGGTGGGCCCTGATCGCGGGCCAGGCCACGGTGGGGCACCCCCCGAGAGCCAGATCGCCCCGCGCCCCCCCAAGGCCCCGGAGCCCGCCCGCATAGCCTGGTCCCACCGGTAAGAGAGGTGGTTTGATTCTCGCCGGAGGGACCGCCATTCCAGCAGTGGGACTTTGGCCCATTGCGGGCCGGAGAGTCGCCGGGGGGGGGGGGGGGGTTGGGGGGCTCGCCGACCGGCGCGGCGTGATTCCCGCCCCCACTGAATATCCCGTGCCGGAGAATTCGGCAACCGGCGGGGGCGGGATTCACACCAGCCCCCGGCGATTCTCCGACCCGGCGGGGGGTCGGAGAATCCCGCCCCTGCTTTCCATTTAGATAATTTGCCTTTCTATTTCCAAAATGGAAAACCTCATACTTATCTACATTTAAAAACAAATAAATTTAGAGTACCCAATTATTTTGTTTTTCCAATTAAGGAGCAACTTAGCATGGCCAATCCACCTAACCTGCATATCTTTTGAGTTGTGGGGGTGAAACATGCGCAGAAACGACGAGAATGTGCAAACTCCACGCAGATAGTGACCCAGGGCTGGAATTCAAACCCGGGTACTCAGCACCGTAGTCCCAGTGCTATCCACTGCGCCACCGTGCTGCCCTACTTATCTACATTAAACTCCATCTGCCAAATTTTTGCCCGAGCTCCTAGCCTCTCTATATCCGTCTGTAAAATCTTTATTTCCTCTTCATTGCCTGCTTTCCCACCTACTTTAATACCATCCACAAATTTTGCTACGTTCCACGCTGTCCCTACTTGCAGATCATTTATATGAGGTTAGCTTTCAATTCCAGATTTTCTGAATTGAATTTGAATTCCAACAGCAGCCATGGTAGAATTTGTACCGATGAACAGCCTCTGTATTACTAGTTCAGTGATATTACTGCTATGCAACCATCTAATGTAACCCCCCCCCCCCCCCCCCCCCCCCCCCCCCCAACCCCCTAATATATCATTGCATCTTGTGAGTGTAACTATGTACGTCACTCCTATCCAGGAACAGGACATTACACTTCATTTTTTAACCTTCCTGTTTACAGCAACAGTTCCATGTGCAAGTCCTGAGCACCAGAACTGTCATAATTTGTTCAAAGAATGTAATCAATGTTTATTTGTGATAACTTGTATATCAGTAGTACTACTTAATTGGAGAACAGAAAGCTGAGTATCGCGCATGAGAGAAGGAGGGCTAGGAAGGGAGCTGAGAAATTAACACGGCCAAGGGTTTTGAGGAAGTCTTTGAAAGCAGTGGCAAAAGGAAATAGCGAGATATACTTTGTGAGAATTCCAGATCATGGGGCACAGTAGCTTGAAGTTCATGGTGGAATGGAGTGCAGAGGACAAGAAATTACCTGATATTGGAGGAGCAGAGAACATTTGTCACAAGCACAACCAATAAGGCACAGTGGGATTATACAGCTGAATTGTAAAGAGTGAGATTGTCAAGATATTTCCCAATCCCAAAAGGCAAGGGCTTACTGTTTATTTAAAGTGATTGTCTAAACATTGGCTATCATCAGAGTTGTTTAAATAATAAACCCTTTAAAAAAAAAAAGCACACAATTTATGCTAAATGAAAGATGGTTGCACAGTTAGCACTAGTTTGTCAAGAATGTTTTTCTGAACGTATTTATGGATGAAAAAGAGTGGAGGTGGGGTGGCACTTATGTTTTAGACATAACGAATACACAGAGGTTTTTACAGGAATTCATGATGACAGGAGTCACTATCAGTTTTAGAAAGGGGTCTTGTGGTTTGTTAACTGAAACTAGTACCATACCAATCAGCAATTTTTCAGTTTTGATCTTCAGCCTTTGCTAATCTCATATGGGTGACAATAGTGTTGATTAATTTGTTCTCAGTATCCCTAGATAAGAGAGAAAATAATCACCCAGGGTCCCAATTTCTGACCATTGTCTGGCGATTCTGCTGGAAAAGGTGTTACTGGGACAATAGGTGCAGAAGTCACAGGGTAGTAGTCATGGGTGACTTTAACTTCCCAAACATTGAGTGGAAACTCTTTCGATCAAATAGTTTGGATGGGGTGGTGTTTGTGCAGTGTGTCCAGGAAGCTTTTCTAACACAGTATGTAGATTGTCCGACCAGAGGAGGGGCAATATTGGATTTAGTACTTGGTAATGAACCAGGGCAAGTGATAGATTTGTTAGTGGGGGAGCATTTTGGAGATAGTGACCACAATTCTGTGACTTTCACTTTAGTAATGGAGAGGGATAGGTGCGTGCAACAGGGCAAGGTTTACAATTGGGGGAAGGGTAAATACGATGTTGTCAGACAAGAATTGAAGTGCATAAGTTGGGAACATAGGCTGTCAGGGAAGGACACAAGTGAAATGTGGAACTTGTTCAAGGAACAGGTACTACGTGTCCTTGATATGTGTGTCCCTGGCAGGCAGGGAAGAGATGGTCGAGTGAGGGAACCATGGTTGACGAGAGGTTGAATGTCTTGTTAAGAGGAAAAAGGAGACTTATGTAAGGCTGAGGAAAAAGGTTCAGACAGGGCGTTGGAGGGATACAAGATAGCCAGGAGGGAACTGAAGAAAGGGATTAGGAGTGCTAAGAGAGGGCATGAACAATCTTTGGCGGGTAGGATCAAGGAAAACCCCAAGGCCTTTTACACATATGTGAGAAATCTGAGAATGACTAGAGCGAGGGTAGGTCCGATCAAGGACAGTAGCGGGAGATTGTGTATGGAGTCTGAAGAGATAGGAGAGGTCTTGAACGAGTACTTTTCTTCTGTATTTACAAATGAGAGGGGCCATATTGTTGGAGAGGACAGTGTGAAACAGACTGGTAAGCTCGAGGAAATACTTGTTAGGAAGGAAGATGTGTTGGGCATTTGAAAAACTTGAGGATAGACAAGTCCCCCGGGCCTGACTGGATATATCCAAGGATTCTATGGGAAGCAAAAGATGAAATTGCAGAGCCGTTGGCAATGATCTTTTCATCCTCACTGTCAACAGGGGTGGTACCAGGGGATTGGAGAGTGGCGAATGTCGTGCCCCTGTTCAAAAAAGGGAATAGCGATAACCCTGGGAATTACGGGCCAGTTAGTCTTACTTCGGTGGTAGGCAAAGTCATGGAAAGGGTACTGAAGGATAGGATTTCTGAGCATCTGGAAAGACACTGCTTGATTAGGGATAGTCAGCACTGATTTGGGAGGGGTAGGTCTTGCCTTACAAGTCTTATTGAATTCTTTGAGGAGGTGACCAAGCATGTGGATGAAGGTAAAGCAGTGGATGTAGTGTACATGGATTTTAGTAAGGCATTTGATAAGGTTCTCCATGGTAGACTTCTGCAGAAGGTCAGGAGGCATGGGATAGTGGGAAATGTGGCCAGTTGGATAACGAACTGGCCAACCGATAGAAGTCCGAGAGTGGTGGTAGATGACGAATATTCAGCCTGGATCCCAGTTACCTGTGGCGTACCGCAAGGATCAGTTCTGGGTCCTCTGCTGTTTGTGATTTTCATTAATGACTTGGATGAGGGAGTTGAAGGGTGGGTCAGTAAATTTGCAGATGATACGAAGATTGGTGGAGTTGTGGATAGTGAGGAGGGCTGTTGTCAGCTGCAAAGAGACAGATAGGATGCAGAGCTGGGCTGAGAAGTGGCAGATGGAGTTTAACCCTGAAAAGTGTGAGGTTGTCCATTTTGGAAGGACAAATATGAATGCGGAATACAGGGTTTACGGTAGAGTTCTTGGCAATGTGGAGGAGCAGAGAGATCTTGGGGTCTATGTTCATACATCTTTGAAAGTTGCCACTCAAGTGGATAGAGCTGTAAAGAAGGCCTATGGTGTGCTAGCGTTCATTAACAGAGGGATTGAATTTAAGAGCCGAGAGGTGATGATGCAGCTGTACAAAACTTTGGTAAGGCCACATTTGGAGTACTGTGTACAGTTCTGGTCGCCTCATTTGAGGAAGAATGTGGAAGCTTTGGAAAAGGTGCAAAGGAGATTTACAAGGATGTTGCCTGGAATGGAGAGTAGGTCTTACGAGGAAAGGTTGAGGGTGCTAGGCCTTTTCTCATTAGAACGGAGAAGGATGAGGGGCGACTTGATAGAGGTTTATAAGATGATCAGGGGGAATAGATAGAGTAGACAGTCAGAGACTTTTTGCCCGGGTGGAACAAACCATTACAAGGGGACATAAATTTAAGGTGAATGGTGGAAGATATAGGGGGGATGTCAGAGGGTAGGTTCTTTACCCAGAGAGTGGTGGGGGCATGGAATGCACTGCCTGTGGAAGTAGTTGAGTCGGAAACATTAGGGACCTTCAAGCAGCTATTGGATAGGTACATGGATTACGGTTAAAATGATATAGTGTAGATTTATTTGTTCTTAAGGGCAGCACGGTAGCATTGTGGATAGCACAATTGCTTCACAGCTCCAGGGTCCCAGGTTCGATTCCGGCTTGGGTCACTGTCTGTGTGGAGTCTGCACATCCTCCCCGTGTCTGCGTGGGTTTCCTCAGGGTGCTCCGGTTTCCTCCCACAGTCCAAAGATGTGCAGGTTAGGTGGATTGGCCATGATAAATTGCCCTTAGTGTTGGGTGGAGGTGTTGACTATGGGTAGGGTGCTCTTTCCAAGAGCCAGTGCAGACTCAATGGGCCGAATGGCCTCCTTCTGCACTGTAAATTCAATGATAATCTATGATTAATCTAGGACAAAGGTTCGGCACAACATCGTGGGCCGAAGGGCCTGTTCTGTGCTGTATTTTTCTATGTTCTATGAAGGGTATGAGAAGGACAGCATTCTCCGTGTCAGCCCACTCAGAGCATCAGCCCTTGCTTGAGACACTGGAAAGTGTGTGGAAAATGTGGACCTGTATCACAACACGTGGTTTATGCCTTAAATAATGGATGGTGGGAAATTGTTTGCAATTAGTTTATAAAGTTTCCAAAATTGTTACAAAAAGTAATCATTTAATATAAACATTTGTAATATCTTATTGTTCTGTCCATGTGCAAGCCCATTATGAGTATGTTGCTCGATGAATATTTTTATGACTATGTATTAGATGTTTGAAGAAAAGTCTGCATATCCAGACTTGTGTACATTAATTGAATGATGTCAAAATAAGTTGTTATCATAGTTTGTTTACTGGATAAATAGATGCTACAAGTTAGTGTTTTGAATATATTGCCAAGTAAAGGCCTGATAAGAAGTACTGCAGCTTTAAAATATTGTAACCGTGCATTGCTAATGGTTTTCTAATCCATAACTAACCTGATTCTGAAAATTAAATTCTTCTTTTAAAAATATAATAATCTAAGTTGTGTCACATTGTCTCTGAGATGTTGATCAGCCAGTGAAGTATAATAATGTTTCACTACCTATTGCAGCCTGTTGGTATTATAGGATTATTCCTGACTTTTTGTTAATTGATTACAGCTTCACTGCGAAGGTCATTTGGGAGAAAAGGTAGAACCATTCTGTATTTATCGAGGTTCAATGACTCCTAGCTGCAGCTATATTATAATGATTGTCTTTGCAAGACAAGAAAATATTTGATAATATCTATGTTTTAAAGAATTGGCGGTCAAGTTCTAAAGTTAACATAAGGTGGACATAATCACATCATACAGAAATATTTTTTCCCAATAAACTAATTGTTCTAAATTTGGTAATACAGTGGTATTTGGATTATAATTGATGAGCACCATTTAAGGGCTTTTGGGCAGGGATATTTAAATAATCTAAAATTCATTTTTATGCAGTTTCCTCTGGAAGTGGTGATAATATCAAATGAACATGTATTTATTATGGGTCTCAGCATGTTTGAGGTTAGGCATTCACCTCATGATTAAACTAGTTGTCAGTTTGTGGCACATTTAATACTTGTATAATAATGCATGCAATGTTTGGCATATTCATTACTGCACAAGTGGTAAAAGAACCAGACCCTATGTGAACTTTAGCCTAACTTGACCACTACAGATTATTTGTTTCTGGCATTCCGTTCTCTCTCTGTTGCTTGGTTCATTAGTTTGTAACAGTGTGCCTGTCCCATGCCTGCTTGTGTTGTCTGCTACTTTCTGAATGGTGTGCTACATCTCACTGTCTTTTGATTTGGTGTGTTTTATGTGGTTTTTTTGTGTGCCATGCTTTTTGTTTCTTTCTTACTGCCTGATAATACGGCAATATTCAAATCAAGAGTGGGTATAGACACATAAGACAGATTTATGGGTATCCCAATCCTTGTTATTCAAAGGGAGGTCAATGCATTGGAATGGATGTTTGTGGATGCAATTTCATGGGCATGATTTGTGTACATAGCCATAGTCATTCTGAGCCATTCCATCTCCAGGGGATGGATAACCATGAACTCATCGATCTGTCCCACAAGTTGCCCGAAGAAGTTAATAGGTGAATTGTCTGGAGTACTTTCCTGCATCAGCTAGTCAGTCACTGGCTGCACAATGACACTGGGAGAGGTCAGTGAGTAAGTTCTTGAAAGGAAACGGTGTGTGGACATTCGAAGGGAAAGAGATGAAAGATTTCTAAGATCCTAAAATATAATTCAATTTGGAATTAAACTGTTTTCAATGTGACCATTTGCTAAGATGCAATGTATTTATGTTATTCATTATTCATTATGTTACTTTATTAATAGCCATTCAACCTTTTATATTCAAATATTTCTGATGTGAAGTTACTGACCAACATTAATAATCAAGCAGATCCCATGTGCTAATGGATTACTAACCAAGATGTAATTTCTCATAACTCAGCACATTCTAGCTTATGATTTTTGGGCACACTAACTTGTTTTAAAGAGCTAACAATTGTTTGATAAGTTGCAGCCTACTGACACTAACATTTGTGAGTTATTAACAGTGCTATTCTCCTGTGAATTACTAACTCGCTATCTTGTAAATTGTTCACAATGCTATATTCCTGCAAATTACTAACAATGTTTCCGTTCCCTGAATTATTGTTCTATCATGTGGATTACTAATGGTTAATTAACATTCTCAGCCATGTTTTCTAAAAGGGATGGTCAAAAATAAGCAAAGTGGTTCTGCAGGAATTACGAACGGTGTTGTTATGAGGTGTTCATATCCTTCATCTCCTCATTGATTTATTGTTTTAGTCTCACTTTATCTCTCTCTGTCTCTCTCATTTTCTTCCCTCTTTCTCATTTTCTCTCATGATCCACATCCAAAAATTGAAAAAAAGAAAACTGCATGGGCTCAGTGTTTCTCTTCTCCCAATAGAGAAGGGTGATACCTGTAAACATCACAAGGTGGTAATGTGATAGAGGGGCTCAGATAACACTGATCAAGGGATTCATGCAACAATGCAACTATTGTGCAAACCTAATATTAGATTACATTTAAGAAATCAGTTTAGGGTAGTACTTCCCAAAAACAACTAAACTCATATTTAGGGGTTGACTTTAATCCTCCCTACTTGGGGACACTTGAATGTGTGGGTATTAACAAGTAGGAGGCTAGTTATCTACTTTGGCACTGTGCCCTTGTCTACTACTGCTGATTTTAACTTGCAGGTGCGGACACTACGGGCAGGATTCTCAGTTCCTCGACGCTGATTTCATAATCGGCGATCAGGTGGAGAATCCTTTTTTAAGATGGAATCAGGGGCGCACCTGTTTTCATATGCTCCACCCTATCCAAAACGCCGTCATTGAGGGGTATGACGCACGCCATTGGGACGGCTTCAGGACGTTACCTGAAGGCCCTCCCCCTAAGCTCCACCACAGATGGGCCGAGTTTCCGACCACGCGGTTGACTCATGGTCTCAGTGGTTGGGAACCCGGCATGCCGGCTGCGGACTGCGTCCAGCGCTGCCACAGTCGGGCGGGAGCCCTGCTGCTAGGTGGGCTGGCTTCGGCGAGGGCTGGGGGGATTGGTGGCGGGTGGCCCGGGGGTGACGAGAGGGTGTCTAGGGGAGCACTATCTGGCAACTCTGGTCCACGCACGGCCGGCGCCATGTTGTGCAGCACGACTGCTGCAGGTTGTCGCCGCGCGCATGCGCGGCCATGGACCCGGCAATTCTCCAGGCATTTATATCGTGAAGGCCGTGTGTTTTATGTGGTCTGGCTGCTAGCCCCTCACCGGTCGGAGGATCGGTAATGGGGCGCCACTGATGTTTCCCACGTAAAACACCACGGATCCTCCGGATGTAGCCTGGAAATCGGAGAATCCAGCCCCATTTAGGGCAACACGGTAGCACAAGTGGCTAGCACTGTGGCTTCACGCGCCAGGGTCCCCGGTTTGATTCCCCGCTGGGTCACTGTCTGTGCAGAGTCTGCACGTTCTCCCCGTGTCTGCGTGGGTTTCCTCTGGGTGCTCCGGGTTCCTCCCACAGTCCAAAGACTTGCAGGTTACGTGGATTGGCCATGATAAATTGCTCTTAGTGTCCAAAAAGGTTAGGAGGGGTTATTGGGTTACGGGGATAGGGTGGAAGTGAGGGCTTAAGTGGGTCGGTGCAGACCCGATGGGCCGAATGGCCTCCTTCTGCACTGTATGTTCTATGTTCTACGTCTGTTCTATAACATTATGCAAATAAAAGCCCTGTCATGTCACTGGGTCCTAATTTTGTAATCTGGACCGGCTGTGAATTTCCTCCCAGATTGAAGCAAATCAGCTGTGGGGGGGGGAAGGACAAAGATTTAGATTTATTGTCACATGTACTGAGGTACAGTAAAAGATATTGATCTGCATTGAGTCCAGGCAGATCGTTCCATAAAGGAAAATACATAGGGCATACGATAAATACACAATGTAAATTCATAGACATAGACATCGGGTGAAGTATACGGAGTGTAGTGCTACACAGTAGAGAAGATGTGTGGAGAGATCAGTTCAGTCCATCAGAGGGTCATTCAGGAGTCTGGTAACAGCGGGGAAGAAGCTGTCTTTGAATCTGTTAGTGTGTGTTCTCAGACTTTTGTGTCTTCTGCCTGATGAAAGAGGTTGGAAGAGAGAATGAGCTGAGTGTGAGGGGTCTTTGATTACGCTGCCTGCTTTCCCAAGGCAGCGGGAGGTGTAGACAGAGTCCATGGATGGGAGGTGGGTTCGCATGATGGACTCGGCTGTGTTCACGACTCTCTGAGGTTTCTCCAATTGTGTAAAACTTGGGCCGGATTCTCTGCAGCCCCGCACTGAAATCGCGTTTGGCGCGGGGCGGAGAATCATCTTTTACACCCACATAGGGCCTGGCGCCGCTCCCGCATTTCTCCGGTCCCCAGGGAATCGCTCGCCCATGAATTACGTCACGCGGCTGGGGGGGCAATTGCCAGAGGCCCTCCCAGCGATACTCCGATTCCGACCGGCCGATTTCCCGATGGCATGGTTCGAACCACGTCTGGCCGCTCGGGATTCACACACGGCTGCTGACTCAGTCCATGGCCGCCCTGGTGGGGGGGCGGGGAGATCCATCAATGGGGGGGGGGGGGGACCTTATGGGCGGCTAGGGCAGCGATCGGGTGGGTTGGATGAAGCGGCGCGGGGCTGATCAGGGGGACTTTCTATCTTAATGCTGACCATTGCTCCATGATGTTTTATCCCCAGTTGCACACAGGAAATGAATCGCTGGCATTTAAACACGCTCTGGGATTTAAATTAACCCAGGCCTGAAAGACTGTGATAAGGAAGTATTCCTATCTCGACGACAAAGATGTGCAAGTTAGGTGGATTGGTCGTGCTAAATTGCCCCCTCATGTCCAAAGATGTGGGGCAGGATGCACTGTTTGGGAGACGATGTTCTCCTCCCGGTGCTGAATTGTACCAGTTTTACGATCATCTTGTGGTCGTAAAGCGGGATGCAATTCAGTGTTCCGCACCACGCAAATTTATGCATGGCATAGAATATGAGGATCCCCAAGAAATCCTACTATCCAGGTTGCCACCTTGACGGGAGACACAATAGCAAGATCCTGCGTACGGGCACCCACCCCACCCCACACCGCAAATCGGCCCCGACCGTCGCCCCCTACCACCACCACACAGCAGCCCCCAACCCCCAAATTGCCTGGGTGACCCCACCCTCAAATTACCCGACCCATTCCCCTAGGAACCCCTGTAATAGGGCAAACCCCCCCCTCCCAGGGACATCTGTAATAGACCCCCCCCCCTCCCCTGCCCCCGGGGCCGGGTCTCCTGTAATGAGGGCCCCCGGGTACCTCTGTAATAGGGGATCCCTCCCGGGACCCCTGCAATAAAGGGATTCTCCAGGGTCTCCTGTAACAGGGAGACCCCCCCCCCCCCCGGACCCGCTGCCTAAAGCAACCCCCTCCACACTCCTCCCTTCACATACAGACTGCCCCCCCCCCCCCAAAAAAAAGGGACCTTGTCTGGAAGTTAGAGAGCAATCCAGACAGGGGCAGTGGGAAGCATTACAGCAGTAATACTCACCTTGCAGCTCAATGTGTCCATTCCTCAGAGGCACAGCTGCTCTCCTATTTACTTTCCACAGATCCACTATCTGCAATCCATTAATAGCTTTGAGTAGTGGTCTGTGATTGATACCTTGTAAAAACCATCTGCAGCTTTGATCCATTCATATCCGTTCAGGTTTCAGTGGTTGAAGTGGTAAAACCCCAATGTTTGTAAACATTGACCACATCAAAGAGAGGTAAGTGCACTTATCACACGCTTGAGTGATTGGAACTCTCTTAATGCTTGGAATTCACTTCCATCCCACCGTGAGGTCCACCATAAGACCATAAGACATAGGAGCGGAAGTAAGGCCATTCAGCCCATCGAGTCCACTCCACCATTCAATCATGGCTGATTTCAACTCCATTTACCCGCTCTCTCTCCATAGCCCTTAATTCCTCGAGAAATCAAGAATTTATCAACTTCTGTCTTAAAGACACTCAACGTCCCGGCCTCCACCCCCCTCTGTGGCAATGAATTCCACAGACCCACCACTCTCTGGCTGAAGAAATTTCTCCTCATCTTTGTTCTAAAGTGACTCCCTTTTATTCTAAGGCTGTGCCCCCGGGTCCTAGTCTCCCCTGCTAATGGAAACAACTTCCCTACATCCACCCTATCTAAGCCATTCATTATCTTGTAAGTTTCTATTAGATCTCCCCTCAACCTCCTAAACTCCAATGAATATAATCCCAGGATCCTCAGACGTTCATCGTATGTTAGGCCTACCATTCCTGGGATCATCTGTGTGAATCTCCGCTGGACCCGCTCCAGTGCCAGTATATCCTTCCTGAGGTGTGGGGCCCAAAATTGCACACAGTATTCTAAATGGGACCTAACTAATGCTTTATAAAGCTTCAGAAGTATATCCCTGCTTTTATATTCCAAGCCTCTTGAGATAAATGACAGTATTGCATTTGCTTTCTTAATTACGCACTCAACCTGCAAGTTTACCTTTAGAGAATCCTGGACTAGGACTCCCAAGTCCCCTTTGCACTTCAGCATTATGAATTTTGTCACCGTTTAGAAAATAGTCCATGCCTCTATTCTTTTTTCCAAAGTGCAAGACCTCGCACTTGCCCACGTTGAATTTCATCAGCCATTTCTTGGACCACTCTCCTAAACTGTCTAAATCTTTCTGCAGCCTCCCCACCTCCTCCATACTACCTGCCCCTCCACCCATCTTTGTATCATCGGCAAACTTAGCCAGAATGCCCCGAGTCCTGTCATCTAGATCGTTAATATATAAAGAAAACAGCTGTGGCCCCAACACTGAAACCTGTGGGACACCACTCGTCACCGGTTGCCATTCCGAAAAAGAACCTTTTATCCCAACTCTCTGCCTTCTGCCTGACAGCCAATCGTCAATCCATGTTAGTACCTTGCCTCGAATACCATGGGCCCTTATTTTACTCAGCAGTCTCCCGTGAGGCACCTTATCAAAGGCCTTTTGGAAGTCAAGATAGATAACATCCGTTGGCTCTCCTTGGTCTAATCTATTTGTTATCTCTTCAAAGAACTCTAACAGGTTTGTCAGGCACAACCTCCCCTTACTAAATCCATGCTGACTTGTCCTAATCCGACCCTGCACTTCCAAGAATTTAGAAATCTCATCCTTAACAATGGATTCTAGAATCCTGCCAACAACCGAGGTTAGGCTAATTTGCCTATAATTTTCCATCTTTTTCCTTGTTCCCTTCTTGAACAGGGGGGTTACAACAGCGATTTTCCAGTCCTCTGGGACTTTCCCTGACTCCAGTGACTTTTGAAAGATCATAACTAACGCCTCCACTATTTCTTCAGCTATCTCCTTTAGAACTCTAGGATGTAGCCCATCTGGGCCCGGAGATTTATCAATTTTTAGACCTCTTAGTTTCTCTAGCACTTTCTCCTCTGTGATGGCTACCATATTCAACTCTGCCCCCTGACTCTCCTGAATTGTTGGGATATTACTCATGTCTTCTACTGTGAAGACTGACACAAAGGACTTATTTAGTTCCTCAGCTATTTCCTTGTCTCCCATCACTAGATTACCAGCGTCATCTTGGAGCGGCCCAATGTCTACTTTTGCCTCCCGTTTGTTTTTAATGTATTTAAAGAAACTTTTACTATCATTCCTAATGTTACTGGCTAGCCTACCTTCATAATTGATCCTCTCTTTCCTTATTTCTCTCTTTGTTATCCTCTGTTTGTTTTTGTAGCCTTCCCAATCTTCTGACTTCCCACTACTCTTTGCCACATTATGGGCTTTCTCTTTTGCTTTGATGCATTCCCTAACTTCCTTTGTCAGCCATAGCTACCTAATCCCCCCTCTGATAACCTTTCTTTTCTTTGGGATGAACCTCTGTACTGTGTCCTCAATTACTCCCAGAAACTCCTGCCATTGCTTTTCTACTGTCTTTCCCACTAGGCTCTGCTCCCAGTCGATTTTCGTCAGTTCCTCCCTCATGCCCCTGTAGTTACCTTTATTTAACTGTAAAACCTTTACATCTGATTCTACTTTCTTTCAAATTGGAGATTGAATTCTACCATATTATGATCACTGCCTCCTAAGTGTTCCCTTATTTTAAGATCTTTAATCAAGTCTGGCTCATTACATAACACTAGGTCCAGAATGGCCTGTTCCCTCGTGGGCTCCATCATAAGCTTTTCCAAAAAGCCCTCCTGTAAACATTCAATGAATTCCCTTTCCTTGGGTCCACTGGCAGCATTATTTACCCAGTCCACCTGCATATTGAAGTCCCCCATGATCACTGTGACCTTGCCTTTCTGACATGCACTTTCTATTTTGTGGTGCATTTTGTGCCCCTGGTCCTGACCACTGTTAGGAGGCCTGTACATAACTCCCATTATGTTTTTTTTTGCTTTTGTGGTTCCTCAACTCTACCCACACAGACTCCACATCATCTGACCCTATGTCGTTTAGTGCATGTCAGGTTCATGATTGCTGAGACCACAAGTGACCGAAGAATCACAGGAGGCCAGAGGATAGGGCGTCGGCCTACTCAAAGATCCAGGGCAGCACGGTGGCGCAGTGAGTTAGCCCTGTTGCCTCACGGCGCCGAGGTCCCAGGTTCAATCCCGGCCCTGGGTCACTGCCGTGTGGAGTTTGCATAGTCGCCCCGTGTTCGCCCCCACAACCCAAAGATGTGCAGGGTAGGTGGATTGGCCACGCTAAATTGCCCCTTAATTGGAAAAAATGAATTGGGTACTCTAAATTTTTTTTTTTTTTTAATCCAAATTTGTCATTAAGAGCCACTTGCGTTTATTTGCATCTTCCCGCCGGCGCTCATTATAGATCCCGTTCATGCTGCCATCGGGGAACGCACTCCAGGCATCTCAGGACAGAGAATCCCGCCTGCATAGTTTAGGTGGGGTTAAGGGGATACGGGTGGGGGAGTGGGCCTAGGTAGTGTGCTCTCCCAGAGGATTGGTGCAGATTTGATGGGCCGAATAGTCTCCATCTGCACTTAAGGAATTCTATGATTCGATGACACTCTACCAATCTCCCTCTGCACATAACCCCACATGCCCAACACCAACTTGGAATTAAACATGTCTGTTTAAGTATGTTTTTATTTTCAATTTTGAATCATTTTCAATGTAAACAGCAATTATCAATGCACTTCATATTATGGGTGTCATTCACATTGAAGGGTCAACCATTGTTGTAAGTGTGCTGATACGCTATTTGATGTGGATTCTAAGTGTGATCGGAATCCAATTACATTACATCCACCCTGCTATAGAAATTCAAGAACACCCAACTCTCCAAAGCCTTAATACGATAGTTTCCACCTGCAGGTACTTACCAGCACTGGAGATGCATCAGCTGGCTGCAAATCATTTAGAGAATTAATAGCACTCCTTGCTGTTGAATATTTTATTACTTAATTCAAGGAAAAGTTAATGCTACAGAAACAGTGCTAAGCGTTCTAGTTTAAATCAGTATCCTTGGGATGGAAGCAAACAGACATTTGTTCAGATTTCATCCTTTCTGGGTGAATTCCCAGAAGAAAATGATTTCAGATGTTTGCAAATGTGCTTCTTTCTAGAATCAGTTTACTGATTACACACCGGAACCATTGAATTTCACGTCTCATTCAATTTTAACTTACATGAACTATTCAAAGTTGCTAGTTTCACACGTGTTTTGTTTCAAACTAGCATAATTATTCACATTAGTACAATCCTATTTCAAATTAGATAAAAACCTGCTTGCTGAGGAGCTGTTGAGAGATATGGTAAACACTGCAGAATCTGAGAATTGGAATTAAAAATTAATTTGTGGAATTGTAATATAAACAGTGGTTAACACCTGAGTAAGATGTGCCAGTCTATGATTAGTTTTATTAATTCAGGCAGTTTTATTTTTAATTATTTACAGTAATCTGCTAAAGTGAATGCAGTTGTTTCTTGAATGGGGAGGGGAGGGTCGTACTAACCCTGCTAATGTGACACAAGGTAGGTGCTCCGTAGCAGCTGTGTTTAAAATTAAGGCCAGCAGCTGTTAAGTTCAATGCCAGTGATCTTTAACAATTTCAAGTATTTCTAACTGGGGTCTCTTACTCACCAGTGAATGCCAATGTTCTCTTTGACTGAGGAACTGTAACTAACATTAACCAATATATTAGCAGCGAAACACTTTCCAGTGTTTTTTAGGTACTTGAGAATGAAATGGATATATTATCATGAAATAAAGTGTAAATATAAGATGTAATTTAGAATACCAAGTTATCTAAACAGGACAGTGCAACTTATTAATTTAATTAAAGATTAACTTATGCCATTTTAAGTTATGAGGTGACATTTTACTAGCCCTTTGGCAACAGGCTGGGTGGCAGGAAGACTGGCACCTGGAAGGGGTGCCCAATGTCATTCCACAGCCATACCATTTTGCCAGTGGCAGGAAATTGACAGATCAGCTGCCCCCTGACAGCCAATTGAGCAACCTAAATGGCTAATTAAGGGCCACTTCCTGTCCTGTTGACATTTTGCCTGTATCTGGGGTGCCCACCGCCATATGGGGAGACCACCTTGTGAAACCTGATGGCCTCCCAGTGGGCTCCGGGTGGTGCGGGGGGGGAGGCTACCTTTTGTGTACCCCATGGCCCATGGAAGAGGATCCACGGAGCAATAGCTGCTGCCTGTGGCATGGCATCATCTGTGCACCTTGAACCCCCACCCCTGATCACTGGGGCCTGTCTAACTGGCCTTGGTGTACCTCAATCCCACTTACCCATCTTTGAAGGTCCGTGGCCATTGAGCTGTCCTCTCCTTTCAGATGCAGCCTGCTGCCTCTGATTGGGCAAACAAATATTGGGGACTGGCCACATCCTTCAGAAGGACAGCAGTCCTGATGGCAGCCACTTCCTAGATTGCTGTCAGTATTATGCTTACTTGGGTCCCACCGCTCGCCGATGTGGGATTGCCGCCGCCTTTTGACCCTGGCAGAGGGATTTCTACCACCTGTACAAAATGCCGCCCCTTACTTTTATTATAGAGCCTCTTCAAACTTGTGTCATCTGGTGAATCATGTTTCTTTAAATGTATCAACATTAATGAAACTCCGCCTTCATTGTGAATTCCATGTCCTTCTCCACAAATGTATCTCATGGTAGATAGTAAGGCAACTGATTTGCATTCAAAAAGAGTGAATCATAGAGGTGTAGAGTTTAACTTTTTACTGCAAGCCCCTACACCCTGCCAGCCCTGTGCAAAATATCCCAAAAGCCGTGTTAGCTAAATACTGACCTCAGTTAATTTAAAAAATAATGATATTATAGTCAGCATTCCTCAACATTTAAAAAAAATTGAACTCAGAAGCAGGCCGCACTTTGGATATTTTATTCAGTTAAAATTTTAGGGGTTTATTGAATGCTTTTGAATTTGTAAATTTGAAGTTATCTAAAAATTAACCGCTTTTGGATTCCCTGAGGTTGTGAAATGTACTTTATAAATGCAATTCCTGGTCCTTCCAGGGGCCCCTGGAGTTGGAAGGGGCCCATAGAGTGTTGGCGAGGAGGCCCAAGGCTGACGAGCCTCCGCGGGCGGTGCTGGTGCGGTTCCTAGTTATCTAGTTGCTGCTGCTAAGATCAAGGAGGAGCTGGAGCAAGTGGGGGGGTTCGAGACGGGGGTATGCTGCTGTGGGGAACGGGCCGGGTGTGGGGGACGGGCGCGTGGCTGGCCGAGGAGGGGTCATGGCTAGTCGGCGGGGGAGGGGGGTGGGTAGCCCCCTGATCCGGCTGATAACCTGGAATGTAAGGGGACTGAATGGGCCGGTTAAGCGGGCCCGCGTGTTCGCGCACCTGAAGGGGCTCAAGGCGGATGTGGTTATGCTCCAGGAGACACACCTGAAGGTGGCAGACCAGGTAAGACTGAGAAAAGGGTGGGTAGGTCAGGTGTTTCACTCGGGGCTAGATGCCAAAAATCGAGGGGTGACGATCATGGTGGGAAAGAAGGTGTTATTCGAGGCGTCGAGCATTGTGGCAGATAATGGCGGTAGGTACATAATGGTAAGTGGTAAGTTGCAGGGAGAGAGGGTGGTACTGGTCAATGTGTATGCTCCGAACTGGGACAATGCGGGTTTTATGCGGCGTATGTTGGGTCGGATCCCAGACTTGGAAGTGGGGGGCCTGATAATGGGGGGGAGACTTTAACACGGTGTTGGATCCTGCACTGGATCGCTCCAGGTGTAGGACGGGTAGGAAGCCGGCGGCGGCTAGAGTGTTGAGGGGATTTATGGACCAAATGGGAGGGGTGGACCCTTGGAGATTTGCAAGGCCGGGGGCTAGAGAATTTTCATTCTTCTCACATGTCCATAAGGCTTATTCTCGAATCAACTTTTTCATTGAGTAGGGCGCTGATAGCGAGAGTAGAGGATACCGAGTATTCGGCAATAGCCATTTCGGACCACGCCCCGCATTGGGTGGACTTGGAGATAGGGGAGGAGAGGGACCAGCGCCCGCTGTGGCGCTTGGAGGTGGGGCTGTTGGCGGACGAGGAGGTGAGCGAGCGGGTCCGAGGAAGTATAGAGAGGTACTTGGAGACTAACAACAACGGGGAGGTCCGAGTGGGGATGGTATGGGAGGCACTGAAGGCGGTGGTGAGGGGAGAGCTGATCTCCATAAGGGCCCACAAGGAGCGGAGGGAGTGGGGGGAGAGGGAGAGGCTGGTGGGGGAGATGGTGAGGGTAGACAGGAGGTATGCGGAAGAACCTGAGGAAGGATTGTTGAGGAAGGGGTGCAGCCTCCAGGCCGAATTCGACCTAGTGACCACCAGGAAGGCGGAGGTGCAGTGGAGGAAGGCCCAGGGGGCGGTCTACGAGTATGGGGAAAAGGCAAGCCAGATGCTGGCGCATCAGCTTCGGAAGCTGGACGCAGCTAGGGAGATCGGGGGAGTTAAGGACAGGGGAGGGAGTGTGGTGCGGAGTGGGGTTGGCATCAATGGGGCCTTCAGGGACATCTACGAGGAATTGTACCGATCCGAGCCCCCACGGGAGGTGGGAGGGATGGGCCGTTTCCTGGACCAATTGAAGTTTCCAATGGTGGAAGAGGGACTGGTGGCGGGACTGGGGGCCCCGATTGGGCTGGAGGAGCTGATCAAAGGGATAGGAAGCATGCAGGCGGGGAAGGCACTGGGGCCAGACGGTTTCCCGGTCGAGTTCTATAAAAAATATATGGACCTGTTGCGCCCGCTGTTAGTTAGGACCTTCAATGAGGCAAGGGAGGGGTGGGCTTTACCCCCGACGATGTCCCGGGCACTGATCTCCTTGATCCTGAAGCGGGACAAGGATCCCCTGCAATGTGGGTCTTACAGACCGATTTCCTTGCTAAATGTAGATGTCAAGGAGCTGGCGAAGGTCTTGGCCTTGAGGATTGTGTGCCGCAGATCATCCATGAAGACCAGATGGGGTTTGTGAAGGGGAGACAGTTGAACGCGAATGTGCGGAGGCTTTTGAACGTTATCATGATGCTGGCGAGGGAGGGGGAGGCGGAGATAGTGGTGGCGATGGACGCTGAGAAAGCCTTCGATAGGGTAGAGTGGGGGTACCTGTGGGAGGTGCTGAAGAGGTTCGGGTTTGGGGAGGGGTTTGTCAGGTGGGTTAGGCTGTTGTATGAGGTCCCGATGGTGAGTGTGGCCACAAATAGGAGGAGGTCCGAGTACTTTCGGTTGCACCGAGGGACGAGACAGGGGTGTCCCCTGTCCCCCCTGCTCTTCGCACTGCGATTGAACCCCTGGCTATGGCACAGAGAGTCGAGGAACTGGAGGGGGTTGGTGCGGGGTGGGGAGGAGCATAGGGTGTCGCTTTATGCGGACGACCTGCTGCTGTATGTGGCGGACCCGGTGGGAGGAATGCCAGAGGTAATGAGGATCCTTAAGGAATTTGGGGACTTTTCGGGGTACAAGCTCAATATGGGGAAGAGCGAACTGTTCGTAGTTCAGCTAGGGGACCAGGAGAGGGGGATTGGCGAGCTCCCACTAAAAAGGGCGGAAAGGAGCTTCAGATATTTGGGGGTCCAGGTGGCCAGGAGCTGGGGGGCCCTGCATAGGCTTAACTTTACAAGGTTGGTGGAGCAAATGGAGTAGGAGTTCAAGAGGTGGGACGCGTTGCCGCTGTCCCTGGCGGGTAGGGTGCAGTCAATCAAAATGACGGTGCTCCCAAGGTTTTTGTTCCTGTCCAGTGCCTCCCCGTGTTTATCCCGAAGGCTTTTTTCAGGTGGGTTAACAGGAGTATAATGGGGTTTGTGTGGGCGCGAGGGACTCCGAGGGTGAGAAGGGTGTTCCTGGAGCGGAGTAGAGATAGGGGGGAGCTGGCGCTGCCCAGCCTCTGTGGGTACTACTGGGCCGCCAATGCGACAATGGTGTGCAAGTGGGTGATGGAGGGGGAGGGGGCTGCATGGAAGAGGCTGGAGACGGCGTCCTGTGTGGGTACGAGTCTGGGGGCGCTGGCAACAGCGCCGCTGCCGCTCCCTCCAAGGAGGTATACCACGAGCCCGGTGGTGGTGGTGGCGGCCCTCAAAATTTGGGGGCAGTGGAGGCGGCATAAGGGGGAAGTTAGGCGTGGACCCCATTATGGGGGAACCACCGGTTGGCCCCAGGAAGAACAGGTGGAGGGTTTTCAGGGTGGCACAGGGCAGGGATACGAAAGTTGGGGGGCCTGTTTGTGGACGGGAAGTTCGCGAGCTTGGTTGAGCTGGAGGAGAAGTACGGGCTCTCCCCGGGGAGCACCTTCAGGTACTTACAGGTAAGGGCGTTTGCCAGACGGCAGGTGGTGGAATTCCCACGGCTACTGCCACACACAGTACAGGACAGGGTGCTCTCGGGGGGGGGGGGGGGGGGGGGGGGGGGGGGGGGGGGGATTGGGGAAGATCCCGGAAACTTACCAGGTGATGCAGGAGGAGGAGGAGGCCTCGGTGGTGGAGTTGAAAGGTAAGTGGGAGGAGGAGTTGGGAGAGGAGATCGAAGAGGGGACGTGGGCAGATGCCCTAGGGAGGGTGAACTCTTCCGCTTCGTGCACAAGGCTCAGCCTCATACAGTTTAAGGTGCTGCTCAGGGCACACATGATCGGGACAAGGATGAGCAGGTTCTTTGGGGGTGAGGACAGGTGTGTTAGGTGCTCAGGGAGCCCAGCAAATCGCACCCATATGTTCTGGGCATGCCCAGCGCTGGAGGAATTTTGGAAGGGCGTAGCGAGGACGGTGTCGAGGGTGGTAGGATCCAGGGTCAAACCGGGCTGGGGGCTCGCAATATTTGGGGTGGCAGAGGAGCCGGGAGTGCAGGAGGCGAAAGAGGCCGGAATTCTGGCCTTCGCGTCCCTGGTAGCCCGGCGAAGGATTCTCCTTCAGTGGAAAGATACGAGCCCCCAAGCGTGGAATCCTGGATCAGCGATATGGCAGGGTTCATTAAATTGGAGAGGGTGAAATTCGCCTTGAGAGGGTCGGTACAAGGGTTCTTTAGGCGGTGGCAACCGTTCTTAGACTTTCTGGCAGAACGATAGACATTGGTCAATGGCAGCAGCGGGTCGGGGGGGGGGGGGTGGGTTTACTTTATTTTTGTTTATGTTATTTACACTGGAAGGGTCTGAGGGGGTGTATACACCTGTTGTCTTAAGTCGGGGTGTTAATGTTAATTTATTTAGGTAAGGGAGAGGAGGGGTTTGGGGGGTTGCTTTTTTAGATTGTGTTTTGTACTTAACCCTGTTGGGTTCTTTTTTCTTTCTCATTTTGTTATTGATATTTTATGAAAACCTTTAATAAAAATTATTTAAAAAAAAAAATAAAATAAATGCAATTCCTTTATTTTCTTAATTCTTTGATTTTAAGGTCCAATATGTATTGGAGAAAATTAAACACCTAATTGTTGTAGGATATTTTTAAGTGAATTCCCCAAGCTCCCACCTCCACTGGCCAAGTGAGTAGTGAATCAGTCAGTGTAACATGGAACCATACAAATCCAGAACAGGTGCTTTTAGCCATTTCATGTCCTTATGCCCTGAGCTCGAGAGGGGAATGTTGGCCAGATTTCCTGTTCCAGATTTGTTATTCGGCGACCCCTCCTGGAAGTGCCAGTCTGTAGATATCAAGTCAGGATAGGATTTTCCATCCTATGATGAGTGATTAATTTTCTTGCCATTAGCCACTGGGATAAATCTCGTGATTTAGCACTCTTGACGCTGAGCTTCAGGACTGCATTTCAGGAATTTGGCCTTTGATGCCTGCAGGGTGTTGCATTCATTCAGGTCACGTCCAAATTCCTGATATGCATTTGTGTCATGTTGAGTCCCATTGTCTAGGGTCACTGATGGAAAGTGGCCTTTTAGGAAAAGATCAGAACACTATCACTTTGTGGAAATATGCACTACCTTCAGGATTTGTATTTGGAGGAGTTGGGGTGCAGGAGGGGTGGAACTGGAGGAAAAACATCAAAATGACCTTGTGGATATGTTTAGTTTTACTAGCGCTGTACATTATAAATCTTTACTCATATTCCACAGTAACATGTCTCCATGCACGGTAGGAGAACACTCTGATGAAGCCAATCACCTGGACAAAAAGGACGAGCCGCTATTATTGCCTTTGGAGAATTTCAAAAATCAGTGTATGTGTGAAACTGTGCCTGAAACTCCGGATTGCAATACACCCTTCTGGGATAACATGGGATAATACCCCAAGGATAGATTAGTCATGGCTACTTTACTGATGTTCCAAGGCTAGATGTGCCAAATTAGATTCAGAATTGTAGTTCTATGTTTGTAGGTGGGCGATGAATTAATCTAATTAAAACATCTCTTCTTGTCAGCTTGCACTATTTCAATTAATAGCCCTGCAGAATTACAAAACACTTCTTGCATGGAACTGCAATGCAAGCTTCAGCATCCAAAATTGTTGTGGCATGAACATTAACTTAAAAAATTTGATGAGAAAGTTTCAAAAGTTAAATCCCCTCACTTCTTTTATTTTCTGTGTAATGGAACATTGACCCAAGAGTTCCTTTTTTAAGTTACATTGCTTAAAAATATCTGGCACCCAAGACCAATGCCCCTTCTGATAGTCAATTATTTTCTGGGTGAATAGAAGTTGTGTTAGTATTGGAAATGGATTTACATTGCTTCGTAAATAGGTTTTGCTAATCTACAGAAAATGTTTTCATGGCATATTATAAGCTAAATGCATAATTTTAAAGAGAGTACAAGAACAGCGAGATCAGGGTGTGTATGTGAACATATCTTGGAAGATGGCAAGATAGGTTAACAAACCAATTAATAAAGCATATGGGATATAGAAGCTTGGGCGGCATGGTAGCACTGTGGTTAGCACTGTTGCTTCACAACGCCAGGGACCCGGGTTCGATTCCCGGCTTGGGTCACTATCTGTGCGGAGTCTGCACGTTCTCCCCATGGCTGCGTGGGTTTCCTCCGGGTGCTCCGGTTTCCTCTCACAAGTCCCAGAAGACATGCTTGTTAGGTGAATTGGACATTCTGAATTTTCCCTCTGTGTACCCGAACAGGCGCAGGAATGTGGCGACTAGGGGATTTTCACAGTAACTTCATTGCAGTATTAAGCCTACTTGTGTCACTAATAAAATAGAGTACAAATGTCAGGAAATTATGCAAAGCCTATGCTGAACATATTTAAATACTAACTAAAACTTTACTAAAACAGTACTTCAGTCCAGCTGGCGTATTGTATCCAATTTAGAGCAACAACCTTTAAGAAGGGTGGGAAGGCTTTAGAGAGGCTACAGAAGAGATTTACTGGAATGGTTCCAGGGATGAGTGATTACGGTTACATTGACCAACTGGAGAAACTCTTCTTGGAGCAGCGAAGGCTAAGAGGAGCTTTGTTCCAGGTTTAGATAGAGAACACAAAGAGAAACTGTTTCCAGAGACTTAAGGGTTGCGAACCAGAAGCCACAGATTAAAGTGCTTGGCAGAAGAACCGGGGGCAACATGAGGAAATAAAACTTTTTAGCCAATGAGTCATTGGGATTTGAAATGTACTGTCTGGTGAAGTGGTGGATGAAGATTCAATTCTAGCCTTCAAAAAGGAATTGCATAAATACTTAAAATAAAAAGATTGTAAGGGCTTGGGAAGGAGCAGGTGGTGGGCCTAACTGTATTTCTCTTTGAACAACCATTGCAGTCTGGTTTCCATCTGTGCTGTACTATACTGTCATTCTAATCTATATAATTTTACTACTCCGCCAATGCTCTCTTTTTTCCTCTTCCCCTTATCTGTCCTATCTCTGTACCTTCCCATTTTTTCATGTATTGGTTGACTAAAAAAGGATCTGCTGCCCATTCAGGCTGGAAACGAACGGTCCACAGCCAAGGAGTCACCACCTTCCCTTGTCCCAGCTGTGAACATGACGTCGACCTTGGAGAATGTGGCCTTAGCGGTCTGTTCCGAAACTTCACCTTGGAAACAATTGTAGAAAGATACAGACAGGCTGCAAGAGCAGCCGTGGCTATCATGTGCAATCTCTGCAAGCCCCCACCACAGGAGGCCACTAAAAGCTGTATGGACTGCAAGGCGAGCTACTGCAATGAGTGCTTCAAAATTCATCATCCTTGGGGAACTCCAAAGGCCCAGCATGAGTATGTAGGACCAACAACCAACTTCCGACCTAAGGTACAGAGCTTCTCTTATCGCTATTTTCATTAAACATATTCCAGAAAGGCATTCTCAGAAATGCATTTATTTCTGCAGACATTTTATTCAAAGTGCAATATCTTGATTTTAAAAAAGTATACAAGTCACTTCCCATTTCATTCCAAAGGTATGTGAAGATATAAGTACATAATCCTATCAGTCATCTCTCAGCCTTCTCTTCAAACACACAAACAGAATGGGCCAAAGATTTTTTTGTGAAGAAAGTGCTTTATTACTAATTAATTTGCTGACTACAGAGAGTCAATGGGCAGCATTCAATTATTGAATGTGGCATGTCTAATGAGCTTTGAGCCAAGATTGTCAGTAATAATTGGAAGTATCTTACGAGTAGAGATCTGGTCATTGTCATGATATGCAAAAATGCAGCTAATGAACACTTAGAATAGGACACGACCAATGAGCAGTCAGGACACTCGGGTGGTATCTCACTATAAAAGGGATGAGGCACTCACACCCTGCCTCTTTCCACAGACCAACATCTACAGAGTGAGACAGGGTTTATCTTCAGCATCACACCCCAGCACGTGGCTTAGGGCAGGCTGGTTCAGTTAGACTGAGTTACTACAATTAGATTAGCAGAGTCGAACTCATTGAGAACTGTGCTAATAGTTCAATAAACACATTGAACTCATTTCAAAGTCTGGAGCATCTTTTACTTAAAACTGCACCAAGTGGCAGCCTGTGTTATTCCAAACTCCATAACACAACAGTCACAGTATGTTATAGATGTTTTGTATTTATTCATTAAAAACAGAAATATATTTTGCTAGTTAAACTAAAAAGAGGAGGCTTTGAGTCGGTTGCACAGTTGAAATCATTCTCTAAGTTATTCATTCTGACTCAAATGCTCAGATCAACCTTTAAGGTTAGCATTTCCCTTGAGGACATTAATGTGATGCGACAGATCAAAGTAGAAGACATTGGTTTCAAATAAAGAAATGTTTATTTTATTGCTATAATGTTATGACCATGTTTTGTTAAGTAAGTTACCGTAACTCTCTAAATTTGAAAAACCCAATTTGACAATTTAACCATTGATTTTTTTCACAATCATGTGGCTACGTTGAGTGATTCACAGTAGTCTCCAGTTTCCTTTTTTCCTTAAAAGGATGGGATCTCTAATTAGAGTTACAGATCCCTGTCAGTCAATCATGGAAATAAAGTGCACAAATGTATGACAGCTGCACATCATTCCCTTAAGATTGTGATCAGCTCTTGAGGAATAGCTGCAAATATCATCTAAACAAAAAAAAGCAATGTACTAATTGAAAACATCTAATTTATTTATTTTGAAACATAATTTGCTTTTCTGTCCTACAAGCTGGGGTGTGATGCCATCTCCCCAATGCTACCTCACCCAACTGAATATTTTTCATGCTTTAGTTTGAAAAAAAATTGCCATCAAAGTTGGGGGATATCACAGCAGAACCTGATGCACATGGACATGTATTGCCAATAGGTCTTTGTGGAACATGGGTCATAGTTTCATCACACAGAGGACTGTGAATCTTTGGAATTCTCTACCCCCAGAGGGCTGTGGAAGTTTATTGTGTATGCTTAAAGCAGAAATTGATAGATTTCTGATTAACAATAACGTGAAGGATTATGGAGATAGTGGGTGTAAAAGGCATTGAAGTGTCCAGTCATCCATGATCGCATGAAATGGTGGAGCAGGCTCGACGGGCTGAAAGGCCTACTCTAGCTCCTATGTTCCTGTGTTATCTTCCCGAGCGCTAATTGTGATGCTCTTGTTGCCAGTCCAACTGAGATTGTATAGTTTAACAAAAATGAGGGCTGAAGCTTGAATCTTCCTCGCCTGTGAAGCTAATTTTCTGGTTGGAACTTTCAGAATTATATTATTCTAAAGTATCTTTGTTATTGGGGTGGTCGAGCATCTCCGTTTCAGGGCATCTGGGGAAGGATTCTCTGGTCTGCCAGTTTCTCTGCCGTGCACTATTTGCTGGCAGCAGGATTTTCTGCTCCCTCAGCTTGTCAATTGGATTTCCCATTGAAACCAGCCAAAGCCGGCACAGCAACTGCTGGCAGGAGTGCATGCCAACAGGAAAACTGTATTCCCAAGACCGGAGTCCCCAGGCTAATGTCCTGAGCCCAACCATCTTCAGCTGCTCCATCAATTACCTCCTTTCCATCATAAGATCAGGGGCGTGATTCTCCGACCCCCCCCCGCCGGGTCGGAGAATCGCCGGGGGCTGGCGTGAATCCCGCCCCTGCCGGTTGCCGAAATCTCCGGCACCGGAGATTCGGCGGGGGCGGGAATGCGCTGCGCCAGTTGGCGCCCCCCCCCCCCGTGATTCTCCGGCCTGGATGGGCCAAAGTCCCGCTGCTAGAATGCCTGTCCCGCCGGCGTGGATTAAACCACCTCTCTTACCGGCGGGACAAGGCGGCGCGGGCGGGCTCCGGGGTCCTGGGGGGGTGGTGCGGGGCGATCTGCGGGCGGGCCTGTGCCGTGGGGGCACTCCTTTCCTTCCGCCTTAGCCACGGTCTCCACCATAGCGGAGGCGGAAGAGACTCCCTCCACAGCGCATGCGTGGGGTTGCCGTGAGCGGCCGCTAACGCTCCCGCGCATGCGCCGTCCGGCAGTGTAATTTCCGCGCCAGCTGGCGGGGCACCAAAGGCCTTTTCCGCCAGCTGGCGGGGCAGAAATCAGTCCGGCTCGGGCCTAGCCCCTCAAGGTGAGGGCTCGGCCGGTCAAGGGGCGGAGGATTCCGCAGCTTTGGGGCGGCGCAATGCCGGACTGATTTGCACCGTTTTGGGCGCCGGTCGGCGGACATCGCGCCGATACCGGAGAACTTTGTCCCAGAAATGGAGATGTTTGCGGATGACTGCACAATGTTCCTATTGACTCCTGACTCATGACTCCTCAGATACTGAAACAGTCTGGGGCAGGGTTCTCTCAGCCCAGGGCCGGGCCGGTGAATTCCCGCGACCGGCGCGAATCGCGCCACGCCGCCTCGATGCTGGCACGCGGTTCTCGACAGAGTGGAGAATTGGCGCCATTGGCGCCGGTGTGGTTGACGCGGCACAGGTCGGGGGCCGTTCTACGCGGCCGGCCTGCCTATTCTTGGCCCAGGATGGGCCGAACGGCCGTCGTAAAAACGCCGAGTCCAGCCGGCGCCATCCATACCTGCTCTCAGCCAGTGGGAACTCGGCGTGGAAGGGTTGGGGGGAGAGGGGGTTCGACCCCGGGGGGCGTCCAATGTGGTCTAGCCCGCGTTCGGGGCCCACTGATGGGTGGGCCGGCCTCTCTGGCTGGTGGCCTCCTTTCTTCTACGCCGGCCCCTGTAGCGCTGCGCTATGTTGTGTCAGGGCCAGCATGTTGAAGGAAGCCACTGCGCATGCGCGCGTTGCCGCCGGTTCCACTGCGCATGCGCGGATCCCGCGGCGCCCAGTCGATGCCGGGATCAGCAACTGAAGCAGCGTGAACTGCTCAAGTGCTGTGTTGGCCCTCTGTCGGGGCCAGAATTGCTGATCCTGCGGCCGTGTTGACACCGTCGAGAAACGCGATGGCGTTTCTGACGGCGTCAACATTTAGCTAAATGTTCCCTAAATGGAAAATCCCATCAGAAAGCCATTTGCTGACGGATAGTACTGGAGCCAATCTTTATTTTGATCTAATATTTATTTACAAAGGGAAACATTGTAAGCATACATCTCCTAACTCGGTCCCATCACAGTTTCAATAAGTGACTCAAGTGAAACCTCAATTAATGCCTTCCACCTGCATATAATTAAAAACAATTGATAAACAATTAACACTGTGGGAATACAGAGATTGATTAATCTTTATCCGAATGTCTGGTTTGCGCAGTTTGAATTGTGGTACTAAATGACAATAATTTTAATGTTTTGTTTGATTCTTTCCCCTGATCCACCTGTCAACAGATTCTGATGTGTCCTGAGCACGATATGGAAAAAGTTACCATGTATTGCGAGGTATGCAGAAGGCCCGTGTGCCATCTCTGTAAACTCGGCGGGTCACATGCCAATCACAAAGTAACCTCTATGAGCAGTGCCTACAAAGTACTTAAGGTAGGTTATGTTGATAGAAGGACAAAAGCGACTTCTTCCATTTTCCAAAATTGCTTATTATGTTCTCAAATATCACAAAATTAAAAATGCTCCAATTTCCATTCCCTCTAATGCTTGTACGCAATTGGATCTTAAATGCTTAATGACTTTCATGTGTCAGTGACTTGCCTGATTCATGGCCTCACTATTTATCTATTTACTCTTTTATATATTTGGTTTCCATAAGTCTCATAATTGTTGGTTGCTTTGTGTCTGTGTAAAGTGAGATATTGAGGACACGTTGCTAGTTGGTGTGATTTGAATAGTGTTCTCTGGTTTCACCCTGTGGTACGCTTTGTTGTTATGACAACAGGAGAAGCTGTCTAAGAGTATCGGTTACCTCATCAGCAAAGAAGACCAAGTGAAAACTCAGATCTTTCAACTGGAGCACATGATTGACCAGACAGAGGTAGGAATTGGCTGGAATAACAGTTCCTTGAAGCCTATAGTTAGGTTATCTTATTAAAATGTAGTTTAACAACAAGGAGGCTATTTCAAGAAAGCAAAGAGACCACACTGGCAATCGGAAAGTGGAGCAAACATTTCTCCTGTTATTATCACTGGACTTGTTTTTGCAACAGTCCAAAATGAGTGTGAGGGAAAATTGAAAAGGAAGCCAAAAAAAAGCTTCTTAACAGCCACTTGCAGTTTCCTTTTCTTATCCTGAAATTCTTTTAAGTAGTTGCCACCCATTGCGCTGTGTCCCAGCATGGGCAAATTTAGGTGGACAGGGAAGAAAATTGGAGCAAAGGTTGGAGACAATGATAGTTATATTATAATAGGGGTAGAGGTAGGGGATTCAAGGCTGAGTTAGATAATGACTCAGCCACCACTGGTCTCTCTGGAAGAGAATTCCAAAGACAAACAATCCTCTGAGAAAAGAAAATCCTCATCACCATCTTAAGTAGACGGCAAGGTGGCACAGTGGTTAGCCTCACAGCTCCAGGGCCCCGGGTTCAATTCTGACCTTGGGTGACTGTCTGTGTGGAGTTTGCCCTTTCTCGTCATGTCTGCGTAGGTTTCCTCCGGGTGCTCCGGTTTCCTCCCACAGTCCAAAGATGTGTAGGTTAGGTGGATTGGCCATGATAAATTGCCCCTTAGTGCCCAAAAGGTTAGGTGGGGTTACTGGGTCACGGGGACAGGGTGGAGGTGTGGGCTTAAGTAGGGTGCTCTTTCCAAGAGCCAGTGCAGACCCGATGGGCCGAATGGCCTCCTTCTGCACTGTAAATTCTATGATTTTATGAAATGAAAGACCAATTATTTTCAAACTATGCCATCTCATTCTAGATGTTCTCATAAGGGGAACCATTCTCTCCGCATCTACCCTATTAAGTAGCGTTGCAAACCTGGTATCTGATGCGACCACCAATTCATACGAGACGGAGAGTTGAAGTGAACAGTGGTTTTAATCAGCTAGAACTGTGCCTGCCTGCGACTGCTCTGCACTGAGAGCCGTCTGCAGGCTGCAGATCTATATACCTCCCCCTAGGGTGCGGAGCCAGAGGTGGAGCCCACAAGGGAACCAACATAATACAATGTAAGGTCATGTAATACAATGGTGGGCCATAGGCAGAGCCCACAAGGGCATCAACATAATACAATGTAATGTAATGTAATGTAATACAATGGTGAATGGTAGCAGTAATACATTCACCACATTCACCCCCTGTTAAAAATTGAAGTTCAGCGGGGGTGAAATGGGCTCACAGGTTGAGTCTGTCCGGTGCCTTGATCGTTCGCTGCGATCGCCTGAGCTCTGGCTTCGCTGCGGGCACGGGTGTTGAACTCGTCGCCGCGGGCACAGGTGTTGAACGCGTCACTGCGGGCATGGTTGTTGACTCCGGGAGCGTGTCTTCTACAGCTTCATCCCTGTAGGTCGGCAATGGGGGGGGGGGGGGGGGGAAGAGGAGGTGTAGGCCATGTAGGGGCGGTGTTTGGTGTAGGGTGGGGGTGGTAGGTGATGGTCACAGGGGAACCGGCGGGTGCCAGGTCCCGGAGGGAGATCGTATCTTGTCGGCCATCGTGGTGCGTCACGTAGACATAGAGGGTTGGCATGTAGGAGCTGAACCCTCTCGACCAGGGGGTCAGACTTATGGCTCCTCACGTGCTTTCAGAGGAGGACAGGCCCCGGTGTCGTCAGCCAGGACGGAAGCGAGACCCCGGAGGTGGATTTCCGGGGGAAAACAAATAGGCGGTCATGAGGGGTCTCGTTCGTGGCTGTGCAAAGGAGTGACCTAATGGAGTGGAGCGCGTCGGGGAGGACCTCCTGCCAGCGGGAAACTGGGAGAGTTCTAGACCGTAGGACCAGAAGGACGGCCTTCCGTACCGTCGCGTTCTCCCTCTCCACCTGTCTGTTTCCCCGGGGGTTGTAACTGGTAGTCCTGCTCGAGACGATGCCTTACCGAGCAGGTACTGATGAAGTTCGTTGCTCATAAAGAAGGAGCCCCGGTCACTGTGGATGTAAGTGGGGAAACCGAACAGGGTGAAGATGTTGTGCAGGGCCTTAATGACAGTGGCCGCGGTCATGTCGGGGTATGGGATGGCAAAGGGGAAGCGGGAGTACTCGTCAACGGCATTAAGAAAATGCGCGTTGAGGTCAGTGGAGGGGAGGGGCCCTTTGAAATCGATGCTGAGGCGCTCAAAGGGCCGGGATGCCTTCACCAGGTGGGCCTTATCTGGTCGATAGAAGTGCGGCTTACACTCCGTGCAGATTTGGCAGTCCCGGGTCATGGCCCTGACCTCCTCGGTGGAGTAGGGCAAGTTGCGGGCCTTGATGAAGTAGAGAAGCCGGGTGACCCCCGGGTGACAGAGGTCGTTGTGGATGGCCCGGAGTCGGTTATCTTGCGCGCTGGCAAATGTGCCACGGGACAGGGTATCTGGGGGCTCGTTGAGCTTCCCTGGACGATATACAATATCGTAGTTATAGATGGTGAGTTCAATCCTCCATCTCAAGATTTTATCATTCTTGATCTTGCCCCGCTGTGTATTGTTGAACATGAAGGCTACCGACCGTTGGTCGGTGACGAGGGTGAACCTCCTACCAGCGAAATAGTGCCTCCAATGATGCACAGCTTCCACAATGGCTTGAGCTTCTTTTTCGACTGAGGAGTGTCCAATCTCTGAGGCGTTGAGGGTACGGGAAAAAAAGGCTACGGGCCTGCCTGCCCGGTTAAGGGTGGCGGCGAGGGCGACCTCTGATGCGTCGTTCTCCACCTGAAAGGGGATGGACTCGTCCACCGTGCGCTTCGCTGCTTTGGTAATATCTGCCTTGATGCGGCTGAAGACCTGGCGGGTCTCAGCCGTCAAGGGAAAGATGGTGGCTTTGATCAGTGGGCGGGCTTTGTCCGCATAGTTGGGGACCCACTGGGCATAATACGAAAAGAACCCAAGACATCTTTTCAGGGCCTTGGGGCAGTGGGGGAGGGGGAGTTGCAGGAAGGGGCGGTCGGGGTCGGGCCCTAGGACCCCGTTTTCCATGACCTAGCCGAGGATGACCAGTCTGGTTGTGCGTAAAATGCATTTCTCCTTGTTGTAGGTGAAATTGAGGGCTTGGGCTGTTTGGAGAAACTTCTGAAGGTTGGTGTCGTGGTCCTGTTGATTATGGCCGCAGATGGTGACGTTGTCCAAGTACGGAAATGTGGCCCGCTGCCCGTACTGGTCCATCGTTCTTTGGAAGATCATACCCCGTTGGTGACGCCGAAGGGGACCAGGAGGAAGTGGAAGAGGCGGCCGTCTGCCTCAAAGGCCATGTAGTGGCGATCTTCCGGGCGGATTGGAAGCTGGTGGTATGCGGACTTCAGATCTACCGTGGAGAACACCCGGTAGTGTGCAATCTGATTCACCATGTCCGCTATCCGGGGAAGGGGGTACGCATCAAGTTGCGTGTAACGGTTTATGGTTCGGCTGTAGTCTACAACCATCCGGTTCTTTTCCCCGGTCCTGACGACCACCACTTGAGCTCTCCAGGGGCTATTACTGGCCTCGATGACCCCCTCCCTCAAGAGCTGCTGGACCTCTGACTTGATAAAAGTCCTGTCCTGGGCACTACCGCCTGCTCCTGGTGGTGACGGGTTTACAGTCGGGAGTGGGGGAGGAGCGACCTTAAGAGTCGCGAGGCTACATACGGTGAGAGGGTTAGGGGCCTGCCGAACCTTCAGGGTCAGGCTCCTGAGGTTGCACTGGAAGTCCAGTCCCAACAGGAGAGGAGGTCAGAGGTCGGCGAGGACATATAGTTTAAAATTGGCGTACTCAGCGCCCTGTATCGCGAGGTTCGTGACACAGTACCCCCGGATCTGCATCGAATGTGATCTGGAAGCGAGGGAGATTGTTTGGAGTGCAGGGGATATTTGGAGAGAACAGCACCTTACCGTGTCTGGATGTACAAAGCTCTCCGTGCTCCCAGAGTCAAACAGGCAGGGCGTTCCGTGCCCATTGACCCGGACAGTCATCGTCAAGTTCCTGAGGTGCTTGGGCTGTGACTGGTCGAGGGTGACAGCGCTGAGCTGCGGGTAGCCGGCATGGTTGGAGGTGGTGGGGTGGTCCCAAGATGGCTGCCCCCATCGGTCGCACGTGTCTGGCGGCTTTGGAGATGGCGGCCAAGATGGCGGCCCCCGTCGGTCGCATGTGTCAGGCGGCGTTGAAGGTGACGGCCAAGGTGGCAGCCCCCTTGAGTCGCACGTGTTGGATAGGGTTAAAGATGGCTGCCCTCACGGACAGCACGAGGCTGATGACGTGTCCGAAGGGGGCGGTACCGGCAGGCACGCAGCCATGCTGCGGGGTCTGCGGGCCAGTGAGTCTGTGAGCCGGGCCTGTGATTTAGAAGATTTGGATCTGGCCAGGCAGACTTTGGCAAAGTGTCCTTTCTTGCCGCAGTCGCTACAGGTCGCTTTCCGAGTCGGGCAACGCTGCCTGAGGTGCTGGTTCTTGCCGCAGAAATAGCAGGGCAGCCCCCCAGGTTGGGCGGGCAGCCGCGCGGCACAGGCCTGGGACACCCTCTGGTCGGGTGTCCACGAGGGGATCGCGTGGTCGGAGGGGAAAGCATTGAGGCTCTGAAACGCTACCTCTGAGGAGGTGGATAATTTTACCGTCTCTTCTATGTTGAGGGCGCCTTTTTCGAACAAGCACTGTCTGACGTAGTTGGACCGGACTGCAGCCACATAGGTGTCCCGGATGGCGAGTTCCATATGCTGCGAGGCCGTGAGGTCCTTATAATTGCAGTGTCGAGCGAGTACCTTCAGGTCGCATAGGTATACCTTCAGCGATTTCCCCGGGGCGTTGACGACGAGTGGTGAGGAGGTGCCGCGCGAACACTTCGTTCACCGGCCTCACGTACTGCCTTTTCAGGATTGCGACCGCGTCTGCGTACGTCGTCGCTTCCTCGATCTGCACGGAGATTCTGTGGCTCACCTGGGCTTGGAGGAGACTCAGTTTCTGTTCCTCGGTGACGGTGGGCAAGGAGGATGCGGCGAGGTAGGCCTCAAAACGGCGGAGCCAGTGCGGAAAAAATTCCTTTGGCTTCGGCTGCCTGAGGGTCGAGTTCCAGTCGATCAGGTTTGAGGGCTGCTTCTATAGCGATATTGTAGCTGATTAAATTGATGCGACCATCAATTCACATGAGACGGAAAGCTGAAGTGAACAGTGGTTTTAATCAGCTAGAACTGTGCCTGCCTGCGACTGCTCTGTACTGAGTGCCGCCTATAGGCTGCAGATCTATATACCTGCCCCGAGGGGGCGGATCCAGAGGCGGAGCCCACAAGGGCACCAACATAATACAATGTAATGTAATGTAATACAATGTTGGGCCATAGGCGGAGCCCACAAGGGCATCAACGTAATACAATGTAATGTAATACAATGGTGAATGGTAGCAGAAATACATTCACCACAGTACCATTGTTCCCAGTGCAAATAACAAAAAATGTAAAAGCAACTCCTGTGTGTACAGGAGGCCAACTTTCTCTTGGTCCTTCAGTGCCCTGATTATATGTTTCAGTTACTCAGAAATGTGTGGTCATTCTTCAACTCAGGGTTCCAGACTGTTTATTTCCACTGAATGCTGCTGCACTTGTAGCTTTGGATACGTTTCAACTCTTCTGTTGCCTGTCCTGCTGCTTCCACTCCTCCATGGACTGATATTTTGATTACATTTTGTTTTCCACTCATTTGGTTATCCACCTTAGAAATAGGTGCTGGAAGATGGCTGCTTCCCATGGAACTGTCACCACCATGGGAAAGCTTAAAGGGAGAGGGAAGAAACTTGGAGGGAGAGATCATAGAATAGAATTTACAGTGCAGAAGGAGGCCGTTCGGCCCATCGGGTCTGCACCGGCTCTTGGAAAGAGCACCCTACCCAACCGCACACCTCCCTAACCCAGTAACCCCACCCAACACTAAGGGCAATTTTGGACACTAAGGGCAATTTATCACGGCCAATCCACCTAACCTGCACATCTTTGGACTGTGGGAGGAAACCGGAGCACCCGGAGGAAACCCACGCACACTGGGAGAACGTGCAGACTCCGCACAGACAGTGACCCGAGCCGGAATCGAACCTGGGACCCTGGAGCTGTGAAGCAATTGTGCTACCACAATGCTACCGTGCTGCGATCTATGCCACTATGCCACTATGCTACGATCAGACAAGTAATTTCTCGTTATACATGCTGTCAAAATAAAGAAAGATTTGCATAGTGGTTTTCACAAGCTCAGTAAGCCCCAAAATCTTTTGCAGCCAATATAATACTTTTGAAGTGTAGTAACTATTCCAATGAAGGAAATACAGCAGCCAATTTGTACGCAGCAAACACCCGTAAGCTGTAGGGACTATATAATCCGTTTTTATGATGTTGATTAAAGAATAAATATTGACTAGTACACTGGAGATAACTCCCTGCTCGTGGTCAAAATAATACTGTGAAATCTTCTATGTCCACCTGAGAGAGCAGAGAGTTTCAGGTCAGACCTCTGCCAATGCACAATTCCTCAGCACTGCGCTCGAGGTCTGAGCCTTGTGTTTTGAGCTCAAGTCCTACATTAAAGCGATCACCTTCTGACTCTCTGGTGCTACCAACTGAGCCATGGCAGACCAGTAAATCTTTTATTCAACCATAAATATTGAACCTACTTGCAATCTTACTCGCTCTCTGACAGAATGGTTTTAATAAATCAAGTTCATAGGAAGCAGTAAAATGAAATGAAATGAAAATCGCTTCTTGTCACAGGTAGTCTTCAAATAAAGTTACTGTGAAAAGCCCCTAGTCGCCACATTCCGGCACCTGTTCGGGGAGGCTGGTACGGAAATTGAACTGTGCTGCTGTCCTGCCTTGGTCTGCTTTCAAAGCCAGCGATTTAGCCCTGTGCTAATCTAGCCCCTATGCATTGCCTAATCAAGACACCAATTTAACATGATTTCTGCTGCAGGATCAGTCTTGCTTTTCTGAATGCTCTAGTGTAAATGTCACACAGACTAGTCTCGGGCTGCTAGTGGTTCTAAGTCAGACCCAAATTTACCTTGTATGAACACTGTAGTAGTGTGCCACAGTCAAATCCAGACTTGAAGCGGTATTCTCCCCCCCACCCCCCACCGCCACGTCGGGTGGGAGAATCGCAGGAGCGCCGTGCGAGTCGCGCCACGCCACCCCAACACCCGCACGCGATTCTCCCACCCCTGAAACCAGCGCCTCGAGAATCGCGCCGAGCCACTCGGAGAATCGCTGCCAACGGTGTTTCTCCAGCCGGCGAAAAAAATGACAGTCCTGCCGGTGCCGTTCACCCCTGGTCGCTGCCGGCGGGAACTGTGTGGGAACCCTGCGGGGGGCAGCCTGTGGGAGGGGGAGGGGGCCTCCGGTGGGGACTGGCCTGCGATCGGGGCCCACCGATCGGCAGACCAGCCACTCCACCCCCCCCCCCCCCCCCCCCCCCGGACCTACCTCCTTCCGCGGCCGGCCCCAGAACCCTGGCGCCATGTTGGTGAGGGGCCGGCGCGTGTAAGACGTTCCCCGCGCATGCGTAGGATGGCGCGGCCCAATTGCGCATGCGCAGGAATGAGCTGTCCCAACTGCGCATGCGTGGGTTGGCGCGGTGCCCATTTGGCGCCGCGTAAGGAGGCTGGAGCGGCGTGAACCGCTCCAGCACTGTGCTGGCCCCTTGTGAGGGCCAGAATAGGTCGGGCCCGGGCCCTGTTCGCGCCGTCGTGAAACGCGACGGTGTTCACGACGGCGCGGGCATTTAGTCCCAGGAGCGGAGAATCCCGCCCCCTGTCTTTCAGTAGCCAGCCACAGCGCTAACAGCTCAGACTCAGGGATGTGAACTCAGGCTAAAACTAAAGGCAGGATTTTTCAGCCCATAAACACTAGGTTGGAGGTGGGGTTGCTGGGAAAATGGTGCTCACCAATACATTCCTGCTGCTGGAGAGGCTTCCAGGCAACGGGGAGCTAGGATGTGAACCGATTGCCTATTCCAAGGAAGCTGGCAGCCAACTTAAATAATTAAGTCACTAATTAAGGCAATTTGTATTGGGCTCACAAGCACTTTCCAGGTGACTCAGGAGGAGGCCTCCCTATGACAGGCTGAGGGACAATCAGAGCTGGAGGCTCCACATCCCATTGACAGGACCATAGAAAAGGCTGCCCATTGCCCCAAATATCACTCCCCCCCCCCCCCCCCCCCCCCCTTCCCCAGGAGGGCTTTAACCTCCATTCCACAAGATCTGCCACCGGACCACCTCTAAATTATTATTTTTTTTACCTCACTGATAGTGTATCCATTTTGAGGCTGTGGTAGTCAGCACTAGCTGTATTATATGTATTACGGTAAGACACATATATTAGAGGTACATGGGTAAATCCCTGCCTGCTGGCTCCACCCAGTAGGCAGCGTATAAATGTGTGTGCTCGCCGGGGCTGCAGCCATTCTGGTAGCAGCTACAGGAGGCACATCTTTGCTCGATAAAGCCGTGATTATTCCACTACTCTCGTCTTTGTGGTAATTGATAGTGAATCAATTTATTGAGCAAAGATTTTTTAAACGATGGATCTTCGCATTAAGCCTGATCGCCTGCAGTTGAGCCCTCAAGCAGCCAACGCTACGTCCACTTTTGACCACTGGCTAGCCTGCTTCGAAAGCTACTTCTGAACATCCGCTGCGGAACCCTTGGAAGCACAGAAGCTCCAAGTCCTTTATTCACGGGTGAACCCTGATATTTTTCCTCATCCGGGGTGCGCCCACTTACTCCGAAGCAATGGAGCTCCGGAAGGGACATTACGTTCACCCAGTAAATCAACTATACACCAGGCACCTCTTGTCCACTAGACAGCAACTCCCCGGTGAGTCGCTAGACGATTTCTGGCGTGCCCTGCACATCCTGGGGAGGAACTGTGAGTGCCAGGCAGTTTCGGCAGTCCAGCACACAGAACTTTTAATCCAAGACACCTTCGTTATGGGCATGAGGTCTGCGTATGTCCGCCAGCGCCTATTGGAAGGCTTGATTTTGTGGGAACCAGGCAGCTTGCGAACTCGTTAACAGTGGCCTCCCGTAACGTCCAGTCGTACGCCCCCAACCGCACGGCACCCTCATGGGCATCGTGGGCCCCACCAGCTACCGACTCCAGCTCACCGCAAGCCTGCGCCGTGCGGCAGCCAGCCAACCCCTGGGGACCCAAATGCTATTTTTGCGGGCAGAACAAAAACCCCCGGGGTCATTGAGGCCAGCAACAGCCCCTGGAGAGCCCTAGTGGTAGTTAGTAGTAAAGACTGGGGAGAAGCACAGGATGGTCATTGACTACAGGCAGACCATCAATCGGTCCACGCAGCTCGACGGGTAACACCTCCCACGCATATCTGACATGGTCAATCAGATTGCACAGTATCGGGTCTTTTCCACAGTGGACCTGGGTGGGATTCTCTGACCCCCCGCCGGGTGGGAGAATCGCCGAGGGTTGGCGTGAATCCCGCCCTCGCCATCCTCCCAATTCTCCCGCCCCCCCCCCCCCCCCCCCAAATCCGGCCTGGCGTGAGTCGCGCCACCCGCCTCGGAGAATGGCGGGGTCCGGCGCGATTCAATGGGCGCCGGGTACACCCAAATTCTCCGGCCCGCGATGGACCGAAGCCTGCCCATCTGTAGCCGATCCCACCGGCGTAAATTAGAGTAGGTCCCTTACCGGCGGGACCTGGCAGCGCGGGCAGGCTCCGGGATGCCTGGGGGGTCGCGGGGGGATCTGGCATCGGGAAGTGCCCCCACGGTTGCCTGGCCCGCAGTCAGGGCCCACCGATCTGCGGGTGGGCCTGTGCCGTGGGGGCACTCTATTGTTCCGCACCGGAGTCTGTGGTCTTCCGCCATTCCCGGTGCGGAAGCGAATCCCTCTGCGCCTGCACGGTGATGATGCCAGCACGCGCTGGGGCACCCGCGCATGCGCCGACTCGCGCCAGCCGGCGGAGGTCCTTCGGCGCTGGTTGGCATGGCGCCAGGCCACTATCCCACCGGCCGGCGGAGCGCCAACCACTCCGGGGCGGGCCTAGCCCCTGAAGGTGTGGAGGATTCCGCACCTTTGGGGCGGCCCGACGCCGGAGTGGTTCACGCCACTCCATCCTGCCGGGACCATCCGCCCCGTCGGGTTGGGGAGAATCCCGCCCCAGAAGTCCCCCTACCACCAGCTCCCCATCCGCCCGGAGGACCGCCAATACACTGCGTTCGAAGCAGATGGCCGCCTCTATCACTTCCTTAGGGTTCCCTTCGACGTCATTAATGGGATCTCGGTCTTCCAACGTGAGATGGACTGAATGGTGGACCGGTACGGACTGCGGGCCACCTTCCCATACCTAGACAACGTCACCGTCTGCGGCCACGATCAGCAGGACCACGAGGCTAAACTCCTAAAATTTCTCCAGACCGCCAAGCTCCTTAATCTCCCATACAATAAGGCGAAATGTGTGTTCCGCACCAACCGCTTAGCCATCCTTGGCTATGTCATGGAAAATGGAGTTCAAGGGCCCGACCCCAACTGCATGCACCCCCCCATGGGACTCCCTCTCCCTCACTGTCCCAAGGCCTTGAAACGATATCTGGGGTTTGTCTCCTACTATGCCCAGTGGGTCCCTAAGTATGCGGACAAGGCCCGCCCACTAATTCAGTCCACAGTTTTTCCCCTGATGGCTGAGACCCATCAGGCCTTCAACCGCATCAAGGCAGACATCGCCAAGGCCACGTTGCACGCGGGCGACGAGTCCCTCCCCTTCCAGGTGGAGAGCGATGCATCGGACGTAGCTCTGGCCGCCACCCTCAACCAGGCGGGCAGGCCCGTGGCCTTCTTTTCCCGCACCCTCCATGCCTCCGAAGTTCAGCACTCCTCTGTCGAAAAGGACGCCCAAGCCATTGTGGAAGCTGTGTGGCATTGGAGGCATCAACTGGCCGGCAGAAGATTCACTCTGCTCACTGACCAACGGTCGGTTGCCTTCATGTTCAATAATACACAACGGGGCAAGATCAAAAACGATAAGATCTTGAGGTGGAAGATCGAGCTCTCCACCTATAATTACGAGATTTTGTATCGCCCTGGAAGCTCAACGAGCCCCCCGATGCCCTATCCCGCGGTACATGTGCCAGCGCACAAGTGGACCGACACCGGGCTCTCCATGATGGCCTCTGCCATCCGGGGGTCACCCGGTTCTTCCATTTCATCAAGGCCCGGAACCTGCCTTACTCCATTGAGGAGGGCAGGACTGTCACCACAGAATGCCAGGTCTAAGCAGAGTGCAAGCCGCACTTCTACTGGCCAGATCGAGCACACCTGGTGAAGGCCTCCTGCCCCTTTGAGCGCCTCAGCATGGACTTCAAAGGGCCCCTCCCCTCCACCGACCGCAACACTTACTTTCTGAAAGTGGTCGATGAGTACTCCCGGTTCCTTTTCGCTATCCCATGCCCCGATATGACTTCTGCCACGGTCATTAAAGCTCTCCACAGTATCTTCACTCTGTTCGGTTTCCCCACCTATCTCCACAGCGATCGGGGATCCTTCTTTATGAGCGATGATCTGCGTCAGTTCCTGCTCAGCAAGGGCATCGCCTCGAGCAGCACGACCAGCTACAACCCCCGGGGAAACGAGCAGGTGGAGAGGGAGAATGGGACGGTCTGGAAGGTCATTCTGCTGGCCCTGCAGTCTAAAAATCTCCCGGTCTCCCACTGGCAGGAGGTCCTCCCCGACGCGCTCCACCCCATCCGATCGCTCCTCTGCACCGCGACTAACGAGACCCCTCATGAACGTCTCTTTGCCGTCCCCAGGAGGTCCACCTCCGGGGTCTCGCTCCCAACGTGGCTGACAGTTCCTGGACCCGTCCTCCTTTGCAAGCATGTGTGGACCCATAAGTTGGACCCTTTTGTCGAAAGGGACAACCTCCTACACGCGAACCCGCAGTACGCTTACGTGGCGCACCCCGACTGGCGCCAGGAAAAGTCTCCCTCCAGGACCTGGCACCCGCTGGATCCCCACCCATGGCCCCCGACCCGACACCCACCCCCACCCCTCCTCCGGTTGCCTCATTCACCCCTGCGCCACGCACCCTCCCCCCAGCGAAACTCACCGCAGCCCCTGCCGCAGGAGGATCCGTCCTCCCACTGGTTCCACTCAGGGGTGACGAAGACGAGGACAACACGCTCCCGGAGTCACAGGTGACCAAGTCGGCACCCACATCACCACCAGGACTGAGACGATCACAGAGGAGGATCAAGGCCCCCGACAGACTGAACATGTAAAAAAAAAAAAAAAATTTCCATCACCCCGCCAGACTCTATTTTTAACAGGGGGTGAATGTGGTAGTCACCACTAGCTGTATTATATGTATTACGGTAAGACACATATACTAGAGGTACATGGGTAAATCCCTGCCTGCTGGCTCCACCCAGTAGGCGGCGTATAAATGTGTGTGCTCGCCGGTGCTGCAGCCATTCTGGTTCCAGCTGCAGGAGGCACAACATTTTTGCTCAGTAAAGCCTTGAATATTCAACTACTCTCATCTTTGTGGTAATTGATAGTGCATCAGAAGCATCTCTGCGTTTCTGACTAGCTTCAGCAGCACCCCCTTCTTCAGAGCTGCAGGCCCCTCTGATTGGGTTGAGAGTATTAGAGGCCCAGCCACAGGCCTTAAGAGGATGCCAGTGCAGAGGCAGGGGAATGGGCCTAGTATAAGAAAGTTTGGGGGAAGAAATGATGGTCGGACTGGGTTTTGGGTTCCCTGAAGTAGGGGAGGCCCAAGGAAGCCTGTAAAAATTTAAATAATTTACACCTACCTGGGCCTCTTGTGACCCTGAATCCAGATCCCAAGAACCATTGCCCAGAGGGGAAGCCACCAATGTTCTATCCACAGAAAAAATATGGACCCGATGATGTCCTGGGAAACCTATCTTCTTGTGTGACAAGTGCCTGGCTGGTTGCAGGTGATTGTCACCACCTCCTGTAATTTATAATTTCAGTTGGTCAGATTGAGGTGGGAATTGAGTGTGTTGGACTCCATTTCTGCTCAGCAATAGCATTTAAAGCTGATCCCATGGTCTCTGCTTCAGTAACCACCCCGGTAGTATATTACACAGCATCAAAACCCTTTATGCAGGAAATGTCCTTCTGTCCTATTCCCAACTTTACGTCTAAATTTAAACCTACATTTATCTTGTTTCTATACCTCCTGGGCTCTCTCTATTGCCTGAACATTCTTCCCATGGGTGACAACTCAAAATTGCACACAGTACTCCAAACATACTGAGCAATACATTTTGACCATTCTGGCTGATCTGTAGGACCAGAAGGACAAGAACAAGGAAAGCAGAGGAGAATGGTTGGAGATTCCAGGGAAGTGGAACCGTGGCAGATCTAATACATTTCATATGAAATAAATGCAGGTGAATGCTGCTGAGTGGCGGCCACAAAATCTAGGGATTTACTTAATTTTGGGGAATTAAAAATGGCAGGATTCATAGAGACATTGAAGATTAATTTTAAATTAATTAGACACAGGCAAATGTCACTGAATGGAAGCATAAAATTAATTAGAAGAATCAAGGTTTAATTTTGATATTTATCAAACTAAAATGAAACAAATCTGGCAAAGCAATACCAAACTTTGATGTATTAAGATATTCAACGTATTAAAACTCCACTGTAGTTCATTTATTTTTAAAAAATATTTATTTTATTCGCCTCTTTCCACATTTTCTCCCAAATTTACACCCACCAACAATAAACAATAATCAGTAACAAATATGTCAATCCCCATATCAATAACAACGATCCCATCCTCCCACCAAACCCCAAACATTAGCCCCCATGTACACACAAACAAATGACAAAACGGAATCAGGAATCACCCATAGTCACCATTAACACACACAGCCCCCCTCCACCCACCCGCCCAAACTAATGTTTGATGATATTCAGTTCTTGAAAGTACATGATGAATAATGCCCATGACTTGTAGAACCCCTCCGTCCTTCCCCTCAGTTCAAACTTAACCTTCTCAAGAGTCAAGAATTCCAACAGGACCCCCGCCACGCCAGGGCACAGGGTGGAGAGGTTGTTCTCCAACCTATCAGGATCTGCCTTCGGTCGATCAACGAGGTGAAGGCTATGATATCTGCCTCCTCACCCGTTTCCAACCATGGCTGGTCCGCCACCTCGAATATGGCCTCCTGGGGGCCCGGGTCCAGTTTCACGTGCACCACTTTAGAAATTACCCTACAAACCTCCTTCCAGTAATCCTCTAGCTTTGGACAGGACCAAAACCTATGAACGCAACGTTCACACACATCTTCTACTCCTTCAAAGAATCGGCTCATCCTCGCCCTCGTGAGGTGTGCTCTGTATACCACCTTCAGCTGTACCAGCCCCAACCTCGCACACGAGGTGGAGGCATTCACTCTCCGGAGCACCTCACACCAGAACCCCTCCTCCATATACTCTCCCAACTCTTCCTCCCACTTTGCTTTGATCCCTTCCAGTGGTGCCTTCTCCTCTTCCAAAATAGCTCCGTAAACCGCTGACACTACCCCCTTCTCCAGTCCCCCTGTCGTCAGCACCTCCTCCAGCAATGTGGAGGCCGGTTCCTCTGGGAAGCTCTGTATCTCCTTTCTTGCAAAATCTCGAACCTGCATGTATCTAAACGTTTCCCCCTGCTCCAGCCCATACTTCGCTTCCATCTCCTTCTATCCTGCAAACCGACCCCGAAGAAACAAATCGCTTAATGTCTTCATCCCCTTCTCCACCCATTTCCGAAAATTTCCATCCCACTTCCCTGGCTCAAATCTGTGGTTCCCCTGAATCGGCATTTCCCTTGACCCTGCCCCCAACCCGAAGTGTTGGCGAAACTGCCTCCAAATTCTCAATGAAGCTATTATTACCGGACTCCCTGAGTATTTCCCCGGGGCCATCGGGAGCGGCGCTGTTGCTAGTGCTTTCAATCCCGACCCCCTTCACAAACTCTCCTCCATTCTGACCCACTGGGAATCAACCCCTCTGACCCAGCTCCGCACCTTCTCCACATTCATTTATACATTTATTACTGGGAATTAGTTATTCTAGTAAAATTAAAAATAGCAGGTTTCATATTAATGACTGAACAACTGTGTTACAAATGGATATTATTAGTACAATATCAGTTTTATTTTTGATACATTAATAGCACTTCAAATTGCTCCATGTTTAAAAAATGCTTGCAGAGCCTAAGACAAAAAATGTAAATTCAACATGTTGAATAAAGCTTCATTTATTTACAAAAATGCTCTTTCCAACAATGAATTAAGTTCCATTTATTTTTAGAATTTATCTATCAACACTCAAAATAAATTTGGGCTTCTAAAGGACAGATCCAAACAGATGTATTAAATGTGCAGTGTACTCAATATTTCGGGCTGGTCTTTATTACTTTCTACCCCATTCTGAAAGTTTATCTAAGTTTAATAAAATTGCTTTCTGGGTAATCACGGGTATTTATGGAATTTGAAGGGGATAAATGGATCTCTTATGCCATGTGGTCTTGTTTCCTGTAACGGAGCCAAATGGAAAGTAAGGAAGGCCTGTTTACAGGCCAGAATGGGTGAGTGGTTGGACAAGTCAGATCAAACACCAGCATTTTTGTTAGATTTAGTAACATAACACAGGCCTGTTAGAAATTGGCAAGTTTCAGGTTTAGGAACTAGCTGCACTTTTCATTATACCCTAATAAACTGGGAACTCTGGGTACTTAACCTTCCTAACATTTTGTTGTGACTCTCTTCACCTCAGTTTGTGCACACCCACAGCTGCATCATCAACTGGTTCAGGAATTTTAACTTGTAAGCCGTTCATTAGCTGCCTAAGAGCCAGGAAACCAGTGTAAGTGCATTCTGATTGGGGAACAGAAATGTAATGAAAAGATAAATTTAAATCACTCTTTGCACAAACATTCTTCAAGAGCCAAGTTGTCATCTGAACTGTTAGGAAGAAGACAAGAAGGACCTCTTGCCAGGCAAGATAATCTGTACGAGACATTGGGGCTAATTCTCATAATTGGTAAACATTGAGCGATGGACGGTTAGAAACCCAAGCTGTTTTGAGAATTGTGCCTTATTGGCATTTGTTTAATGAGTGTTGAAGACTGATCATGGGGTCAGCGGCAGAAAAAAGATGTGAAAACTCCAGGATTCTCCGATCCCGCGGCCAAGTTCTGGTGCCGGCATCAAAAGTGTCGCGAGCCACTCCGGCGTCAACGGGCCTCCAGGCCCAGGTATTCACCGCTTCCTATTGGACTTGTACAGCGTCGGAGTGGTGTCCGCTGCTCCGGCGCTCGAAAGCCGGCGCGCCACGGCCATCGCGAGTCTGCATATGCGCGTGGGTTCCCGTCTCCGCGCCGGCCCCGGGGAATATGGCGGAGTCCTACAGGGGCCCGGCGGCGAGGAACATAGGCCCCCCACGGAACTAGCCCTCCTGCCGATCGGTAGGCCCCGATCGCGGGCCAGGCCACCGTGGAGGCCCCCCCCCCCCGGAGTCAGATCCCCCGCTCCCTCACCAGGACGGCCACCGTAGCCAGAACTCCGAGGTCCCGCCGACTGGGACCATACATAACCCACGCCGGCGAGACTCTGCCGAACTCGGCGGGCACTCGGCCCGTCGAGGCCCGGAGAATCGCCGGGGGGCCGCTTTCAACGGCCCCAACCGGCACGACGGCGATCCTGCGGGTGCCTTAGAATCGGCACCAGAGAAGCGGCGGGGTGGCGTCGGAGCGGTGCGGCCCGATTCTTGCGCCCCTCTGCCGATTCTCCAACCCGCCCCGGGATCGGAGAATCCCGGCCCTGGTTGTTCCTCTCTCTAGATCTGAATAACTGTGACAAGGAGGTAGAGGTAATTCTGTGATGGGGAGCAGTGCAAAGCCAGTAGTGGGGTTAGAAGTTTTTTTATTATTATTTCTTTTTGGGATGCAATTATCACAGGCATTGCTAATATTTATTGCCCATCACTAATTGCCCTTGAACTGAGTGGCTGTCAGAGGGCAGTTAAGAGTCAATCACATTCTTGTTGTTCTGGAGTCACATTTAAGCCAGACGGGTAAAGGACAGTAGATTTCTTCACCTAATGGACATGTTTGAACCAGTTGGACTTTTTCAAAAATCCAGAAGTTACATGATCATTATGAATGGACTACCATTTTATTTCAGATTTATTAATGAATTGAATTTAAATTCCTTCAGCTGCTCTGGTAGGTTTTAAGATCCAGACTATTATTCCAGAGCCCTGGATTACAAGTCCTTTAACATGTCCTTTAATGCTAGCGTCACATTTCTGCAGCCAAGAAGAACATTAATGCTCCTCGTGTGCTTGCAGACGTTCTTATCGAAATGTACCTAGGCTGTTTCCAGAGTGGCTAACAGTGGTCCCTTTGTCCATTGAAACCTAAACATTGCATTGGGGTGCAATGTATGCTGTAGAAGTTTGATTTACATGACTTAATAAGGCACCTGTCTAAAATAGGCGTGATGCAGCATGCTCTTTTTCAGGATTGGTTCAGAACGGTGGTGGATGGAATGAGAGTGGAAATGGTGTGGTAAATTCAATGCCCTTACTCTTGGAGAGCTAATGCTCCAATCCCAGATGGCCAAGACATTAAAAACTGATCCATCCTCTGTGCTCACCTGCTAGTGTGTGCATCTACAACAATGGTGAATGCCTGTTCCCAGTGGCAAGGCCTGAATCTGAAAGAAGACATACCAGGGTGATGTGAGGCTTCTGAGGCATGTCTGAGAATGTGAGGGTATCGCAAAATGGAGGAGGCCTCTGAGGGTTTAAAAATAATTCAATATTTTAGCGGGGGAACTCACTGCACCAGTAAGATGCATACGCAGATGGTGACAATCAGGGGGAGCTTTATTTTATTATTTCATGGGAGGTGGGCTTCACTGGCAGTGCCAGCATTTGTTGCACATCCCAAATTGCACTTGAGAAGATGTTGAGGAGCCGCCGCCTTTAACCATAGCAGTTTATGTGGTATAGGTGCACCCTCCTGTTAGGGAGGAAGTTCAAGGATTTTGACCCAGCGACAGTGAAGAAACAGCGATATAGTTCAAAGTCAGGATGGTGTGTAACTTGGAGGGAGCAATGTACATGCCACAAAAATGCCAGGCAATGACTATCTCCAATATGAAAGTCCTAACCATCTCCTCTTGATGATCAATGATATTATCATCACTGAATCCTCCACGATCACAAACTGCAGGTTCCATGATGAGAAACTGAGTTGGATAGCCATATAAATACTGTGGCTACAAGACCAGGTCAGAGGTTGGGGATTCTGAGTAGAGTAACTCATCTTCTGACCCCCAAAGCCTGTCCACCATCTACAAGGCACAAGTCAGGAGTGTAATGGAATACTCTTCACTTGCCTGGATGAGTGCAGCTCCAACAACACTCAAGAAGCTCAATACTATCCAGGACAAATAGCCCACTTGATTGGCACCTTAAGATTTACTCCCACCACCACCAATGCACAGTGGCAGCCATGTTTATCATCTACGTGATACACTGCAGTAACTCACCAACTCACCTTGGAAACCTGTAATCTCTATCATCTAGAAGGACACTGGCAGTAGGCACATGGGAATCCACCATCTGCAAGTTATCCTCCCAAGTCACAAACCCGGCAGACACATGCAGCACCGACGGGCGACTCTTGAGCAGTGTGTCCCGAGGTTCTTGGCAGCTTGACCACTTGGCATGATTTAACATTTCTAAGTGTGATTTCGGGTGGGTTTTGCGGGGTATTTCTCGATTGCCGTGTTGGCGAGATCTCTTCCCGTATTTAATGGCACCTAGTGCTGGAAATAGTGTTTTAAACGCGTGCCCAGATCTGCGCTGGCCGCAACGTGGTAGTTAAATCGTGCCCAATTTTGCTGTTCCTTCACTGCCGCTGACCAAAATCCTGGAACTCCTTTCTTAACAGTGCCCTGGGTGTACCCATACCAGATTTCCAGCAGTGGTCAAGAAGGTGATTGCCACCACCTTGTCAAGTGCACTGGGGGGAGAACAACAAATACTGATGTGATGCTCACATCTCATGAATGAATAAGACATATTCTTACATGGTTTAGTGGTTATAAAAATTTTGAAAATGGGAAGAAAAATTATTTGACTGCACAGGGCAATTGGAGATGGGAGGTTGTGTGACAAAGCCACCAGGAATTGGTCCAATCCGATTCCTTGATGTTTCCTCTTTCAGGGGTGTCCGGAATGAGCAACCACAAATATAATAAAGTCACCAATAAATAAAAGTGGGAGTTGAGGAGAAACCTCTTCACCTAGGGAATGGTTAGAATGTGCAACTCATGATAACAAGGAATAGGAAAATAACATCAAAGTGTTAAAGTGGAAACTGGATAAACACGTGTAGAAAGGATCATGTTGGTGGGTTACAAGGATGGGAGGAGGCTCACGTGCAGCATAAACACCAGCCTGTTTCTGTGCTGTAAATATTTGTCAAACTATGGAATATTCTGCACGTGTTTAGATTTCAGTTGCACTCAATTTTGCATTCTTACAACTAATGTACTCTTGGCACCTACCCAAACTTGTAACTGGATCTGTAAACTGTTATGCAAATGACAGACTCAGAACATTTATGTGTTCTTGGCATCTATTCAGTCTAATAGTTAATAATCTTTATTAGAACTGACTTGCACCTCTGCACAATAATCTGCCTGCTCTGTCAAGGAGTGTTCTGGACACTTTTGTACTAATATTATAAATTTGATTTAAAAAGTACCACTTTGTTATTACTATTCAAATATATTTTGGGGTTAAAAATTCTTCTTCCAGGATTATGACAGTGACGCACTTGCTTGATCAGTAATGTACTGGTGTAGGTTATTTACCTCACCTGGCCTGTAACTTCCGGGTTCTAAAGCGTCGGATTTGGGAGGTATCCTCTCACAGATTCCAATGTAAGGATTTACCTGCAATTGCCCAGAAGTGCTAACTTCCTCTGGAAAAGAGTGCTGGGAACTATCCGACAATCGCAAATTTTGGATGGTTCTGTCAGTTTTACCCTGAAAGAGTTAGAGGGAAAAAAAAAATCACTTCTCACTCCTCACCCCCTTGCCCTCTCTCCGACACGATTGCACTCACCCACACCCCTGCACTGTTGTCTGAATCACTTACCATTTAGTTGTCCCATTAAAAACCTTCTTTACGGCTGCTAGTGCTGTGAAAAAGGGATTTATCTCTCTGCGCCCCAATTACTCCTTGTTGATGCAGCCGGGGGCGCTTCACTGCTCCTTTCTCAGCCAGCCTGATTGTGGAAGATGGGGCAAGACCGGCTCTTCGGAATTCCAGTGTGGGTATATCCGTCAAGACTGGCAATTTGCTGGAGATTGCCATGCTGAGGAAGTAACTGGCCCACAGGAAAGGAAATAACTGCAAAGATGCAGAGGTGTAGGAGGTTTTTTTCCCCCTTTATTCTTTCATGGATGTGGGCATCACTGGCAAGGCCAATATTTGTTGCTTATCGCTAATTGCCCTTAAACTAGGTTCATTAGCCCATTGTAGAGGGCAGAAAGGAGTCAACCGCATTGCTGTGCATCTGGAGTCACATGTTAAGCCAGACCATGTAAGTGGGTCAGATTTCCTTCCTGAAAGAAGATGAACCACAGGAGGGATTTACAACAATCAATGATCGTTAGCACGGTCATGATCACTGAGACTAGCTATGGGCACGATTTAACAGAAATGAAAGAGTCCCGTGCCGAGCACATTCAGCCTGGTGTTTCCGAAAAAGCCTGCTCCGTTCACCAGTGCAGGAAGAGATTGGAGCGCCATTTAAAAATGAGGGGAGAGCTGGGTGTAAACGTTGAGGGAAGTGGGGATAACAACCTGAAAATTACTCATTTGTTTCTGTTTTTTCTTTAGCTAATCCTTTATGCATGCTAATATATCACCCCCAATATGATGAGATCTTAGGCTGAATTCTCCGGCCCCCAGCCTCAGTGGCATGCCGTTAGCTGGTGGCAGGATTCTATTTTCCTGCCGCTTGTCAGTGGGATTTCCCATTGAAGGCATCTCACGCCGCAGGGAAACCCATGGGCGGGGATGGACTGCCAACGGGAACAGTGAATCCCAACAGGCAGAGAATTCCGGCCTATATCTTTTGTATCTACCTTTTATGTGGCACCTTATCAAATACCATTTGGAAATCCAAATATACTGCATCTACCAGTTCCCCTTTTATCCACCCTACTTATTACATCCTCAAAGAAGTCTAATAAATTTGTCAATATAATTTTCCTTCCATAAAACCATGTTGGCTCTGATTGATTGCATTATAATTTTCTAAATGTTCTGCTACCACTTCCTTAATAATGGATTCCAACATTTTCTCAGTGACAGATGTTTGGCTAACTGGCCTGGAGTTTCCGCCTTCTGTCTCCTTCATTTCTTGAATGGAGGTGATACATTTGCAATTTTTCAACTCACTGTGGAATTTTGGAAGATAACATTTAAGGCATCCATCATCTCTGAAACCACTTATTTTAAGAGGATGGGAGCAATCAGGTTTGGGGGAAATTGTCAGCCCTTAGTCCCATTAGTTTAACTGATACTTTTTCTCTAGTGATAATGGGGGCGATTCTCCAAAATGGAGACTAAGTGTTCGCGCCGTCGTGAACGCCGTCGTGTTTCACGACGGCGCGAAACGGGCACGGGGATGACCGATTCTGTCCCCCATAGGAGGCCAGCATGGCGCTGGAATGGTTCATGCCGCTCAAGCCTCCCTTCCCGGCGCACAATGGGCGCCGCGGCAACCCGCGCATGCGCAGTTGGGCCGCGCCAACCTGTGCATGGGTGGGGGACTTCTTCAGCACACCGGCCCCTAAGCAACATGGCGTACGGGTTCAGGGGCCGGCTGCGCAACAACGTAGGCCCGGGGGGGAGAGGCTGGCCCGCCGATCGGTGGGCCCCGATCGCGGGCTAGACCTCATCAGAGGCTCCCCCCGCACCCCTGGTAAAGGAGCGCTTTTCCCAGCCCCACAGGCCACCCCACACCCTTCGCGCAGAGTTCCCGCCGGCAGCAACCATGGGTGAATGGCGCCGGCAGGACTCTGCTTTTTCCGCTCGGCCGCTCGGCCCATGCGGGCTGGAGAATCGGCGATTCCAGCAGCCCCTAGCCGGCGCGCCACAAGTGCCGCCCATTCTCCGCACCTTGGAGAATCGCGCGGCGGTATCGGGGTGTCGTGGCGTGGTTGCGGCGATTCTCCGGCCCGGCGCGAGGCTCGGCGAATCGCGCCCAATGTTTGTTTCAAATTCATCACTGCTGTTTTCTCCCTGTTTTCTTACTATTATTAGGATGCTTTTAATGTCTTTGTGGTAATACCAGGTATTGCAGTACCTGAGAGGTGGATGCCCATTGGCCAGACCTAGGAGTCTACCATTGGCCAACGTACGTAGCTCCGCCCTGAGAGGCGGGGTATAAGAACCCATGCCGTCCCAGCAGCCTTCACTTTCTGTATCGAAGCTGCTGGGTACAGGTCTAGCTGATTAAAGCCGATTAGTATGACTCTCCTTGCCTCACGAGTAATTGATTGTGCATCAATCTTCTACCATTAAGGTGGATGCAAAAATTTGCTCAAAGCCTCTATCATTTCCTAGTTTTCCATTATTAATTCCCCAGTCTCATCTTCTTCCTTTTTATATATTTGTAGAAGTTCTTATTGTTTGTTCTTATATTTTTTTTACTAGTTTACTCTCATAATCTGTTCTTTCCCTCTATTTAAAAAAAAATCATCCTTTGCTGATTTCTAATTTTTTTCCAGCGTTTTGGCCGACCACTGATCTTCACAATGTAGTATGCCGTTTCTTTAATTTGATACATTCCTTAACTTTCTTAATTAGACACAAACATTTGATCCTTTTTAGAGAGCCTTTCTTTCTCAATGGAATACCTCTTTGTTGAGAGTTATAAAATATCTCCTTAAATGTCTGCAACTGCTTATCAACTGACTTAATTCATTTCCCAAGTCCACTTTAGACAACCTGTGTTATTGTCTTTATTTAATAATAATAATTTTTATTATTGTCACAAGTAGGCTTATATCAACACTGCAATGAAGTTGCTGTGAAAATTCCCCCAGTCGCCACATTCCGGCGCCTGTTTGGGTACACAGGGAGAATTTAGAATGTCCAATTCACCTAACAAGCACATGTTTTGGGACTTGTGGGAGGAAACCGGAGGACCCGGAGGAAACCCATGCAGTCACGGGGACAACGTGCAGACTCCACACAGACAGTGACCCAAGTGGAAATTGAACCTGATACCCTGGCGCTGTGAAGCAACAATGCTAACCGCTATGCTACCGTGACGTGCCGTGTTTAAGACACTTGTTCCAGATCCAAATTTCTCACTTTCAAACTGAATGTGAAATTATAACCTGAAATGATCACTTTTCCCCAGAGGATCTTTTACCATGAGGTCATTTATCAATCCTATTTCATTACACATTACCCAATCTATGATAGCCTGGTTGGTTCAACAATGTATTGTTCTAAGAAACAGGTCTGAATGCACGCAATTAACTTGTTCTCAAAGCTGCCTTTACCAATTTGATTTGATCAATCTAAAAGGAGATTAAAGCCACCCACGATTATCCCATTTCTTACAACTTCCCATTATTTCCTGATTTATTCGCTCTCTTACAGTGCAGTTACTGTTAGAAGGCCGATAAGATACTCCCACTAGTGACTTCTTTCCCTTGTTGTTTCTTATCCCTGCACAAACTGATTCTAATTTGTGATCTTCCAAGTCAAGATCATTTCTCGTTACAGTACTGATCTTATCCATTATTTACAGAGCTACCCCACTTGCATTTGGCTGAAATGGAGGCTGGCATTGTCCCAATATAATTTCTCTATTCACCATTGTGGCTGCTTTTTATTTCTCTATACTGACATACGCTTCAGTAAGTAACATGCAGGCTACCTAATGGTTTGGCAAAGGTGGACCGAGTTCCTATTTTTCACAAAATGGAAAGCTTTCCAATCATTAATACGAAAGCAATCTTGTAACCGAAGCAGAAACATTTGACTGGAATATTTCTGTCCTGAAATGGGATGGGAAGATGGAAATTCGGCAAAGAAAAATGGTTGACAGGTGATCTAGAAATCCCATCTCCATTACTACCCCATTTTGTGCAGTGCAGGAAAGCCCATGGGTGCCAACCAAACCCAAATCTGCTAAGTACCTGAGTGAGCTTGAGGCCATAGTAAAAGTCCTGATTTAAATCCCAGCACTATTTTCACAGAGGCAATTCCTCAGCAATCACACTCAGTGAATGGAGGTGTAAATAGTGATACATGCGAGGAAAGTGTCTAAAACTTGATTTGAATTATTTGAAATGACTGCGAGGCCGCTCTGCAGCTGCTGAAAAGTTGCAGTAGGGGACGTTCCTCGATGGTCATGGTCAGCAAACAGAGTTCGGAGCTTGCAAGGTGTGCTGGAGAGAGAGGGAGGAAGTTGTGACCTAACGCAAGCCTTCTTGCTGTGATGCTGAGCTGCTTGTCCTCTTCCTGCAGAGAAAGGGCAGCACAGTAGCATAGTGGTTAGCACTGTGGCTTTACAGCACCAGGGTCTCAGGTTCGATGCCCTGCTGGGTCACTGTCTGTGCGGAGTCTGCATGTTCTCCCCGTATCTACATGGGTTTCCTCTGGGTGCTCCGGTTTCCTACCACAGTCCAAAAACATGCAGGTTAGGTAGATTGGACATGCTAAATTGTCCTCAGTGTCCAAAAAGGTTAGGAGAGGTTATTGGGTTACAGGGATAGGGTAGAAGTGAGGGTTTAAGTGGGTCAGTGCAAACTCAATGGGCCACTGCACTGTATATGTTCTATGTTCTAAAGCTGAAGTTCAAACACGGGGGCCAGGATTCTGCGATATCGTGGCCAAGTGTTGACGCCGGCGTCAATGGGGTTCCAGGCTCAATAATTCTCCTGTTCTTCGGGGGCTAGAAAGGCGCCAGAGTGCTGTGTGTTGCTCCGGTGCCAAAAGCCAGCCCTGCACGGCCGGCGCGAGTCCGCGCATGCTGCAACGGCCTTGTCCGTGCTGGCACATGCGCGAGGGTGCCGTCTCCGCGCCGGCCACCATGCAAAATGCCGGAACCCTACAGGGGCCTGGCACGGAGGAACATAGCCCCCCCCCCCCCAGAATGAGTGCGCCCGTCGATCGGTAGCCCCCGATCGCAGGCTTTGCCACCGTGGTGGTCTCGCCTCCCGGAGTCGGATCCCCCCACTGTTGCTCTTTTTAACCTTAGTCTATTTGCTCTGTTTTTTTAAAAAATATATTTTATTGAAAATTTTTGGTCAACCAACACAGTACATTGTGCATCCTTTACACAATATTATAACAACACAAATAACAATGACCTATTTTATAAACAGAAATTGAATAAATAATAAATAACAAAAATGAAAACTAACCCTAATTGGCAACTGCCTTGTCACAAGTAACACTCTCCAAAAATATAATTTAACAGTCCAATATATAATTATCTGTAGCAACGACCTATACATATTATACAGTATATATTAACAACCCTGAGAGTCCTTCTGGTTTCTCCCCCCCCCCCGATCCTGGGCTGCTGCTGCTGCCTTCTTTTTCCCATTCCGTCTATCTTTCTGCGAGGTATTCGACGAACGGTTGCCACCGCCTGGTGAACCCTTGAGCCGACCCCCTTAGGACGAACTTAATCCGCTCTAGCTTTATAAACCCTGCCATGTCATTTATCCAGGTCTCCACCCCCGGGGGCTTGGCTTCTTTCCACATTAGCAATATCCTACGCCGGGCTACTAGGGACGCAAAGGCCAAAACATCGGCCTCTCTCGCCTCCTGCACTCCCGGCTCTTGTGCAACCCCAAATATAGCCAACCCCCAGCTTGGTTCGACCCGGACCCCCACTACTTTTGAAAGCACCTTTGTCACCCCCATCCAAAACCCCTGTAGTGCCGGGCATGACCAAAACAAATGGGTATGATTCGCTGGGCTTCTCGAGCACCTCGCACACCTATCCTCCACCCCCAAAAATTTACTGAGCCGTGCTCCAGTCATATGCGCCCTGTGTAATACCTTAAACTGAATCAGGCTTAGCCTGGCACACGAGGACGACGGGTTTACCCTGCTTAGGGCATCTGCCCACAGCCCCTCCTCGATCTCCTCCCCCAGCTCTTCTTCCCATTTCCCTTTTAGTTCATCTACCATAGTCTCCCCTTCGTCCCTCATTTCCATGTCTTTGAGATCACTCTGTCCTGCACCTCTTGTGTCGGGAGCTTTGGGAATTCCCTCACCTGTTGCCTCGCAAAAGCCCTCAGTTGCATATACCTGAATGCATTTCCTTGGGGCAACCCATATTTCTCGGTCAGCGCTCCCAGACTCGCGAACTTCCCGTCCACAAACAGATCTTTCAGTTGCGTTATTCCTGCTCTTTGCCACATTCCATATCCCCCATCCATTCCCCCCGGGGCAAACCTATGGTTGTTTCTTATCGGGGACCCCCCCAAGGCTCCAGTCTTTCCCCTATGCCGTCTCCACTGTCCCCAAATCTTCAGTGTAGCCACCACCACCGGGCTTGTGGTGTAGTTCCTCGGTGAGAACGGCAATGGGGCTGTCACCATAGCCTGTAGGCTAGTCCCCCTACAGGACGCCCTCTCTAATCTCTTCCACGCTGCTCCCTCCTCCTCTCCCATCCACTTACTCACCATTGAAATATTAGCGGCCCAATAATACTCACTTAGGCTCGGTAGTGCCAGCCCCCCCCTATCCCTGCTACGCTGTAAGAATCCCTTCCTCACTCTCGGGGTCTTCCCGGCCCACACAAAACCCATGATGCTCTTTTCGATCCTTTTAAAAAAAGCCTTCGCGATCACCACCGGGAGGCACTGAAACACAAAGAGGAATCTCGGGAGGACCACCATCTTAACCGCCTGCACCCTCCCTGCCAGTGACAGGGATACCATATCCCATCTCTTGAAATCCTCCTCCATTTGTTCCACCAACCGCGTTAAATTTAACCTGTGCAATGTGCCCCAATTCTTGGCTATCTGGATCCCCAGGTAACGAAAGTTCCTTGTTACCTTCCTCAACGGTAGGTCCTCTATTTCTCTACTCTGCTCCCCTGGATGCACCACAAACAACTCACTTTTCCCCATGTTCAATTTATACCCTGAAAAATCTCCAAACTCCCCAAGTATCCGCATTATTTCTGGCATCACCTCCGCCGGGTCTGCCACATATAGTAACAAATCGTCCGCATACAAAGATACCCGGTGTTCTTCTCCTCCTCTAAGTACTCCCCTCCACTTCTTGGAACCCCTCAACGCTATCGCCAGGGGCTCAATCGCCAGTGCAAACAATAATGGGGACAGAGGGCATCCCTGCCTTGTCCCTCTATGGAGCCGTAAATATGCCGATCCCCGTCCATTCGTGACCACGCTCGCCATCGGGGCCCTATACAACAGCTGCACCCATCTAACATACCCCTCTCCAAAACCAAATCTCCTCAACACCTCCCACAAATAATCCCACTCCACTCTATCAAATGCTTTCTCGGCATCCATCGCCACTACTATCTCCGTTTCCCCCTCTGGTGGGGGCATCATCATTACCCCTAACAGCCTCCGTATATTCGTGTTCAGCTGTCTCCCCTTCACAAACCCAGTTTGGTCCTCGTGGACCACCCCCGGGACACATTCCTCTATTCTCATTGCCATTACCTTGGCCAGGATCTTGGCATCTACATTTAGGAGGGAAATAGGTCTATAGGACCCGCATTGTAGTGGGTCCTTTTCCTTCTTTAAGAGAAGCGATATCGTTGCTTCAGACATAGTCGGGGGCGGTTGTCCCCTTTCCTTTGCCTCATTAAAGGTCCTCGTCAATACCGGGGCGAGCAAGTCCACATATTTTCTATAGAATTCGACTGGGAATCCATCCGGTCCCGGGGCCTTTCCCGCCTGCATGCTCCTAATTCCTTTCACCACTTCTTCTACCTCGATCTGTGCTCCCAGTCCCACCCTTTCCTGCTCTTCCACCTTGGGAAATTCCAGCCGATCCAAAAAGCCCATCGTTCTCTCCCTCCCATCCGGGGGTTGAGCTTCATATAATTTTTTATAAAATGTCTTGAACACTCCATTCACTCTCTCCGCTCCCCGCTCCATCTCTCCTTCCTCATCCCTCACTCCCCCTATTTCCCTCGCTGCTCCCCTTTTCCTCAATTGGTGTGCCAGCAACCTGCTCGCCTTCTCCCCATATTCGTACTGTACACCCTGTGCCTTCCTCCATTGTGCCTCTGCAGTGCCCGTAGTCAGCAAGTCAAATTCTACACGTAGCCTTTGCCTTTCCCTGTACAGTCCCTCCTCCGGTGCTTCCGCATATTGTCTGTCCACCCTCAAAAGTTCTTGCAGCAACCGCTCCCGTTCCTTACTCTCCTGCTTCCCTTTATGTGCCCTTATTGATATCAGCTCCCCCCTAACCACCGCCTTCAGCGCCTCCCAGACCACTCCCACCTGGACCTCCCCATTATCATTGAGTTCCAAGTACTTTTCAATGCACCCCCTCACCCTTAGACACACACCCTCATCTGCCATTAGTCCCATGTCCATTCTCCAGGGTGGGCGCCCTCCTGTTTCCTCCCCTATCTCCAAGTCTACCCAGTGTGGAGCGTGATCCGAAATGGCTATAGCCGTATACTCCGTTCCCCTCACCTTCAGGATCAACGCCCTTCCCAGCACAAAAAAGTCTATTCGCGAGTAGACTTTATGGACATAGGAGAAAAACGAGAACTCCTTACTCCTAGGTCTGCTAAATCTCCACGGGTCTACACCTCCCATCTGCTCCATAAAATCTTTAAGTACCTTGGCTGCTGCCGGCCTCCTTCCAGTCCTGGACTTCGACCTATCCAGCCCTGGTTCCAACACCGTATTAAAATCTCCCCCCATTATCAGCTTTCCCATCTCTAGGTCCGGAATGCGTCCTAGCATCCGCCTCATAAAATTGGCATCATCCCAGTTCGGGGCATATACGTTTACCAAAACCACCGTCTCCCCCTGTAGTTTGCCACTCACCATCACGTATCTGCCCCCGTTATCCGCCACTATAGTCTTTGCCTCGAACATTACCCGCTTCCCCACTAATATAGCCACCCCCCTGTTTTTCGCATCTAGCCGCGAATGGAACACCTGCCCCACCCATCCTTTGCGTAGCCTAACCTATCAGTTTCAGGTGTGTTTCCTGTAACACAACCACATCTGCCTTAGGTTTCTTAAGGTGTGCGAGTACCCGTGCCCTCTTTATCGGCCCGTTCAGCCCTCTCACGTTCCACGTGATCAGCCGGTTTGGGGGGCTTCCTCCCCCCCCCCATGTCGATTAGCCATCCCCTTTTTCCAGCTCATCACCCGGTTCCCACGCAGCTGTATCTCCCCCAGGCGGTGCCCCCCCCGCCCATCCCCTCCCATACCAGCTCCCCCCTCTCCCCAGCAGCAGCAACCCAGTAATTCCCCCCTCCCACCCCCCCCCGCTAGATCCCCCGCTAGCGTAATTACTCCCCCCATGTTGCTCCCAGAAGTCAGCAAACTCTGGCCGACCTCGGCTTCCCCCCGTGACCTCGGCTCGCACCGTGCGACGCCCCCTCCTTCCTGCTTCTCTATTCCCGCCATGATTATCATAGCGCGGGAACCAAGCCCGCGCTTCTCCCTTGGCCCCGCCCCCAATGGCCAATGCCCCATCTCCTCCACCTCCCCTCCTCCCCCCATCACCACCTGTGGAAGAGAGAAAAGTTACCACATCGCAGGATTAGTACATAAAGCTCCTCTTTCCCCCCTTTTTAACCCCCCTCTTCGCCCCCCACATTCGCCCCACCACTTTGTTCAAACGTTCTTTTTAATAACCCGCTCATTCCAGTTTTTCTTCCACAATAAAAGTCCACGCTTCATCCGCCGTCTCAAAGTAGTGGTGCCTTCCTCGATATGTGACCCACAGTCTTGCCGGTTGCAGCATTCCAAATTTTATCTTCTTTTTATGAAGCACCGCCTTGGCCCGATTAAAGCTCGCCCTCCTTCTCGCCACCTCGGCACTCCAGTCTTGATAAACGCGGATCACCGCGTTCTCCCATTTACTGCTCCGAGTTTTCTTCGCCCATCTAAGGACCATTTCTCTATCCTTAAAACGGAGGAATCTCACCACTATGGCTCTGGGAATTTCTCCTGCTCTCGGTCCTCGCGCCATCACTCGGTGTGCTCCCTCCACCTCCAACGGACCCGCCGGGTCCTCCGCTCCCATTAACGAGTGCAGCATCGTGCTCACATATGCCCCGACGTCCGCTCCCTCCACACCTTCAGGAAGACCAAGAATCCTCAGGTTGTTCCTCCTTGCATTGTTCTCCAGTGCCTCCAACCTTTCCACACATCGTTTCTGATGTGCCTCATGCATCTCCGTCTTCACCACTAGGCCCTGTATGTCGTCCTCATTCTCGGCTGCCTTTGCCTTCACGACCCGAAGCTCCCGCTCCTGGGTCTTTTGTTCCTCCTTTAGCCCTTCGATCGCCTGTAGTATCGGGGCCAACAGCTCTTTCTTCATTTCCTTTTTGAGCTCTTCCACACAGCATTTCAAGAACTCTTGTTGTTCAGGGCCCATGTTAAACTGCCACCTTCCGACGCCATCTTGGTTTTTGCTTGCCTTCCTTGCCGCTGTTCTAAAGGATCCACTGCAATCCGGCCACTTTCTCCTCCTTTTTTCATCCGTATCCAGGGGGGATTCCCTTCTGGTTTACCGCACAGTGTTTTTAGCCATCAAAATTGCCATTGGGGCTCCTATCAAGAGCCCAAAAGTCCGTTTCACCGGGAGCTGCCGAAACGAGCGACTCAGCTGGTCACCGCCGCACCCGGAAGTGTCTATTTGCTCTGTGTAGGTCACCTTTGCTCATGAGTCGCCAGGTATCTTTATGATACCGCCACATGGTTCAAGTTCAGGTTATGATTAATAATAACACAGCACACCACTTAGTAAGGATTAAAACAACGGTCATTTATTATATACAACAAGCAATATTAATACCCTAATACTACTTTCTATATAATAAACCTATCACTACTGGCCAATACTTAACTTAGGAAGAGCCCACCAGGTCAGGGAAATGAACGGCTTGTCCAATCAAATCTGGCCCGCGGGATTCAAAAGGCTGCTACAGGTCGGTGGCTAGGTGTCTCTACCGGATAGCGATCGCTGGATTCAAACTTACTATACACGGTGGCTGGTCTTGCGAAGGTCTCGAGCAGGCGAAGATGAGAGAGAGAGAGATCTGAACTTGGACCTTCACTTTTATAGGGCCCAGGGGCTTCCCGCCTCCCGGGGCGGCCCTTGACCCTGAGTCCCAAGTGATTGGATTCTGTCCACAATCTCTGGGGTCGATGTGTCCAATGGTGAGGCGATTTCTCGATCGGGGGGTGGTCGCTCACCTGTCTTTGTTTCGGCCACTGCAGGCGCCGACAGGTCTGGCCCGGTATTCAATTTCTAGTATGTTGCAATTGTTCCCGGGGATAGCCGATTTAACTGTGGATGTCTGAATAGATTGGCTGCAAACAGTCCTGAATGCAACTGTAAATACTTGGATTGATGGGCTGTTGATAGCCCTGTGTATCGATCTGGGCTACCTTCCCAGAGCCGAATATGCCAAACTGTTTGCAGCTGCCTGCTTGTGTCTTCTTGGCTGCTTTTCCCAGCAGTCTTTCGGGTTAGCCGTTTTAAACTGGGTTTTGGCCGGATTAATCGGAACGCAGCCATTTTACATGGCTACACCACCCCCGCACTAGGACTGCCCCCGCAGCCAGAATGCCGAGGTCATGCTGGATGGGACTATATGTAAACCACGGCGAGCGCGGAGAATCGCCGATGGGGCCGCTTTCAATGGCCCCCGACCGGTGCCGCAGCGACCGCGCGGGTGGGATTGGCCAGAGAATTGGAGGCCCCGCGTCGGAGCGGCGTGGCGGGATTCTCGCGCCCCAACAGCGATTCTCCGATCCGGTGCGGGCTCGGAGAATCCCGGCTAGGGTATGCCTGTCACATGACCATCGTCCAGTGATTCAAATGTGACCGTCACGAGTACATTCCCCTTTGCAACACAAAGGAAAATAAACTTACAACTAGAATTGAGCCAATTAAAATCCCAAAAATATGTCTTCAGGGAAAGAATAGTGAGAAAAAGTCTTGTTTTTGAAGTAATGAGGATGTTTTCTGGTATGAATGTGTTAACTGCTTTTGTTTAATGCATTTCTGTCACTTCAGAATTGCAACGGTTTAGAAATAAAATGGAGGGGCGGCACAGTGCCGCAGTGGTTAACACTGCTGCCTCACGGCCCCGAGGGCACAGGTTCGATCCCAGTTCTCGGTCACTGTCTGTGTGGAGTTTGCACATTCTCCCCGTGTCTGCCTGGGTCTCACCCACACAACCCAAAGATGCGCAGGGTAGGTGGATTGGCCATGCTAAATTGCCCCTTAATTGGAAAAAAATGAATTGCGTACTCTAAATTTATAAAATAGAAAAAAAAAGAAATAAAATAGTGAACATGCCTCAGATGGTAATGAGTTTTAGTTAAGTCAAAAAAATTATAACACTTTGATACTTAGGATTGTGGTGCAGTGTCTTTTTGTGATGTATGATTTGAATCACTAGTGCACTGTGTGCCATGCCTGGCTATGTCTCTGATTATGGAATCTGTTTACAGTTTGTTTACATACTTGGAGTAGAAGTCATTTTTCATTGGTACAGAAATCACAGTCCAAATGAAAGTGCGAGGGATAAGATTAATTTTTGTTGAAAGTATGATAGATTAAAGTCCAAGACAGAGACAGACAGAAAGGCCCAACTACGCACACAGAATTTCGACCCTTGTGTCTTCCTGGAAAGGATGTTTCCAAAGACTTTGCTTTGATTTGCAGAGATTGCAATGTGTAATGTGCTCTTGAATTAAAAACTAAGAACAATATATGTTCATGGATGTGATTCTCCAGCTTCTAAGAACAATATATGTACATGGATGTGATTCTCAACACTCCATGGGACGGGTCCGGTTTGGCACTCTGCGCCCTCCTCCCACTCCGTGCCGATAGGGCCCTGGGGTTCACCTTGGGATGGAGTGGCAGCTGGTTTAAGCCCCGGCTGCCCTGCACCACCTGGCTCTGCCAGCCCTGGCGGCTCCCCATGGTCTGCCTCATACTCAAGCGAAATGAGGCCAGTGAATAGCGGGAGAGGCCAAAAATGAGAACCACGCCAGTCGCCAAGCAGTTTGAGATGCAACCGGCCCGCTCCCGTAGGTGAAATCGGGATCTCGCTGTAACGTGGCGAGAAACCAATTATCACCGCTTAAATCCTATTTCTATACAATTAACGAGAATGGCCCCATATCCAACTGCCTCCTGTCATTCAGCGGCCTCCCCAGCAAGTGGTCACGCTGGCGCCAATTAATATTCCTTTTGAAAAATGTAAACCTGGGGAAGGGCTTCTGTGGGGAGCCGAGGAGGTGAGTCACCATCTTTGCTCAGCGGGGGGTGGGGGGCCCTCTGCTCGGGGTGGGGGATCCTCCGAAGGATGGGCCACCATGGGAGGGGAAGCGCTGTGAGGGCAAGCAGGGGGCAATCGCTCGCGGCACCGGGGGAAACCCTTGTCCCTGTCTGTCTCCGCCACCGACCACCCATAACCCCCAGCGACTGCCGAGGCCGCTGGCTGTGCAGCTGAAGGCTATCGCTAATAGGGAATTGGCAATCGTGGTTAAGTGAGCACTTCACAAATCCAAATGGATTCATGTTGGTGGGTGGACCATGTAGCATGTGGGAGTCATTGCCTAGCATCCCAATCACACTTTGATGCCGGGACACTGCTTGAACACACCACCACACACGCAAAGCCAACATACGAACATGCAGGGGAAGGGGCACAGTTCTGGGGACATGTCCATGGTCGGAGGGTGGGTGGGTGCCACGGGGAGGGAGAGATGGGCCAAGGGTGCAGCAGTTGGCAAGCATTGCGGAAGGAAATGACTGAGGCATCATAGTGGTTGTGCACAATGATGTTCAATGAGTCGTACAAGTCTCCAACCTCTCGATGGTGTTCCCCCCACTCCCGTTCCCCCTTCCACCAGTGCCCTCACTGATCCTCAACATGCTTGGCCCTCCTAGCTCTAACACTACGTCTAGTTGTCTCCCCAGGATGCACATCAGAGTTGGAGGCAGCCAGCTGCCTACTTTGTTCTGTGGCCTTCAATGCCCCAGGCGGGCATCCTCAGGGAGCTCTGAGGCCGGAGAGCCCAAGCTCACTTGGCGGCGGCACATGCACAGGCATGTTGCACAGGCATGTTGCACAGGCGTGTTGCACAGGCGTGTTGCCCTGACACGTGGGCTGACTTCGAGATGCAGCCTCATCAGAGGGGTGGAACCTGGGAGCTGGTGGCCACCATCAACACTCCATGGGACGGGTCCGGTTTGGCACTCAGCCCCCTCCTCCCACTCCGTGCCAATAGGGCCCTGGGGTTCACCTTGGGATGGAGTGGCAGCTGGTTTAAGCCCCGGCTGCCCTGCACCATCTGGCTCTGCCAGCCCTGGCGGCTCCCCATGGTCTACACCATGATGTCGACACCCTCGGCGATGCTCCTCAGTGACTGGGACGTGCTCTGCAATGCTTTGGCAATGCCCACCTGCGACTGGACAAGCTCCGCAGCGCCTTGGCCATTCCCATCTGAGAGCGGGACATGTCCCGCAGAACCTCATCAAGGTCTGCCTGGTACTGGGTGACATCCCCCAGTGAGTTGGACATTCTGTTGAGACCCTCGGCCATAGGCGTCACTGATTGCGCGATTCCTTGGACATCTTCAATAATGGTGTCGACGTCGTGCACAAGGTTCTCCACTGCGTCGCCACCCTAACAGTGTTGACCTCGGTGCCACACATTGCTCGTGACATCTCCTGCACCCTGGGATTCCTCCAAGCTACTATGGATCTGCTGGAGTGACGCTGACATCTCCCTCTGAATGTCCCGGCTGTTCCCTATCATCTCCAACAGCTCTGGGTAACCCTGTTCCAGAGGCTCAGCATCAGGCTGGGAACCAGGCTGGGTCCTGAGATCCAGCAGCCCTCCGACTGCTGTGTCGCCTGGGGAGTCCTGCCTCCACTTAATTTACATCAGTAGCACTGTGGTGCTCAACAGATTGCGCCCCCGAAGCCTGTCCACTAACATGTCCCACCGAGATATGTGTATCTGTGCTGGTGGAGGGTGGGGATGACGGCTGTGCCACGACTATTACAGTAGTATCCTAAGAGTTGTCCCAAGGTGGTCTCCTGGGAGACTGGAGAGCGGACTGCCTGGGATGGGCCGGCACCCTTGGATGGAGGACCTGTGGGAGAATGGATATGTGGTCAGTGGGAGGGACTGGTCAGTCAGTAAGGCAATAACAATTCACATTTTACAGATTCTCCTGTGACGTTCTGAGCCTCCGTGTGGCTAAGCTATCTGTCCTCGGCCACACCAGTCACCTCCAAGGCCCGCTCCTCAAAGGAGCTGAGGATTCTTAAGACCGTCACACATCCGCCAGTATAGACCCTCTCCCGACGATTATGGGAGAGCGTTTCCTGAGGAGACACAGAGGGGGTATCGTTAGCCACACGTGTGCTTCACAATGGTGGAAAGGGATGTGTGAAAGGAGGGTTTGATGGGGGTTTGAAGGGGGAGGGGATGGAGGGATGTAGAGTTGGGGGATGGATGCTCCCTTGGGGAGGGGGGGTGGTTGGGAGGCTTTGGTGTCTACTCACTCATGCTTCCCGGTGTAGGTCGTTGACCTTTTTCGGCACTAGAGGCCAGTCCTACTGGTCACACTCCCCGACCTCACAGCTGCTGCCACCTCGTCCCAGGTAGCACTGGCTGTCTTGTGGCTGACTCTCTGGGACCCTCTGGGACCCTCTGGGGAACAGGACATCCCTCCTGGCCTCCACTGTGTCTAGGAGCCCTCCCAGGTCAGCGTCCCTGAAACTTGGGACTGGTCTCCTCGGTGCTGGTGAGCCTTCATTTGCGGTGAGAAGCCCGTGAGGCCTCTTTAAGTGGACCAATTAACGTCAAACAGAGTTACCGGCCTCGCTGGGCTGAGTGCTGGGAGCCTGCGGCAATTCCCACTCGCCACCACACTTAGAAATACTTCCGGAGAATTGCGCCTATGTGTTCATATGACATTCCTCGGTTTGCTATTTGACAAAAGTGTTATACTTTACACCTACCTCCATTTATCTAAATGGGCGAGATAGTTTTAAAAACAGAAAGTATTTGACATGTGCAGGAGATTGACGAACATTGAAAAGAGGAAAGGACCGGTTAATTGTTGATTGTGACCTTGAACTTGGTTCTGGGCCATGCTCGGAAGCACTCCTGCAATTTCCAGGTGGCTCTGGCACATGGTTGCCTGTGAGGTGGCAACCCTGTCTCTACTCAAAAATACAAATTGGTTATTGAAATAAAAATAGAACAGTAATAAATGAGATGCTGAACCATTTTTGATCTGTGAATGCCGAGTGCAGTGCTGCCTGTCGTCGTGTGAAAGGACAATGAAAGGAATTCAATCCTGGAAAGTTTTGTTGCGAATTTTATTCACAGATTTGAAATCTCTGTTGATCCTTGCTGGAGAAGTTACATTTGACCTGAAATGTAATAGGGTCCAAGATTCTGTCAATGCTACCAAATACAGTATTCTTGTGAGACTTCCTGACTGCACAATACAGAAGCTCCAATCCCTATCATTAGTGCTCGGACTGGCACCCACAGAAAGGATCAGGGTGAATAGAATAGCAGCTAGATTCAGAGAGAAAGGGACAGGAACAATGCCTCGAGCTGGGGGTGGGGGCAAGGGGCAGCACGGAGGTCGATGAAATGAGTGACTTTGCCACTACAATGTCATAATGCAGAGATCTGCATCTTGTTAACCACACTTTCCTCAAACATAATAGAACTGAATGAGCTATTTTATCTAATTGATGACATAATTGTAAATTGTGCAATATTCAAACTGAATGAATGGCCTGAATTAAGACAGAAGCAATTTGTGATTCTGTTAGACTCTGCCTTTGGTTATTGGACATGAGTGCTGTGCCTTGCTCATCAACGGATTTTGTGTCATATTCTAAATTAATATAAATCAACCAGCTGATTCAGCGAAGCCTGCCTGTAAGTGAATTATAGGATATGCAACATACTGTACACATTAGTCTGGCTAAGGTCCAGTTAAGGATTAAAAATAAAGGATTAGCACTGAGGACAGCAAAGTAAGCCGTTGGAATAATACGCGGGGCACAGATCCTCTTCGAGTATTTTTATTTCTGTAGTCTCAGCTGTGTTTTTTTCTTTAATGTGCAGCATGGAATAGTTTGGTCACCATGCTTACCCCTAACATGCCGGCAGATCAGAATGTGTTCTTTGGAATTTAACTCATGTTGCTTGTTTTTCTTATTCTGAGATCAAATGCATAGTGATATTGGAACAGGACTAGTAATCCAAAGATCCAGGGCACTGCTCTGGGGATCTGGGTTAGAATCCCACCAGGGCAGATGGTGAAATTTGAATTCAATAGAAATCTGGAATTAAAAGTTTAATGATAACCATGAAACCTTTGCCAATTGTTGTAAAAACCCACCTGGTTCACTAATGTCCTTCAGGGAAAGAAATCTGTCACCCTTACCTGGTCCAGCCCACATAAGACTCCAGACCCACAGCCATATGGTTGACTCTTAAATGCTCTTTGAAATGCCCAGAAAGCTACGCAGTTCAAAGGCAGTTAGGGATGGGCAACAGATGCTGTCCCAGGCAATGACACCCACATCCAATGAACAGAAAATCCTAACGAGCAAAGCATCTCATGGGGCGTCATTCTCCGACCCCCCGCCGGGTCAGAGAATCGGCGGGGGCTGGCGTGAATCCCGCCCCCGCCGGTTGCCGAAGTCTCCGGCACCGGAGATTCGGCGGGGGCGGGAATCGCGCCGCGCCGGTTGGCGGGCCCCCCCGCTCGATTCTCTGGCCCGGATGGGCCGAAGTCCCGCCGATAAATTGCCTGTCCCGCCGGCGTGGATTAAACCACCTTTTTAACGGCGGGACAAGGCGGCGTGGGCGGGCTCCGGGGTCTTGGGAGGGGCGCGGGGCGATCTGGCCCCGGGGGGGTGCCCCCACGGTGGCCTGGCCCGCGATCGAGGCCCACCGATCCGCGGGCGAGCCTGTGCCGTGGGGGCACTCTTTCCCTACCGCCTCCGCCACGGTCTCCACCATGGCGGAGGCGGAAGAGACTCCCTCCACTGCGCATGCGTGGGAAACTGTCAGCGGCCCTGACGCTCCTGCGCATGCACCGCCCGGAGATGTCATTTCCGCACCAGCTGGTGGGTCAGCCAAGGCCGTTTCCGCCAGCTGGCGGGGCGGAAATTCCTCCGCCGCCGGCCTAGCCCCTCAATGTTGGGGCTCGGCCCACAAAGATGAGGAGCATTCCGCACCTTTGGGGTGGCGCGATGCCCATCTGATTGGCGCTGTTTTGGGCGCCAGTCGGCGGACATCGCGCCATTTCGGGAGAATTTCGCCCATGGTCCAACTCAGAACTTGCTAAATCCATCTATTAAGCAAATGAATATCTGTCAAGAGTGGAAGATGAACGCTGACCCTCCAACTATAGTCAAACTTATGTGGGGTGTTATGCTGTCTATTGACATGCCCAATATATTATGCAATCCAGGAGAGCCTTCTCATTGTTGTCCACTGTCCATTTGAGTTTGTCCACAGAGCAGTATGGTCAGCACATCAAGCGCAGCATCCTCTGGCCCTCGAAGTTTCTTGTGCATCGGGAGAAATTCTGTGTCCTGACCCTGATGGCTTTTGCCTTCCACCCACTTGCGTGGTCTTCCTGGAGGTGGGCAATTAACAGTTGCCTCTGTGTTGGTCATCCAATTAAGGATGGTGGGCAGTTTCCCAAGGTGGGAATCCCAAAAGGAGGAATGCACTGGAGGAATGTCAGCTTCTCTGGCAGAGGTGGGCACTGCTGAAACAGATAGGTGAGCGTGAGATTGCCTCAAAATAAAGACCCCCAAGAAGTCTACATTAAATGTGTGAAAATCGAAAGGCATCTCTCTGTTAGGGTCATCAGTATGGAGGGGAAACCCCTCCCGAGGAAGGTTTATTGCTAGGCTTGGGTCTTTTCAATTTCACAGCCCCGCCATGGATCACTGAGAAAGGGCCCCAATGATCCTCCTCCCACCTTCCATCAAGAGGCTGTCTCCAAGCTGCTAATAGCCTCCCAACTCAGTGGTGGAGCCAGTCCAATGCCGAGAAGGTCCTGGCGGCATCAACCAAAAGAACACTTAATTCCTAAATTGGCCGCCTGCTGCAGCTGAGCTGTCAGCCAGTGGCACTTTGGCCCTGCTGCGGGCAAGACGGCTTGGAAACAGGAACACCACAGTGGAACTGACTGGAAAATGATTTCAAATTTTGCACCTGGACCAGTTTCCAAACTAATCTCTGTGGGGCCTGGAAAATTTCACCCTGACAGTACTACACTGGTTTCATTCATATACATATAACCATTACAGATCGCTGCACTACCTTATGATTTTGGTTTTGTACTTTGTCCCCTGCTATATTAAAAACATGGAGGTGACTGCAGCCCCAAATTTGAAAGACTGACAGGAGGACAATGCGTGAGCTCCAAAGTGGGCAGTGCCTCCAGAGACCCTTGGGATCAGGGAGCCCTCCCAATCCTTATGGCAAGGGATGGGATTGCCGGGTGGGAGTGAATATGCCGGGTGGGAGTGGTCTTTGATTATGCTGCCCACTTTCCCAAGGCAGCGGGAGGTGTAGACAGCATCAGTGGATGGAAGGCGGGTTTGCGTGATGGACTGGGCTGTGTTCATGACTCTCTGTAGTTTCTTACGGTCTTGGGCCGAGCGGTTGCCATACCAAGCTGTGATGCAGCCGGATAGGATGCTTTCTATGGTGCGCCTGTAAAAATTGTTAAGAGTCAATGTGGACATGCTGAATTTCCTTAGTTTCCTGAGGAAGTATAGGCGCTGTTGTGTTTTCTTGGTCGTAGAGTCGATGTGGGTGGACTAGGACAGATTGTTGATGATGTACACACCTCGGAATTTGAAGCTGCTAACCATCTCCACCTCGGCCCCATTAATGCAGACAGGGGGATGTACGACACTTTGCTTCCTTAAATCGGTGACCAGTTCTTTAATTTTGTTGACATTGAGGAAGAGATTGTTTTTGTTACACCACTCCACTAGGTTCTCTATCTCCCTCCTGTATTCTGACTCATCATTGTTAGAGATTCGACCCACTACAATCGTGTCATCAGCAAACCTGTGGCATCAATACTGCTGAAAATATGATTGAGAAATCTGTGACGGTCACAGAGTCATAGAGGTCTACAGCACCGAATTGGCCCTTCAGCCCATCTTGTCTGCGCTGGTCAAAAGCAACCACCTAGCTATTCTAATCTTAATGTTCCCACACTTCACCTATAGTCCTGTATGCCTTTGCATTGCAAGTGAACATCTAAATACTTCTTAAATTTTATGGGGGCCTCTGCCTCCACCATCCTTTCAGCCAGTGAGATCCAGACTCCCACCACCCTCTGGGGGAAAAAGTTTTTCCTTACATCCCCTCTAAATCTCCTGCCCCATAATTTAAATCTGTGCCCCCTAGTCATTCATCCCTCCACCATGGGGGAAAGTTTCTTCCTGATAATTTTATACATCTCAATCATGTCCCGCCTCCGTCTCCTCTGCGTCAAGGAAAACAACCCCAGTCTATCCAATATCCAATTTGTCTTCATAAATAATGGGAAGGAAAATCAGGTGGAGTGAAAGAATGGGTGGCTACCAATCTTAACATGTTTCTCATCATTGGCATTATTTGAAATTACCCACACAGTACGAACATAATTCTTGTGGCTGGGCACATAATTCTCCCCCAGTAAAGAAATCTGTCAGATAAGATTCAGGAGAACAAGGTTAATAAGCTGAAAAAGCATGAAATAATACTCTGGTTGTTTCTGAAGTGAGTTGTACAGCTGGAATGTGCTTTTGAAATAGGTTAATAAGGGTGGAGGTGATAGTAAATTCCTCATTGACACAAACCTCTGAATGATTCAGTTAATTTATCAAGAAAATATGCACTGTGCACTAGTTGAACCTTGGCAAGAACTTATACTACAGGCTTTTGAAGTAGCACTCCTCGGACTTATGACAAAATTGGTTCCTGAAAAACATGGGCGCTATTTTCTGCCCACAGCTCCCACCCCCAACGCCGTGGTGTGCGGTGGCGGAGGCAGTCTGCCATTGGCTGGCAGCGGGACCTTCTGGTCCTGCCACTGTCAGCAGGGTTTCCCATTGTTCACACCCTGTGTTGCCAGGGAATCCATGGCAGGGGGTCGATGTTGGCAGGACTGAACGACCCTGTCAGTGAGAATGGCTGGAAAATCCTGCTCCATGTTGTAAGTCAGAACCAATGTTCCCATAGGAACAATGGTACAAAATGGGGGATTGGTTCCTCAACCAAGTCTGGAAATCACTCACTCGGCGTCCAGTGTGTTAATGTTCTCAAATGTTGCCCTGTCAAATTGCTGAAGCGAGTGTTAGTGCCTGCATGCCTTAGTACAAGTTTCTTGGTTAGTGTGTGTAATATAATGAAGCCATGCATCACTGTCAGTTGCCCGTTTAATCTTGAACGTCTGTGCGTCTGAGCGCATATTAAATACAACCTAAGCATATAAATGCATTAAGGTTTCAACGGCTGTGCCAAGAAAATTAACAGCATAAAACACTAATTTCCAACCTAATAATGACAGTTCGACCTGCTCAGTCATACAGATGGGCAGTGCAGACCCTCAATGCACATGTAGCTTCATAAAGTCGAAACCAACATTGTAAAGTCAAAATGGGTTGTCAATTTCTAAAAGTAGTAAGTGCCTTTTGACATAACTCAAATGTCATAAATCAAGGGCTGCCTATAAACAAAAGACTATTAACTTTGGAGAATATGCAAGTCTAAAGGCACGGCACTCCTGGACACTGGGAACATATGTGTTCTTAAACCTAAATTAAGATATAGTAAAGTTTCACTCTCTGCCCTGGTCACTATAATTCACATATAGACGGGTTGAATTGAATGAAACATTGAATTGAAAGAAAATCCTTTTATTTGGTAATTTTTTTGCAGAGTAATGGAGAAAAGGCAAAAAGAGATGCAACTGATTCGATTGACAGGCTGTGTGGCATCCTGGAAGAGCGCAAAATGAAGCTCGTCAAGTCAATTCAGGACAGTCATTCTTCAAAACTGGAGAAACTGCGTTACCAAATGGACGAATATCAGGGAATGCTGGAAAATAGTGGACTGGTTGGATATGCCCAAGAAGTACTGAAGGAAACAGATCAATCCTGCTTCGTGCAGACGGCAAAGCAACTGCACACAAGGTGGGTCCAGAATAAATTGCACCTTTGCTGAACATATAATAGCACTGATAGGACTTCTTATATTCTCCATCAAATGCATACTAAACTTTACTTTTCATAAAGTCACAGTATTAGATCAAAACCGAGTTTGTGAGCATGTAGGGTAGCTATATCCTGCCAGCTTTACAAACAGGTGAAACATAAACTTCTCAATATTCTACCATTTATCCTGTATTTCCTTGTCTGTTTGCCTTCACGCTTCTTTGGATTGAATTCCATTTGTCATTTTATGCCTACCTGACAATGTTATATTTCTGATCGCCTGTTGGTGAAAGAAGAAATCAAAGCTGGTCTTTACTAGGAATAGATTTAGTCCTCGTGGGAACAAAGTCCCATCTATACATTGATGATACCCTCCATCATGTTGTGTGGCACTACCGAAGTGCTAAATGGGATAGATATCAAACAGAGCTAGCAACTCAAAATGAGGCATCCTTGAGGTCCTTGGGGATCAGCAGCAGCAGAATTGTATTCAGTCACAATCCATAAGGCGAGGCCACGTTGGATTTGGTTTTGGGTAATGAACCAGGCCAGGTGTTGGATTTGGAGGTAGGAGAGCACTTTGGGGACAGTGACCACAATTCGGTGACGTTTACGTTAATGATGGAAAGGGATAAGTATACACCGCAGGGCAAGAGTTATAGCTGGGGGAAGAGCAATTATGATGCCATTAGACGTGACTTGGGGGGGATAAGGTGGAGAAGTAGGCTGCAAGTGTTGGGCACACTGGATAAGTGGGGCTTGTTCAAGGATCAGCTACTGCGTGTTCTTGATAAGTATGTACCGGTCAGGCAGGGAGGAAGGCGTCGAGCGAGGGAACCGTGGTTTACCAAGGAAGTGGAATCTCTTGTTAAGAGGAAGAAGGAGGCCTATGTGAAGATGAGGTGTGAAGTTTCAGTTGGGGCGATGGATAGTTACAAGGTAGCGAGGAAGGATCTAAAGAGAGAGCTAAGACGAGCAAGGAGGGGACATGAGAAGTATTTGGCAGGAAGGATCAAGGAAAACCCAAAAGCTTTCTATCGGTATGTCAGGAATAAGCGAATGACTAGGGAAAGAGTAGGACCAGTCAAAGACAGGGATGGGAAATTGTGTGTGGAGTCTGAAGAGATAGGCGAGATACTAAATGAATATTTTTCGTCAGTATTCACTCAGGAAAAAGATAATGTTGTGGAGGAGAATGCTGAGCCCCAGGCTAATAGAATAGATGGCATTGAGGTACGTAGGGAAGAGGTGTTGGCAATTCTGGACAGGCTTAAAATAGATAAGTCCCCGGGACCTGATGGGATTTATCCTAGGATTCTCTGGGAGGCCAGGGAAGAGATTGCTGGACCTTTGACTTTGATTTTTATGTCATCATTGGCTACAGGAATAGTGCCAGAGGACTGGAGGACAGCAAATGTGGTCCCTTTGTTCAAAAAGGGGAGCAGAGACAACCCCGGCAACTATAGACCGGTGAGCCTCACGTCTGTAGTGGGTAAAGTCTTGGAGGGGATTATAAGAGACAAGATTTATAATCATCTAGATAGGAATAATATGATCAGGGATAGTCAGCATGGCTTTGTGAAGGGTAGGTCATGCCTCACAAACCTTATTGAGTTCTTTGAGAAGGTGACTGAACAGGTAGATGAGGGTAGAGCAGTTGATGTGGTGTATATGGATTTCAGCAAAGCGTTTGATAAGGTTCCCCACAGTAGGCTATTGCAGAAAATACGGAGGCTGGGGATTGAGGGTGATTTAGAGATGTGGATCAGAAATTGGCTAGCTGAAAGAAGACAGAGGGTGGTGGTTGATGGGAAATGTTCAGAATGGAGTACAGTCACAAGTGGAGTACCACAAGGATCTGTTCTGGGGCCGTTGCTGTTTGTCATTTTTATCAATGACCTAGAGGAAGGCGCAGAAGGGTGGGTGAGTAAATTTGCAGACGATACTAAAGTCGGTGGTGTTGTCGATAGTGTGGAAGGATGTAGCAGGTTACAGAGGGATATAGTAAAGCTGCAGAGCTGGGCTGAGAGGTGGCAAATGGAGTTTAATGTAGAGAAGTGTGAGGTGATTCACTTTGGAAGGAATAACAGGAATGCGGAATATTTGGCTAATGGTAAAGTTCTTGAAAGTGTGGATGAGCAGAGGGATCTAGGTGTCCATGTACATAGATCCCTGAAAGTTGCCACCCAGGTTGATAGGATTGTGAAGAAGGCCTATGGCGTGTTGGCCTTTATTGGTAGAGGGATTGAGTTCCGGAGTCGGGAGGTCATGTTGCAGCTGTACAGAACTCTGGTACGGCCGCATTTGGAGTATTGCGTACAGTTCTGGTCACCGCATTATAGGAAGGACGTGGAGGCTTTGGAGCGGGTGCAGAGGAGATTTACCAGGATGTTGCCTGGTATGGAGGGAAAATCTTATGAGGAAAGGCTGATGGACTTGAGGTTGTTTTCGTTGGAGAGAAGAAGGTTAAGAGGAGACTTAATAGAGGCATACAAAATGATCAGGGGGTTGGATAGGGTGGACAGTGAGAGCCTTCTCCCGCGGATGGAAATGGCTGGCACGAGGGGACATAACTTTAAACTGAGGGGTAATAGATATAGGACAGAGGTCAGAGGTAGGTTCTTTACGCAAAGAGTAGTGAGGCTGTGGAATGCCCTACCTGCTACAGTAGTGAACTCGCCAACATTGAGGGCATTTAAAAGTTTATTGGATAAACATATGGATGATAATGGCATAGTGTAGGTTAGATGGCTTTTGTTTCGGTGCAACATCGTGGGCCGAAGGGCCTGTACTGCGCTGTATTGTTCTATGTATGTTCTATAACCTCCTGCGCCGGCATTTAGCCCACTTTACCATTGGTTTCAAGCCAAGAGATCAATCCTCTGCTTAGGTCCATACTCTTTCCTGGTCCTTCTCTTCTGTTTTCTTTGTACTCCTGCCATCTTGGCTCTTGCTACCTTCACTCAGGGCCACGCTTCTTTGGAGCACAGCTAATATCCTACAACCAACACGACCAGGAACAGAAGTGATTGATCTGGTATTCTCAGCATGGTTTGCTATATTAGATCGCAGTTGACTGGAATGTTTGCCATTAACACTTTCAAATTGCTTGCAACGGCAAAATATATTTGGTTCAGCTTATTTTTGGCAAAACTGAATTCAAATTTATAAATGACTTCCAGTTAAACTGAATAAGCCCGATGCATCAGTATAATGATTTTAGCGTATGTGAAGGAGTTAGGGTATGACTTTTTATACCATAATAATTGGGTAGAATTAGGTTTGCATAGAATTAGAATTAAGTAATACCAGACAACAGTACCATTCTATTGTCATGCATTATATCCACCCACCTGGGAGACGACCACACATATCTCAAAATGTTTGCAAGGCATTGCTTCGTAATTTCTAAACCATGTCAATTAACTGAGATTATTACTTCGATACCAGCTAAAGGGCAATAAGTCTGGAGTTGAGAATTTCACAAAGTTTTGGCCTCTATTGGTAATAATGTCACCAAGGCCAGTCTTCCAAAACCATACTCTTTTATTTACATAACAGAAAAGGCCACAACTGTGGTTCACAGCACACAAGTCCAAACCTGGGGACCGACTGAATACCGGCCCGGGTTGAAGAAGCGGGGTTTAAACTGATCTCCCATTGAGCGAGCTCCCACCTACTTAATAGAAAGTTCATACTCCATGAAGCCCAAAGGGAGATCCATCGATGATTCCCCGTATCCTTTGCGGCCACCATAACTGTCACCTTATTTTTAAAAATGATATATTCACTTTAGAAGCAGTTCAGAGGAGGTTCATTGGACTCAGTCATAAATGAAGTGATTGTCTTATGAAGAAAGATTGAACAGATTGGGCCTATACTCATTGGAGTTTAGAATAATGACAAATGATCTTGTTGAAGCATATCCTGAAGGGACTTGATAGAGTGATACGCAGAGGCTGCAGACAGAAAAGAGGACCTGAGACAGATCTGCCATGACCCTATTGAATGGGCCGAAGGGCCAAATGGCCTACCCCTGCTCCTATGTTCCCAAACTATACTCATCCTGCTAGCTTTATACTTCTTTCATATTTTCTAGAAATTATTTTTTTGTTGAGGCAGTTGGGCTTATAATATAATTAGGAATATAGAAATATGGGATGGGAAATAAGCCATTCATCCCCTCATGCCTATTCCTCCTTTAAATGAGATCATGGCTTATCGTTGAATCATCGAATCCCTACAACGCAGAAGGAGGACATTCAGCCCATCGAGTCTGCATGGACCCTTCGAAAGACTAATCCTCCAAACAATTTGTGTCACCCACCCTAAGGGGCAATTTAGCATGGCCAATCCACCTTAGCTGCACATCTTTGGACTGTGGGAGGAAACCGTAGCACTCGGAGGAAACCCATGCAGACACGGGGAGAAAGTGCAAACTCACACAGTCACCCAGGTCGGAATCAAACCTGGGTCCCTGGCACTGTGAGGCAATGGTGCTAACCACTGCAACACCATGCTGCTTTCACCATTCACCTGCCTATATTCTATACTCTTTTATAATCTTGCCGAACAAAAACCTATCATTCTCAGATGCTTGCAAAAGCTTTTATTTATTTTTGTACATAGGTGTTTGTAACAATCTGGCATTATGCCTTTACTAAACCTTCAGAAAGTTAAAAACACCTTCCGTGTTGTTTCTTTTAACATTAAAAAAATTACACGCATAAAGGGAACAATTTTCACCTTCACTGTTTGAGCAGTAAACTGATGAAGTAGATTTTTTGCCCATTATAGAATTGGTCAAATTGCATCTCCATTAATTCAGTTCACTGTCCAAGTGATGAGATGAAAGTTGTCATCCATATCTTTGTACTTTTCTCACAGCAGGAGTAAAGCCTAATTGTCTTAGAATTCCCATAGTTCTTCCCGCACCATTCATTGGTTCGCAGTTATAATTCAGTAAGCTTGATGGGAGACTGAGAATCTTGCCTACATGAAGGACTTGGCTCAACACCACAATTCTTTTACTTAATTCTTAGTCTAAGATTTCAACATGTCTACACTGTAGTGATATGCATCACTGTATATACAGAAGGGGTTAATGTAAATACACGACAACTAAGTAACCACTAGAGGGAGCACCAGAGATGTCATGACATGCAGACATACAGCCAATGGGTCATTACAACAGGACACAACCAATGGGTAATAAGGACACCCAGAGGTGGCATTACCACAAGGGGGCATTTCACAACCTATATAAAAGGACAGGGCACACATGCTCTGCCTCTTTCCACAGACAGATATCTAGAGAGTACATCAGGGTTGATCAACAGCATCACACCCAGCACGTGGCTTAGAGCAGGCTGGTAAAGATAAACTGAGTTGCTACAGTTAGATTAGCAGAGAGTCAAACTCATTTAAGAACTGTGTTAATAGTTCAATAAACACGTTGAACTCATTTCATAGTCTGGAGCTTCCTTTGTCCAAGCATACATCAAGGAAACAGCTTATGCTACACAAAGCAGCAGAACACAACATACACAACATAAAAATTGATCTCTTTCTTTGTAATCCCAGACCTTGAAATGTCGATATGCATCTTTGGGGATGGAGAATTGGCTATACTCAATATGTAAAATATACACTTTAGAGGATGGAAGTGATGTCGGTGAATATTCTTTAGAAAAAAGATTGGGAGGGGCGGCCCGGTGGTGCAGTGGTTAACACTGCTGCCTCACAACGCTGAGGACCGTGATTCAAACCCGGCCCCGGGTCACTGTCCGTGTGGGGTTTGCACAATCTCCCCGTGTCTGCATGGGCTCACTCCTGTCATAATACACACCAGTATATCATGGTGCAGACACACACACTGATGGACACACAGCAAGACCAATCAACACACAGAACACCGCAGCCAATCACCAGTTAGAGCACACTCACTATAAAGACAGAGGGCATCCATTTTCCCGCTCATTCGGGATGCAGCCTCTCAGAAGGACAGAGCTTACAGCTTACAGCACAGATCTTCACCATATGCTGAGTGCATAGACTGGTTAGGACAGGCATAGGTCTTTAGTTTAATCTAACATCGTGTTAACCCATAGTGAAAATATGTTCAACAGTTTCTAACTTAATAAAATAGTGTTGTACTATTTTAAGTGTTGGTAGCCTGTATGTGTTCCATGGATCCAGAGTACCCAACACATCATGGTACCAGTAGTTGAGGGATGTTAGCACTTCTTAGACCTACCTGCAAGTGATCTGCCTTCCACCAGCATACAGCCATCCTGCAAAATGGACAGTGTCCGCCCGCCTCACATCACCGGTAACCTAGGGGCCAACTGGAAGATATTCAAACAATGCTTCCAGCTCTACCTTGAAGCCACAGACCGGGAAGCTGCCTCAGACACCAGGAAGATCGTTCTCTTCCTATCCATGGCCGGGGACCATGCCATCCACATTTTCAATTCTCTCACCTTTACTGATGATGAAGATAAATCAAAATTCAAGACGGTCCTCCTTAAGTTTGACAGTCACTGCGACATCGAGGTGAATGAAAGTTTTGAGCCCTATGTATTCCAACAGCGTTTGTAGGGTAAGGATGAACCTTTCCAGTCCTTTCTCACCCACCTCCGCATGCTTGCGCAGTCCTGTAATTACAGGTCCACCTCCGCCTCCATGCTACGCGACCAGATTGTTTTCGTTGTTCAGTCGGACCCCCTACGCCAGCAGCTCCTCAAGGTAAAGCAGCTCACCCTAGTGATTGCCATCGAGACCTGCGTGCTACATGAACACGCCACTAGTCGGTATTCCCACATCCAAGTGGCTGAAACGGTGCGGCAAGGTCCCCATGAGGCAGAACGGGTCCGGGCAATCGAGCAGCTCCAGGGCCTCAGCCTGGATGACCGCGGCCATTCCGCGAGCTTTTCGCGACTCCTGCGCTTGTGTGCACCGAACGAGGGGATGGCGATGTCGACGAACGTACTACGCAGGCACACACCACGTATGGCCGCGCGCATGCGTGGTGGCGCAGCGAGCGGACTGACGCTACAACGTACGGCAACTGTGGCTCCGCCCATTTAAAGCGGCAATGTCCTGCCAAATCCCGACGATGCCTGCGATGTGGCAAACTTGGCCACTATGCTGCTTTATGCAGAACAGTTCAGCCTGCCAACTCTCGTCGCTCCTGCCAGCCTCGCAGGAATGTCCGGGCCATTCAACCCATGGTCACCGAGCCCGATTCGGAGCTGCTACCCGATATTGACACCAAGGACCCGAAGGCGCCTTTTCGAGTCGGTATCATTACAAAAAACAGGGTGTCCCCGAAGCAAAGAATTCAGCCTCTATTGGTATACAGCATCGATCCGGACGATGAGTGGTGTGCCACCCTTACGGTCAACCGGTCCCAAATACGATTCCCCCTGGACACCGGTGCCTCCGCCAATCTCATTGCGTGGTCTGACCTCCAAAGCCTTTGTGTCAAACCAGCCTTCCTGCCATCAGCCTGCCAGCTATTAGATTATAATGGCAATGCCCTTGCTGCCAGTGGCTCATGCCAACTTGAAGTGACACACAGGTCACGCAAAGCCATCCTTCCCTTTGAAATCATGGGCTCCTCGAAAGCCTCCCTGTTTGGTGCGCAGGCATGCAAGCTGTTGAACCTAGTTCAGTGAGTTCGCTCTCTCTCTCCTGCTGATGCGTCTGCCTTTCAGGACACTGACTTCAGGGCGCAGCTCAACGCCATTATCAACCAGTACCACGACGTCTTCGAGGGCATGGGCACGCTCCAGTACACCTACAGGATTTTATTAAAACCGAATGCCACGCCTGTGGTGCACGCACCTCGCAGGGTCCCAGCACCCCTTAAGGACCGCCTCAAGCAGCAGCTGCAGGACCTCCAGAACCAAGGAGTGATTTCCAAAGTCACGGAACCGACCGACTGGGTCAGTTCCATGGTATGTGTAAAAAAGCCTTCCGGCGAATTGAGAATTTGCATTGATCCCAAGGATCTCAATCGCAATATTAGGAGAGAGCATTATCCAATTCCCAAGCGCGAAGAGCTCACATGTGAGATGGCTCGCGCCAAGCTCTTTACCAAACTCAACGCCTCAAAAGGATTCTGGCAAATCCAGCTCGATGAATCCAGCAGGAAACTCTGCACGTTCAATACCCCCTTTGGAAGATATTGTTACAACAGGATGCCGTTTGGGATCATCTCTGCATCAGAGTGTTCCATAGGATTATGGAAGAAATGATGGAAGGTATTGAAGGTGTTCGCGTCTATGTCGATGACATAATCATCTGGTCCACCACCCCGCAGGAGCATGTTTGTCGCCTCCAGCGCGTATTCAGACGTACACATGAGCATGGCCTTTTGGTCAGACAGAAATCAAGTTCCTCGGGGACCACATCTCCCAATTGGGTGTGCAGCCAGCTGCAGACAAGGTAGCTGCCATCACAGCTATGAAAACACCAGAAGACAAGGAGGCAGTCCTCCGATTTTTGGGCATGGTCAGTTTTTAATGGAAATTCATTACTAACCTCGCCTCTCATACCACGGCTCTCAGGAACCTGGTCAGGAAGACGACAGACTTCCACTGGCACTTGCCCACGAGCGCAAATGGAGGGAACTCAATGCAAAACTGACCACGGCCCCGGTCTTAGCCTTCTTTGATCCAGCAAAGGAGACCAAAATTTTTACAGATGCCAGTCAATCCAGCATTGGGGCAGTGCTCCTTCAACGTGATGAGGCCTCATCATGGGTCCCCGTTGCATATGCGTCGCGTGCGATGACCCCACGGAGCAGCGCTACGCGCAGCTATAAAGGAGTGTCTGGGCCTTCTGACCGGTGTTGTTAAATTTCACGATTATGTCTACGGACTTCCTCAATTCACCGTCGAGACCGACCTTCGTCCGCTGGTCAATATAATACAGAAAGACTTGAACGACATGACGCCTCGCCTCCAGCGTATTCTTCTCAAGCTCCGGTGATACGACTTCCAGCTGGTATACATCCCAGACAAAGACCTCATCATTGCTGATGCTCTCTCCAGGTCAGTCAACACTCCATGTGACCCGGCGGGATTTGTCTGCCAGGTTGATGCCCATGTGGCATTCGTGGCCTCCAATCTACCTGCCTCAGATGAACGCCTCGTCAAAATTCGCCGCGAGACAGCGGCTGACCCCTTGCTACAGCGTGTCATGCCCCACCTAATGGACGGGTGGCTCAAGGGTCAATGCCCTCAATTCTATAGTGTCAGAGATGATCTGGCGGTAGCAGACGGGGTTCTTTTAAAACTGGACCGCATTGTCATCCCGCATAGCATGCGCCAGCTTGTCCTGGAACAACTACACGAGGGCCACCTTGGCATGGAAAAGTGCCGCCGACGGGCCCGAGAGGCAGTGTACTGGCCCGACATTAATGAGGACATAGCCAACACAGTGCTCAACTGCCCCACTTGTCAGCGCTTCCAGCCGGCCCAACCACGTGAGACCCTGCAGCCCCATGAGTTGGTCACGTCACCATGGATCAAGGTGGGCATCGACCTGTTCCATGCGCTGGGTAGAGACTATGGCCTGATCGTGGACTACTTTTCGAATTACCCGGAGGTGATTCGTGCATGTAAAGAAACCTTTGCTCAACATGGCATCCCGCTCACGGTAATGTCGGACAATGGTCCCTGCTTTGCCAGCCAAGAATGGTCCAACTTTGCCAGGCGGTACAATTTTACCCATGTGACGTCCAGTCCCCTGTACCCCCAATCCAACGGCAAAGCAGAGAAGGGAGTACATATGGTCAAACGGCTCCTCTGTAAGGCTGCCGATGCTGGGTCTGATTTCTACCTTGCCTTGCTGGCCTATCGCTCCGCCCCACTGTCCACTGACCTGTCGCTAGCCCAGTTACTCATGGGTCGCACCCTGAGGATGACGGTGCCTTCCATCCATGTCCCAGACCTCGACCACGTTCCGGTCCTTCGGCGGATGCAGCTGTCATGCACAGCACAAGGCGGCTCATGACGCCCGTGCAGCTGATCTCCCTGCTCTGGCTCCAGATGACAACGTCCGTGTCCATCTTCCGGATGGTGGCCGGTCTGCAACCGCTGTTGTCCTTCGGCAGGTGGCCCCCCGCTCGTTCCTGGTTCATCTACCGGATGGCTCTATTCTGTGCCACGCCCTTCGTCTCGTTCCACGCTCGCCACGTGATCCTCCAGTGTCGCCTCGCCCTCCTGCTGACCCTGCCACGGACTATGCAGAGCTCCCTGTCACTCTGCCTCCCCCTGACTTTGACGCAGTCCTGCCCGCTCCTAAACCGGCGGCTCTCGACCCACCCTTGACGCGGTCAACCAGAATTCGTCGCCCACCTAAGAGACTAAATTTATGAACTTTTCGAATTCATGGACTCTCTGAATTGTTTTGTTGCTTTGTTTGATCGTTTCCCTGGTTTATATATAGTGTTGATCTCGTTACTCTTGTTCCACACTGCTTCTCTGCACCAGGCACCTTCCCATGTAAATAGCTTAGTTCTCATGTACATAGTCCTGTAAATATGTCTTCGCACCCCACACATAGTTAGGAACATTATCACCACACATTATTTATTGCCACAAACATACATTTTTTAATAAAAGGGGGATGTCATAATATACACCAGTATATCATGGTGCAGATACACACACACTGATGGACACACAGCAAGACCAAACAACACACACAACACCGCAGCCAATCACCAATTAGAGCACACTCACTATAAAGACAGAGGGCATCAGTTTTCCCACTCATTCGGGATGCAGCCTCTCAGAAGGACAGAGCTTATAGTTTACAGCACAGATCCTCACCATGTTCTGAGTGCATAGACTGGTTCGGACAGGCATAGGTCTTTAGTTTACTCTAACATTGTGTTAACCCACAGTGAAAGTATGTCCAACAGTTTCTAGCTTAATAAAATAGTGTTGCACTATTTTAAGTGTTGGTAGCCTGTATGTGTTCCACGGATCCAGAGCACCCAACACATCAACTCCCACAACCCAAAAAGATGTGCAGAGTAGGTCAGTTGGCCACGATAAATTGCCCCTTAATTGGTACAAAAGAATTGGGTACTCTAAATTTATAAAAATAAATAAATAAAATAGATTGGTTGCATTTTTATACCATTCTAGGTGGACACATTTATGAGTTTCAACAGGATTTCTCATTTTGAGATTGTTTGGCCAAATGACCTGTCTCCATGTTTGAACTTCTACATACTTCTAAGTATAATGTGGAAGTTCAAGAATAAATACATCAACTTGCAATGCAGAGGACGGTTGATATTTTAATGCTACCAATGCACTCAACTTACACTACAAACATTCATCCTGTGGGACAAGGCACCAAGTCGGCTGTCCGTGGTTCATAAATATATCCCCCTCGTCAACCTCCACCTGACCTTTGGCCTCTTTCAATTTTGCATCCAAACTAGTGCCTGTGCCCACTAAATATAACGAGAATCCTCCTCCATCTTCTCATTCTCTGTCTTCCATTCTTATTTCTTTTCAGTTATCTAAGCCAGTACAGTTGTTCCCCTGGAGAGTAAATGTTTGTTTTCTTTATTTTTAATGCCGATAAGATAATCTAGCAAGAGAACATGCCCTTTTGCCTATCAAACCCTGCTGCAGTAAGAGTCCATTCGATTTCCAAGCTTTATCATGACCACTTATCAATTCCCCACTTTAAAGAGCACGGAAGAAATATTTTCCTTGATGTTATCGCTTGCTATAGTGGCAGCACAATGTGTCCCAGAGGGCAGGGTATCGGGAAGGCATTCATATCACTGGATTCCTCTTTGAAACCTGCTGGATCAATGACTTATATCCTTTCATAATTAAAAATAGCAGAGTAGTCATGTACTGGTCCATCATGACGGGGAGAAATAAATAAATATTGAGTCATTTGTTATTTTATGGTGTTAACATTTGAATGCTTTTTTACATTGCAGATGTTTTAATAAAATGGCTTGTAGCAGTGCTACCCAGGACTGGACTGCTATGGTTACTTTGTTATTGGTCCTGATTACATTTGAAAGGAAATGTAATTTTTCTATGTTTGGTGCTAACATAAATCCCAGGTACTATCTGTGACATGGAAGGAAGATGTTTTGTAAATGTAACAACATTGGGCCTCCTGTCTCCAATAAAACAAAAACCATTGGCTAATCCTTAGGACACTATTTCAGACGAAATAAACAATCTCTGTTGCAGTGCTTGCGATGCATTGCATGCATCGTTTGACTTGAGAAGCATTGTTTTAAATTTGTCTTTTGTGCCCTTTGTCTAAGTGAAGACTATACTTGATTATTCATATAATATTTGTGCTTCAGAATCCGAATGGCTACTGAATCTCTGAAAACGTTCCAACCAGCTGCACAACCCTCCTTCACAGATTTTACTCTGGATGTCTCCAGAGAGGAAGAACTCCTTAAAGAACTGTCATTCACAAATGGTGAGTGTGTCTGAAGTAAATTGTTCCTCGCTTGGCTTAACATTCATAAGGAAGCGTGCAGCATGGTGTTAAATAATGTCTTTGATTGGTTTTCAGAACACTTACATCAATCATCAGAAGCCCCCCCTGTAGTAGCTCTAATTCCTGAACTGGCTGTCTTAAATCCATGCTATGGATCAGGCAGTGGTTTTTGGCAGATTGGCCGGGATTCTCCGACCCCACGCTGGGTCGGAGAATCGGCGTGGGAGGGTGCGGGAATCGCGCCCCACGCTGGCTCGCCGGTTCTGTGGCGCCGAATTTTGGGCGCCTGCGGGATCGCCGCCGCACCAGTTGGGGGCCGTTGAAAGTGGCCCCCTCCCCGGCGATTCTCCGGGCCTCGATGGGCCGAGTGCTCGCCGAGTTCAGCCGAGTCCTGCCGGCGTGGGTTACATAGGATTACGGAGGATCCGACCCCGGGGGGGGCCTCCACGGTGGCCTGGCTCGTGATCAGAGCCTACCGATTGGCGGGCGGGCTAGTTCCGTGGGGGCCTATGTTCCTCCGTGCCGGGCCCCTGTAGGTCTCCGCCATATTGCCGGGGGCCGACGTGGAGATGTGAACCCACGCACATGATCGAACTTGCGCCGGCCGTGGCACGCCAGTTTTTAGGCGCCGGGGCTGCGGACACCAGTCCGGCTCCGTGCCAGCCCCCTTGGAAGGTGTGGATAGCTGCCAGTTGAGGCCTGTTGATGCCGGAGAGACTCGCGCCACGTTTCACGCCGGTGTCAGAACTTGGCCGCAGGATTAGAGAATCACGGCCATGAAAGGAAAAATAGCAATGGTCGCATCTCATGAAAGAATTTAAAAAAACATCATTTTGGATTTTAAAAAAAGATAATGGGCGGGATTCTCCGACCCCCCGCCGGGTCGGAGAATCGCTGGGGGCTGGCGTGAATCCCGCCCCTGCCGGTTGCCGAATTTTCCGGCACCGGATATTCGGCGGGGGTGGGAATCGTGCCACGTCGGTTGGCGGGCCCCCCCGGCGATTCTCCGGCCCGCGATGGGCCGAAGCCCCACTGCTGGAATGCCTGTCCCATCGACGAGAATCAAACCACCTCTCTTACCGGCGGGACAAGGTGGCGTGGGCGGGCTCCGGGGTCCTGGGGGGGGCACAGGGCGATCTGGCCCCGGGGGGTGCCCCCCAGGTGGCCTGGCCCGTGATCGGGGCCCACCGATCCGCAGGCGGGCCTGTGCGTGGGGGCACTCTTTTCCTTCCGCCTTCGCCATGCTCTCCACTATGGCGGAGGCAGAAGAGACCCCCTCCACTGCGCATGCCGTGAGCGGCCGCTGACGCTCTCGCGCGAGCGCCGCACAGCAAAGTCATTTCCGCGCCAGCTGGCGGGGCACGAAAGGCCTTTCTCGCCAGCTGGCAGGGCGGAAATCAGTCCGGTGCGGGCCTAGCCCCTCAAGGTGAGGGCTCGGCCCCTCAAGATGCGGAGAATTCCGCACCTTTGGGGCGGCGCGTTGCCGGACTGATTTGCGCCGTTTTTGGCGCCGGTCGGCGGACATCACGCCGATTGCGGAGAATCCCGCCCAATGTTTGCATTCTTGTCCCCCATCAAGATAAGGACAGTTGTGTGCTGAGGAATAGAATGCCTCATTTCATTGTTCAGTTTCAGTGTCAAGGAAGCAGAACATGACCAGATAGAGATTAAAGATCCCTTTACTTCACTTCAACAATGTATTTCAGCCTCAGAATTTAATCGCTGTTGCATGGCTATAATTTGCCCCATTTCCCATGCATTCTCTCTCTTCCTTAATGCCTTTGACAAGATTGTCAGATTAATTCAAATAATGAGCAGTTTTGATCTTTGGTCCATATCCAGTAAAAACCGGCTGAGAGTCCTCAGACTCAATTTATAAAGGACTCTTACAATCAGCAAGCACAAGCTGAGGCACTTCTGAATAATTAGGGAGGAATCAAGGATTGGAGCAGAGGGGTCAAAGAAGAAGAGGGTACAAATGTTTAAGAAGTCTGCTGAGGTGAGAATGTGTTTTCTTACCCCCCACAGAGGTGGCATCTGGTCTAGGTTAGATTTAAATCCAGACAAAATGCACCTTCTAATACCTCCAGAAATGCTAATTACAGAATTGATACTGAGGTAGTTTGATCTTTGTTTCAGCTTTTCAAACAACAAATAAGTTTCAACTTAAAACAGTGAGTAACAGAAAGAATGCAGAGAATTGAAGGAAGTATCTCAGCGTACACTGCTTGCAAAGTTTTTAACTATATGTTTAGGATAGAGAAGCTGAGACTATACTATCTAATGCAAGTGAAAGATGCCAAACTTAATCTTCAAAGCGAATTTTACAAATGTATATAGAAAATATTTAATTTTACCTTTCAGGAAAAAGGTTGTTTTTCCCCCCATAAGGCTATTCAGGTACAACCCTCACAATATCTGCATAATGGTACAGCTTGTACTATTGCACAGGCATGTACTTTATGCTCTGCTCCATATGGTTCAAGAAAACAAAATATTAGCACAGACTGTGACTTATGCAGAATATATGAAAGCATCTAGCAGCAAGGTAAGCTGGCTCAGAGAACTGTTCCCACTTCAGGCTACACAGGGCCGAGTGTTCAAGATTTTGCTTCAGAAATTCAATACTTTGAACATTCACAAAGCTTAAATTCAAAGCAAAACAACCCTGCAATTTTAAAGGTTGCTGCATGAATCTCCTAAATCACTCCTCCTCTCTCCCCTTCTGCTGGACGCTACAGCGTTCTTCTGCTCGATTGCCAAAGATGTTAACTGACTATGTTAACTGAAACTGCCAAGGATTAGGCAGAAAACCATTCCTCCCTCCTCAGCTCATGGCACAAAGTTATATACAACATTTGTGAGATGTTCACCAGGAAACTCCCAAAGAATGTTTTGATAATATTTTGAAAATGTAATGTTCCAGCCTGTAGTTTGTATATTTATGGTGTATATTATGTATATATAATGTTTTACACATCCACAATGACTATTGTGCTTGCACTAACAAATTGGCTGATTCCATCCCCATTCACCAACAACTCTACACACCTACCACCCCGATCCCCTCAACCATCCCCACCGCAACACCCCCATCCCTCCTCAGCCTGGAAAAGGAAAAAAGACAGTTCAACAATTCTCTGGTCCCGCCAGTAGCACTTTCCCAGCGACATGGGTGGCTTCAATGGGGATTCCTATAGACAGCAGCGGGAGCAGGGAATCCCGTCGCCAGCGAATGATGCGCTTCCTCCTGCAGCCGGGAAACATGCTGCTGGGAGGCCTGAGAATCCCACCCATGAAATCACAATGTAAATAATTTCTTTTTTGCAAATATATACTTTATTCATAAAATATCTGAAAGATACATTACAAACATTTCAAATTGTCATAACAGGAAAGTGCAATGATATTGACATTCCCTCCAAAGATCAAGATGTACTCCGAGGTGCGTCAATTCAGTGAGAACATTACAAACATTCCAAAGTTTCCATTCTAGAGAGTACAATTATATACATCGATCATGTCGCACTCTGAGGTGGTTCAACACTGTTATATTTATTATATACAGTCAGGATTAAGCACTCAGTCCGCGGGTTTTACACGATTCCCAGCCCCTCGGTGTACATTGGCTGAAAGGCCTTTTAGAGTGGCCTTTCCCCATTGTGCCTTGGCGGCGGCTGCCCCAAGCTTGAGTGCGTCCCTAAGCACGTAATCCTGGACCTTGGAATGTGCCAGTGCGCAACACTTGGTTGAGGACAATTCTTTGCACTGGAAGACCAACAAGTTTTGGGTAGACCAAAGAGCACCTTTCACCAAGTTAATGATCCTCCAGCAGCAGTTGATGTTTGTCTCAGCGTGTGCCCCTGGAAATAGCCCATGGAGCACAGAGTCCTGCATCACAGAGCTGCTCGGGATGAACCTTGACAAATACTGCAACTCTCTCCAGACCCTCTTTGCAAAGGCACATTGCACAAGGAGGTGTGCGACCGTCTCTTCCTCCCTGCACTGCTTCAAGAGAAGTGTGCAGTGGCGCAGAGACTTCAGGCGTGCATGAAGGATCTGACAGAGAGTGCCCATCTCACCACCAGCCAAGCTAGGTCTCGGTGATTGTTTGAAAGTCCTGGCAATGAGGCGTTCTGCCAAATGTCTTTGACAGTCTGCTTAGGGAACCATCCAACAGGAGCCACCATCTCCTTTTCCCATAGAGCCTCGAGACATTACGTGCAGACCATTGCTTGATGGACTTGTGGTCAAATGTGTATTCTGAACTAAATTTTCCACAAGAGACAGGTGATAAGGCACAATGCAGCTTGATGCAACCACACACAAAGGTGGCCATCAGGATGAGGGCAGTGTTGTACACAGTTGTCCCTCCCTTAACTAGAGATTTGTACATGGTGTGCCTGCAGACTCGATCCTTCTTTGATCTCTGGATAAAATAGAAGATGGCTCGGGTAACTGCTACAATGCATTATCGGGGTATGAACCAGACCTGCGCCATGTACAACAGCATCAATGTAAAGCAGTCTGAGAAGGGTGTCCTGCAATCAGATTGATGAGAGATAGAGGCGAGACTACAATAAAGAGCACAGGGAGAGAGGTGCATCTTCAAGAAGGAGCGCGGAGACAGAGACGAGACCTCAATAAAGAGCACGGAGAGAGAGGTACATCTTCAAGAAAGAACGCGGAGAGAGGCGAGACTTCAATAAAAAGCATGGAGAGAAAGGCACATTTTCAAGAAAGAGCGCGGAGAGAGAGGCGAGACATCAATGAACAGCACAAAAAGAGAGGTGAAATTTCAATAGAGAAGGGAGAGAGAGAGGCTAGACTTCAATGAAAAGCAGAGAGAGGCACAAGACTTCATCAAAGAGTGCGGTGAGAGAGGCAAGACTTCAATAAAGAGCGGGGTTCGAGAGACACATCTTCAATAAAGAGCACGGAGAGAGAGGCGAGACTTCAATGAAGAGCAGAGAGGGACAAGATTTCATAAAAGAGTGCGGAGAGAGAGAGGCGAGAGTTGAATAAAGAGCTCAGAGAGAGGCGAAACTTCAATAAAGAGCTGCGGAGATAGAGTGGAGTAATGGGCAGAACCTATGGACAACATTGGGACAGACAATCAGCAACACTGAGAGCTGGTATAGAGGCTACAAGGGAGAGAACTGATTGGTAAGTTTTGTCCAATTCAAAGCAACATAAAGTGAAAGTTCTAGCTTTTTAAAAGTAACTTAAATAATTCTCTACTTGGAATAAATTTAGCCTCATGTCTGGTTCTCCCCTCTCTTTGCTCTCCAACAGTGGGGGTTATGATAGGAACGTTATATGTTCACTCGTCCCAAATTGTCAGGGTTAATTTGACAGTGATGTCCGCCTTGGGGGCTAATGGATCCTGAGTAGCAAGCATTGTGGTCCGGCAGAGAAGCAAGCCCAGTGCCTGATGACCCTCTGCAATCAGGCATTGAGCCCCGAACCCTGAGGATTCATCCAATTCCCTGTGTTTGGGACTGTGGGGAGCTGACGTTGCTAAGGGTTAACTCTTGATGGTCAATTAGTTTCATGAGCATGAATCTTAGGAATGTTAAAGGGCACAATTGCTTTATGCTTCAGGGAGAGGCAAAGCTAATAAGCACCCTTCTTACTCAGGTTGCATCATTCAGAGATCTCAATGCTGTCATTTCTCAACACTTAAGCCTCCTGCACAGCAACATCAGGCGTGGGTAGATGCAAGGTCAAATGCCCCCCCCCCCCCCCCCCCCCCCCCCCCCGAGTTCTCCCTGGACAACCCCCACACCCTCCGGAGCTGGTCAGTGCGCTATGTCCCCTTGGACTCTCTGGTACACAGTGGCGACAGTGGTGCTCACCTCCTTCCTCCCTCTTGGAGTTCATGGCACCTGGTTCCCATTTTTAAAAAGCAGTAGTAATTTGCACTGGTTTGACGTCACGCCTGGTGGTTAGGAACAATTGATGAGGGCTGAAGATGTGACTGTGCTAAATATATTATAATAGATTCAAATTCATGCAAATAATGTTTGCACCCTTCCTGGGCGTGAGCATGATCATATCATTAGGGAGGGACTGGGAAGTTCACGATCAGAAATTTCGCTGGCGCAAATCCAGTGTTTGGCCTCTCGTGAGATTTGGCGGCCATGACGCAGTTGCACCCATGGCTAAGGTGGCTGCGAAATCCCACCTTGTGTGCCTCCTTAACCAATCAGATTGAAGGATTGTGAAATGAATCATGCAGTGGAAGTGTAGGTTAGATTATTGAATTCACCGCACTGGGAGGGGTCGAGAGAGTGGCGGGAGTGGCCGGGGTGAGCAGGAGTCGGCTGACTTACGGGAGTGCAATGGGGGGAGCAATGCAGCTAGGGGAGGACCTAGCTGGGGGGGGGGGGGGCAGGGTTGCTGCTGGAATGGCCAAGGGGGAGCTGGAGTCGGTAGAGGAGGTCGGGGCGGGGGTCTGCCGCTGTGGGGAACGGGCCGTGCGGGGGGTGCGGGCACGTGGCTGGCCTAGGAGGGGATATGGTTAGTCGGGAGGGAGGAGGGCGGGTAGCCCCCTGATCCGGCTGATAACCTGGAACTTAAGGAGACTGAACGGGCTGGTCAAACGGGCCCAGGTGTTCGCGCACCTGAAGGGGCTGAAGGCAGATGTGGCCATGCTTCAGGAGACGCACCTGAGGGTGGCGGATCAGGTAAGGTTGAGAAAGGGGTGGGTTGGCCAGGTGTTTCATTCGGGGTTGGATGCAAGAAATCAGGGGGGGTGGCGAACTTGGTGGGGAAGAGAGTGTCGTTCGAGGCGTTGAGCATCGTGGCAGACAATGGCGGTAGGTATGTGATGGTAAGTGGCAAGCTGCAGGGGGAGCGGGTGGTGTTGGTCAATGTATACACCCCGAATTGGGACGATGCGGGCTTCATGCGGCGTATGTTGGGCCAGATTCTGGACCTGGAGGCAGGAGGCCTGATAATGGGGGGGGATTTCAATACAGTGTTGGACCCGGCACTAGATCGCTCCAGGTCTAGGACGGGTAGGAGGCCGGCGGTGGCCAAGGTGCTGAGGGGGTTCATGGACCAGATGGGAGGGGTGGACCCATGGAGGTTTGCGAGGCCAGGGGACAGTGAATTCTCATTCTTCTCCCATGTCCGCAAGGCCTATTCCCGGATTGATTTCTATGTTATGAGTAGGGCGCTGATTCCGAGAGTGGAAGATACTGAGTACTCGGCGATAGCCATTTCCGATCACGCTCCACATTGGGTAGATCTCGAGCTGGGGGAGGAGAGGGACCTGCGCCCGTTGTGGCGCTTAGAGGTGGGGTTGCTGGCGGACGAGGAGGTGAGAGGGCCGGTCCAAGGGTGCATAGAGAGGTACCTGGAGGCTAATGACAACGGTGAGGTCCAATTGGGGGTGGTCGGAGAGGCGCTGAAGGCGGTGGTCAGGGGAGAGCTGATCACCATTAGGGCCCATTAGGAGAGGAGGGAGAAGAGAGAGAAGGAGAGGCTGGTGGGGGAGATGGTGAGGGTGGACAGGAAGTACGCGGAGGTCCCGGAGGATGGATTGCTCAGGGAGCAGCGTAGCCTCCAGGCTGAGTTTGATTTGTTGACCACCAGGAAGGCGGAGGCGCAGTGGAGGAAGGCGCAGGGGGCGGTATATGAATATGGAGAAGAGGCGAGCCGGATGCTGGCGCACCAGCTTCGGAAGCGAGAGGCAGCTAGGGAGACCAGGGGAGTTAGGGATGGAGGAGGGAGCACGGTGCGAAGTGGGGTGGGTATCAATGGGGTCTTCAGGGACTTCTACGAGGAACTGTATCGGTCTGAGCCCCCACTGGAGGAGGGAGGGATGGGCCGCTTTCTGGACCCGTTGAGATTCCCGAGGGTGGAGGAGGGGCAGATGGCGGGGCTGGGGGCGTTGGTTGGGTTGGAGGAGTTGGTCAAAGGGATAGGAAGCATGTAGGCGGGGAAGGCACCGGGGCCAGATGGGTTCCCGGTCGAATTTTATAAGATGTATGCGGACCTGCTGGGCCCTCTGTTGGTAAGGACCTTTAGCGAGGCAAGGGAAGGAGGGGCTTTGCCCCCGACGATGTCTCGGGCACTGATCTCCTTGATCCTGAAGCGGGACAAGGATCCCCTACAATGTGGGTCATACAGGCCGATCTCACTCCTAAATGTAGATGCAAAGTTGTTGGCGAAGATTTTAGCCACGAGGATAGAGGACTGTGTGCCGAAGGTCATTCACGAGGATCAGACTGGGTTTGTGAAAGGGAGACAGTTGAATACGAATGTATGGAGGCTCTTGAATGTTATAATGATACCGGCGATGGAAGGGGAGGCGGAGATAGTGGCGGCGATGGATGCGGAGAAGGCCTTTGATAGGGTGGAATGGGGGTACCTGTGGGAGATGCTGAAAAGGTTCGGGTTTGGGAAGGGGTTTGTCAGGGGGGTTAAGTTGCTGTATGAGGCCCCGGTGGCGAGTGTGGCCACGAACAGAAGGAGGTCAGAGTATTTTCGGTTACACTGGGTGACGAGGCAGGGGTGTCCCCTGTCCTCCCTGCTCTTTGCGCTGGTGATTGAACCCCTGGCCATGGCATTAAGGAAGTCGAGGAATTGGAGGGGGATGGTGCGGGGTGGGGAGGAACGTCGGGTGTCGTTCTGTGCGGACGATTTGCTGTTATATGTGGCGGACCCGGTGGGGGGAATGCCGGATGTGATGAGGATTCTCAGGGAGTTTGGGGATTTCTCTGGGTACAAGCTCAATATGAGGAAGAGCGAGTTGTTCGTAGTTCACCCAGGGGACCAGGAGAGGGGGATTGGTGAGCTCCCACTAAAAAGGGCGGACAGGCGTTTCAGGTACCTGGGGGTCCAGGTGGCTAGGAGCTGGGGGGCCCTGCATAAGCAACTTCACGAGACCGGTGAAGCAAATGGAGGAGGAGTTTAAGAGGTGGGACAAGCTGCCACTCTCCCTGGCGGGTAGGTGCAGTCAGTTAAAATGACGGTGCTCCCGAGATTTTTGTTCCTGTTCCAGTGTCTCCTCATTCTGATCCCTAGGGCCTTCTTCAGGCGGGTTAACAGGAGCGTTATGGGGTTGTGTGGGCGCAGAAGACCCCGAGGGTGAGAAGTGTGTTCCTGGAGCAGTGCAGGGATAGGGAGGAGTTGGTATTGCCTAACCTCTGTGGGTATTATTGGGCCGCCATCGCCGTGGCGATGGTGCGTAAGTGCATGATGGAGGCGGATGGGGCGGCATGGAGGAGGCTGGAGATGGTGCCCTGTGTGGGCACGAGCCTGGAGGCACTGGTGACGGCGCTGCTGCTGCTTCCTTCAACGAGGTATACCACGAGCCCGGTGGTGGCGGCTACCCTCATAATTTGGGGGCAATGGAGACGTCACAGGGGGGAGGTGGGGGCCTCGGTGTGATCCCCGATTTGGGGGAACCACCGGTTTGTCCCGGGGAGGATGGACGGAGGGTTCCTGAGCTGGCAGAGGGCAGGTATTAGAAGGATGGGGGACCTGTTTGTGGACGGGAAGTTCGCGAGCCTTGGTGAGCTGGAGGAGAAGTTCGGGTTCCCCCCGGGGAACACCTTCAGATATATGCAGATAAGGGCGTTTGTTCGGCAGCAGGTAGTGGAGTTCTCACTGTTGCCGCCACGCAGGGTCCAGGACAGGGTGCCTTCGGGGGTGTGGGTTGGAGAGGGGAGGATCTCGGCAACGTACCAGGTGATGCAGGATGAGGAGGAGGCCTCGGTGGAGGAGCTAAAGGGTAAGTGGGAGGAGGAGTTGGGTGAGGAGATTGACGAGCGGACGTGTGTGGATGCCCTAGGGAGGGTGAACTCTTCCTCCTCTTGCGCGAGGCTCAGCCTCAAACAATTTAAGGTGCTGCATAGGGCACACATGACCGGGCCAAGGATAAGCCGGTTTTTTGGGTGCGAGGACAGGTGTGTTAGGTGCTCAGGGAGCTCAGCAAACCACACTCACATGTTTTGGGCGTGCCCAGCGCTGGAGGACTTTTGGAAGGGTGTAGCGAGGACGGTGTCGAGGGTGGTAGGTTCCAGGGTCAAGCCGGGCTGGGGGCTCGCAATATTTGTGGTGGCAGAGGAGCCGGGAGTGCAGGAAGCGAAAGAGGCCGTTATTCTGGCCTTTGCGTCCCTGGTAGCCCGGCAAAGGATTCTTCTTCAGTGGAAGGATGCGAGGCCCCCAAGCGGGGAATCCTGGATCAAAGCTATGGCGGGGTTATTAAATTGGAGAGGGTGAAATTTGCCTTTAGGGGATCGGTGCAAGGGTTCTTCAGGCGGTGGCAGCCGTTCCTAGACTTCCTGGCAGAGCGTTAGAAGATGGTCAACAGCAGCAGCAATCTGGGGGGAGGGGAGGGGGGAGGGGGGCCTCGGGGGGGGGGGGGGGGGGGGGGGGGAGTTGGTTCGTTTTTCTTGAGTGGGCATATATATTTGCTTTTGTGTTGATGATGGCTGTTAATTTATTTTTTATGTGTACAGGCCGGGGGGGGGGGGGGGGGGGGGGGGGGTTCTTTTCTTTCTGTATTTTGTTGATATTTTGTGAAAATTTGAATAAAAATTATTTAAAAAAAAAAAGAATATTGAATTCAGTGATCAAATCAGATGTAGGAAGGGAAATAAAGTGGGGGGAAACAAATGATTAAATTAGGAGAGTGAAAAAAGAGATAGAAAACAATAAAGAATTAATTTTCAGTTTTTGAAAAACATAACAGAAATGAAAAGGAATGAGATGCACACTTGTAATAGCTAATGTTCATACCAGAGAGATTGTTTATCAGTGATTAAATGTTCGCAGTATGTTTAAGCTGAAATGCGCTTTCTTGTGGTAACTTTATTTGATATATCCCATGCAAGTAACGGAACTTCATTCTCTTCAATGCATTTGAATTGTGAATCACACAGATAGTTGCATTTTTTTGAAGCTAATTGATATTTCTGATTGTAACATCTGAGTTTTTGCATTTGACCTTGCATCTACCCACGCCTGATGTTGCTGTTCAATTACGGCATAAATAATGGTAAGTACCATTAGCTTCATCTTTATTTTGGCATTAAATTCTGGGTGTAAGTGTTTTGATCATGGATTTTTTGGAATAATGTGTAGATTATGTAAGCTTTGTGCATTCATCTGGAGTATAGTCCTATGGGAGGTCACTGCGCTTAATCATTTACTACTGGCCCATCTCAGCATTACACAGGAGATTAGATTGAGCTCATATCCATTGATTCAAACTGAATTTGATCTCATTCAATGTCAGTAGACCAGCTTGTTCCCAGAGCAAATTAGTGATCTGACTCACAAAATGCTTTACTTAAGAAGAGTCTAAGTTGGTAGGAGATAGAAATCAGCCTATTGCTGCAGCCCTTGCTGAAATTTGTTAGTAATAAACAATGGCCTGGCCAGCAATACCCACATGCTTTAAAAATGAATTTTAAAAAAGTTTATTTAGATTCCCAGTTGCTTCGTAACTGCAAGCACATAGTGTGTTATTACTGCCTTGTAAATTATGGCCTCTCACCAGTACATTTAAATTTGGGTACTCCAGATGCAACGTTTTCCCAAATCTGGTAGCAGAGCAACAATTATAGAAAGAGAAAATGAACACCCTCTCCATTGTGGCACTGCAGCAATGATTTTGCAGAGATATGTAGACGACTGACACCATCACTGCTGGGATCGTTCAGAATGCATTGTTCCTGAGAGGACTTTTTGGGACCTTTGCCTTACTGTACGG